>NC_134417.1:2400000-2704166 GCF_030867145.1 Opisthocomus hoazin | reverse complement strand
ACCTTGTTACAAAGTGGAGGATGGCTGTCCGTCGCTTCTTGGGAGCTATGGTGCTGTGTACTAGCTACTCAGAAACGTGTAGGACGTGTTTGTGTTTGACTTCTGCTTTTTATAGGGACACACTCCAATATCTCCATCTCCCCGAAGCCTCTGCACACCTTTTGACTAAGCAGCAGGAGCTGTGGCGAAGAGCAGAGCTTCTTGACTGACAGTGTTTTATTTCTGCAGGTGAGCCCCGCTGTACAGTCCTGAGGTGTTCTGCTTTTCTCTGGCTGAAAATAGAAAATCCGACAGCTACTTTTCAGAACCAGTCCAGAAAGAGGGCCAGCACATTCTACGCACCCAAAGCCAGGTACTCTGAATTCTTTGCTGACAGTAATTTCTGCCAAGCTCTGTATTCCCACTGAGATCCTCTGGCTGCGTTGCAGTACTAGGGCTGCCAGACAGCGTAGTGCCATTAATTGTCACTAAGACTAGCCAGAAGCAAATTATCTCCCACCAGAACAAGGAAAAGGCCAGCACGGAAGTGTGCCTCAGCAGCGTTTCTCTCCATCTCCCCCTTTGTATTTAGGTCTGCAGCATGATCATTCTCACTTCACTCTCATTCTTTTCAAACCTCCACTCTGTCACTTCTGGGACTGGGTGTTTATCTTGCGCGCGCACAGACATCGAAGCAGAAATGTTTTAGGACTGTGGGCTGCAAGAAGAAGAACAGCGAAATCGGCACCTAGCATCAGCATTCAGCTTGCAGTTAGTAGAAAGAGGTGGGCACCTGAGGAAATATGCAGGAAAATCCACTCTGTCTAAGCAAAACCGTAGATTGCATATCAAGCCGAAATGTTCCCTGTATGAATCTGACCGGCATGCAGAGTAGTTCCTTTCCAGCCTGCACCTAGGTTTCCCTCTACTAGAAAGGCTGCAAAGGATGGAAGCCTATGCCTAGGTTGAACTAAGAAACATCCCTTCTCCCCCCTCCCCCCCAACATGACAGCAGCACAGCGCTACAGCGTCTGGCAGCCTGAACTCTGCCAAGATCATCATACCGGCCTTGAGTCAGAGCAGAAATGTTCTCTCCTTTTGTTTCCTTACTGTGCCAGCTCTGAAGTGTTTGCAGGTTGCTGTAAAATGCCATCAAAAGGAAAACTGTAAAGATTTCCATTTGAAGCACTAAGGGTGTTTCCCCCACGTCAATGTGTTGGGCCAGCACTGGAAGAGACAGCCCTTCATTTGAATGCAGTGAAAAACAGTAGAGACAGTGCCTATTTCTGCAGTAGCTGGTAAATCTAGAGAGGACAACGCTCTCCATATCATACGTTCTTTGCATACACAAAAGCTTAAGAGACAATTACTTGACAATTTCTATCTGCCTTGCAGAAAGCATTCGCCAGAAGCCAGTGATGGGAAGAGTCGAGCTCCAGGCATGGAGCCAATACGCAACTGGTTTTTACAGTGTGTGGATCAATTGCTGAAAACCTCATCTGCACAAAAAACCCTTCCGAGCGCACACTAAAAGCTCTTTACATGACTTGACCCATGATCTAACAACGACCAGAAATGGAAAGTTCTGTTGTTGTCTGTATCACACTACTCACAGAGGCTTGGGGATCTCCACGCTCTGTACGTACGCAGGCAACGAGGCAGCTCTTCCTCCAGTAATTTACCATTTAACAGACGAAAAGGGTTACTGCCACCCAGCTCTGAGACCAACTCACCAGACAAGGTGCTCTTCACTTATTCTGAACAGGTGGATAAGTTGGCTCCAAAGCAGAAAGCTGTTTTCCGAAACCATTCAAGCCAGAAAAGCAGCGTGACTTCAGGGGTTGTGGTTTCACTGCAGCTTTATGGCCCGCTGTGTCTGTATTTCACGGCGCACTGTCTGGTTTCCAACTCTGCAATAACATTCAGCCAATATCCATGTCTTCAAAGAAATTATTTCAGCCAAAGACATAAGAGTTAAGGCAATATTTCAAACATTCTTTGTTCAAGTGTCACTCAACTCTGCGTAAAAGGTACAAACCTTCAGGAAAATGTCAGATCTGTGGGACGTGAATTCTTCCTGCTATGTTTTGTGTGGAACCCTACGCAGTGGGTTTTCGTCTCAGCCAGGCTCTACTGTAATATAAATGCAAGAAAAAATTATTGCAGAACAGGCACTCATAAAGTTTAAGGCATATCAAGAGAGTTCATGCTCCCTCAGAATTAGCACAGTTTGAGATTTAGTAGTCCTAATCCAGTGTATAAAAGGTGTCTGCTCCAGGCGTTAACTTCGCTGGGACTGTTCATATCGATAGGCATCTGTGCTGAATCAAAGCATCAGGCCAGTGCAGTAGGAAAAAAAAAATGTATCCCCAGCCCTCATGTTCAGCAGGGACTGGCTTCTGTCGACTGGTGTTTGACACTACCTCAGAGACCTGGAGCCAACACGGGATCTCCGTATAGAAAAGCCAGGTATCCATTTATTCATGTTCCTTCCACAGCATTTACAACAAATGCATCAGCACATCATCTGTACATCTGTCCTAACTGTTCTGGAGCTCTAAGGTGTTTGTATCTAACCAGATCAAGCTTTAAAATGAGAATATCCTACCTCTAAATAAAATTCTTGGCATGACAGAACCTGCATGCCCTTAAGTTGGTGTTGAGACACTTGTGTTGCAGAGGGGGCATTTTAACTGGTGGTTTCGATGCAGTGGCGTAGTGAGTAATTCCTGAAATTAACTGCTTATGCTCACTGGTCATTCTTCAAAGTTTTGGATTCCGAGTGGGACAGCTTTCTGGAAGATACACTGTAAAGGTGAAGGAAAACATGCTGCATAGGTGGGTGAACGTGTAGTGGGGTCAGTGTGTGGAAGGTCAGAGTACCTGAGTATGCTTTTGGCTTGAAACCCAGTGAGTCAAGGGAGATAATCGCTAATCTGGAGACATTTCATTTCAGAGTCCCCTCATGGTGCCCTTTTCTTTGCCAGCCACTGAGCCCCTGTAACGTGATAATTCCACTGCTGACAGAGCCTCAACGAAGCCAGCCAAGTTATGATGTGTAACGGGATTTCCTGGAAGCTTCCTCAGGCTGTCCCTGTTTGCCTAGTAAGAAGTCCAGATCTGCCAACTTCTTAGTGGCCTAAAGAAGCAGTTAGGAATCAGTTCTATAAAGAATCTAAGGAGGTGCATCACCTTGCTGCTTAACTTTCTGAGGCACTTTTCAAATACTTCCATGCTACCAATTCATCCTACCAAACTCCAGACACTTCACTCAGGCGCTGAGACAGTGATGTAGTCGCTTTAGATTCCCTCTATAACCTCCAGAAGACAGAAAGGCGTCTCCAGGGAGTGCTTCCGCCCATCTCGATTTCAGTCGCTCTTTAAGGGTGCCGTTCTCTCTCCACTGAACAAAGAGAAACCCTAGAGTGATCCTTCTCCTCATTTAGGTCTATGAGGGGCCTACTGCTAAGTAGAAAAAACCTGGAGCTAGGGTTTCTCCCTGTATCTTGAAGTGTTTTGAAAATGTGGTCCAGGATGACCTCTTCCTTGAGAAGCACAGAGCGTGGGGGGTCACGCATTCCCTTTGACTCTGAGAGCGTCGGCTTCAGCGTCAGCAGTGGCTCTCACACTCACTGTTGCTCCCCGGGCCGGTTGCACTGCAGAGGAGTAGTTGCTTCTCCAAAGCTTACATAAAGATCTGTTAGCTCTTTCCTTGGGGAAGAGGGAAGAGCTTAGAAATAGATATAGTACTCATATTAATACTGCATTGCCCTGCGATAGCACTGAGCACTGCCCCACACCTAAATAATGCTTGTCACAGAACCCCAGCACGGCAGGGGTTGGAAGGGACCTCTGTGGGTCATCTAGTCCAACCCCCTGCTGAAACAGGGTCACCCAGAGCAGGCTGCACAGGACCACTACGAGGATGATGAGGGGACTGGAGCATATGTCCTACAAGGAGAGGCTGAGGGAGCTGGGCTTGTTCAGCCTGGAGAAGAGAAGGCTGCGAGGGGACCTTAGAAATGACCATAAATATCTGCAGGGTGGGGGTCAGGAGGACGGGGCCAGACTCTGTTCAGTGGTGCCCAGCAACAGGACAAGGGGCAATGGGCACAAACTGAAGCAGAGGAAGTTCCAGCTGAAGATGATGAAGAACTTCTTCACTCTGAGGGTGACGGAGCACTGGAAGAGGCTGCCCAGATGGGTTTCTCCTTCTCTGGAGATATTCAAGACCCACCTGGACGTGATCCTGTTAAAAAGCATAGGTACATTAAAAAAAAATCCTGGAAGGCATTAATATTTATATTACCCTTAAAATAGACATAAGCAGGCGATGACAGCAGGTTCTCTTTCTTTGCCTGAGTCCAGTCCGCTTTCCTTTTGCTGAGTGGAAATCCCTAGCACTCGTGCACTGCGATAATAATTCCTGGAAACTCGTGTGTTTGAGGGCTGGTGGCTGTCATTGCCAAGTTGTGCTGCTAATTGACTTGCATGCTTCCCCTGTGTTTTTATCCGTGGAATCTCTGTATGTCGTTAATGCTTTCACATCTGTGTGTCATTAATGCTCTCACCCCCAGCCTTTGTGCTTTGAATCCAAGAGCCGATGCTGACAGAAAGAGCTGTAAATTAGATGACCTACAGCAATGCCCTTTCCTTACGAGACAGTAAAAAGCATCCCCAACAATTTACTTAGGAACTTGTCAGTCTTCTGTTACGCCGCATTCATGGAGCATGTTTGGGAGTAAAAGACATCATCTCCACATCTAATACAACTACAGCAGAAATACAACATGGACGTCATGTTTTGCAAATGGATTTTTTTCCCGGTTTACCTCTATGCACTTGCCCTCATCAAAACCTTCCCTGACCTCCTGGGAGCCCCTTGCTTTCACACAAAATGGAAGCAAAAAGGATGCCAAGTTGAAATAGGACTCCCATTTTGTACTGGCGTCAAAAGACTGCCAGCTCGGGAGGAAGAGGGTATCTGGTCCCTGGTGTCACTCTTTATACCACGAAGCTGAAGAAGAAGTCATCACTGCTGGCATCGTCTGTGCCAGCCTCAGCTGAGAGGCCTGGCAAGGAGTCAGGCACACACTGCAGGGACGGAGACAGTAGCCTAATTATTCTCCTGTCGGTGCTGCACTGAGTGCACTCAGTTTAGCAGGGAATAAACAGAGCTTTCAAGGGGATGGGGACAGCTGGGGAGAATACTCTTTTGATTTACGTCTTCCAGCACTCTTGTCACATGCACAAGTGCTATGAAAGCAGCGTGTATATGGAAGATGTTTATTGCAGCTGAGAAGACATTATTGATTTCTTTAAAAACTTGGTTTCGCAGGGAGAATAGACCCAGTGTAACAAAGCCCATCACGACTCACTTGCACAGAGAAAGGCTCTCACTCTAGGAGCTGTTATTACGGTCAGATACAGTTGTCGTGAGCCAGCCGTACTTCAGAAATGCCTGCCTGCCTATCTAAATAGAGAACCTGTGGAGATACAGCCCTCAGACGATACGCAGTCTACCAATACGTGCTTAAGAGTAGCCTGTCCCTATTTGCTTTGGACTTGTTTGAAAGTAATTGTTTAGGGGGATAACTGACTATTTTGTTTCCACATTTTGGCTCACTTTAAAACCTGTACCCGCTGGTCCATCAAAGGCCAGCAAGGTGCCCCGTGTCGGTAACACCAGGGCCCGCTGCATTCTCTCTTCTTCGTGCACCGCTCGGTGCCCACCCCAGTTTGCAGCCGGGCTGCAGGCTGGAGCAGCCGGCTGGCTCCCGGGCGGGCAACGCGGGCGCGGGCGGTGGGAGCGCAGCCGGCTGCCGTCCTGCAGCTCCCTGAACGGCAGCCGGACTGAAGCATGACCCGGGAACAGTGCGGCCGTGGCCGCTACGTCCGTCATGAGGCTCTCGCTTCCGAGGGTTTCGTTTGGTTCTTAATCTTTGCTGCAGAAAGCTTCTGCGTCGGCAGCGAAAAAAATCCGCGACGCGGAGGTCTGCCGGCTGAATCGGGAGGGAAGCGCAGGGCAGATTCCGTGGAACCGATCAGACTTGTACCGCAAGGTCAGGCGTGTGCCAAGAGGCTGCTGAGACAGGGTGCATCTGGCATTTTCCAGATACTTGCAGAAATGCAGTGAGCTCATGATACTCAGAGTTGTTAACGTGTTTGGGGTTCTTTTCTTTCTTTTCAAACAGGATTGAAATTTGTCACGCTTGTTTCATAGCTTTGTGCTATGTTTCCTCTCAGGTATGGGTTACACGAGGGAAGAAGGATGTTAGAAAAAATACCAGACATAATCCAGTGTAGAAGAGCTTTATATAGGCATTAAGAAACATACAATAACACAGATTCCACAACGAGCATTGTCCCTATGCCTAAACGCCGGACTCCGAAGAGCAAGGCAATACAGAAAGCTGCGAGCAGCATATTGCATGCATTCCTATGCATTGCTTATTTTCATTGGATTTACTGCCTTCAATTGCTTAGTAAACTGTTTACAGAAGTGTAATGATGATTGTGAGCCATGCTTCCATCAATATGTGGTGCTACGGAAGTCTCTTTATTTGCATTGTGTTTCTGCCTATCAAAAGAAATGTAAGTATTATTCTTGTGTGAGGAAGTTGGTATTTGTAGCATTTTTTTTCTGTGACTAGATGATACCTCCTTAAATTGACAGGAAAAGAAATAGGTTCATCGAAAGTTCAGCACCCAACCTATGAATGTTAGAAAGTTGTCTTCATAGACATTCCCTGGGGAGGAATAACCCCATGCACCAGTACAGGCTTAGGACAGACCTGCTGGAGAGCAGCTCTGCGGAGAGGGACCTGGGTATCCTGCTGGACGACAGGGTGACCATGAGCCAGCAGCGTGCCCTGGCTGCCAAGAAAGCCAATGGGATCCTGGGGTGCATCAAGAGGAGTGTGGCCAGCAGGTCGAGGGAGGTTCTCCTTCCCCTCTACACTGCCCTTGTGGGGCCTCATCTGGAGTACTGTGTCCAGTTCTGGGCTCCCCAGTTCAAGAAAGATGAAGAGCTACTGGAGAGAGTCCAGCGGAGGGCTACGAGGATGATGAGGGGACTGGAGCATCTCCCCTACGAGGAGAGGCTGAGGGAGCTGGGCTTGTTCAGCCTGAAGAAGAGAAGGCTGCGAGGGGACCTAATATATACTTACAAATATCTGAAGGGTGGGTGTCAGGAGGACGGGGCCAGACTCTTTTCAGTGGTGCCCAGTGACAGGACAAGGGGCAACGGGCACAAACTGAAGCAGAGGAAGTTCCGTCTGAACACGAGGAAGAACTTCTTCCCTCTGAGGGTGACAGAGCCCTGGCACAGGCTGCCCAGGGAGGCTGTGGAGTCTCCTTCTCTGGAGATATTCCAGACCCGCCTGGACAAGGTCCTGTGCAGCCTGCTCTGGGTGACGCTGCTTCGGCAGGGGTTTGGACTGGATGACCCACAGAGGTCCCTTCCAACCCCTACCATTCTGTGATTCTGTGATAGGAAGAGACGAGGTGATAAATTCTTTAAACTACCTATGCTGAAAAGTAAAATTTTACTAGAGAAAGGCAGGGTTGAACACCTACCATTAACACCTTCAGCAAAGCAATTCCGATCCAGCAAACAAAGATTCGCCTAGTCCAGAATTCAATTTATGTTTACAAAATCCAGATCCTTCAGAAAAAGAAGGTAGCGTCAGAAAGTCATGCAGCATTCAAAGTCAAGGTCCCCACAGAAAGCAGCGCTCGCTGATGAACACGCTGCGGTGAGCTCCGCAAGCTGTGCGAGCGGCCAGCGTTTGCAAACCGGTGTGAAGGATTGCATCTTCGTGCAGAAGTTTGCTAGAAACAGGAGTGTGTACCTAGCCTGGAGAAAAGAAAAGAAAGAGAAGAAAAGAATGGTAACAGCATTACATACCCCAGAGGTTTAAAAAAAGCATACAAAATGTTGGTTGATAGGCAAGCCTTCTCGTTGCTAGCTGCAGACTTGACACATGAGTTATTCACACGAAGCCTCTGGAAAAGCAGTCGGGTTCTGTTCTGATCTTGAAGATGTGACAGATCTTACTTGGTAGGATGAATGTTATTCTAGGCACTTCTTAGATCCGTAGCTGTAGGAAGAGTTTCTGCTTCAGATTTTTAGCATATCTGCTGGCAAATTCAGAAATTGAAATGTAAAATCCAAGGCACCAGAAAAATTTGAAAGTCTTAATTTTATGGGGTAGTTTAACATCGAGTATCAAGAGAACGCAGTTGAAAGCACTGCTTGTGTCAAGATAAGCAATATAGTATTTTTCCTTAATTAATGTCTTATGGAACAGTCTCAGTAATGTGTCACTCTTTGTTTATTCACTAAACAGAGCTATAATGCAAAATAGCAGACTGTAAATGAAGACATCAACTGAGCACTGTGTTTTCCTGTGGCAGAGGGCTACGAAACACAAGCTATTTCATCAAGGGTAGCCTAACTTCATCAGAAGAATGTTTTCTGGACCTGAACAAATATTTGTCTAACGGGGGAGTTAGCCACAACAGGATTTCACAATTTGCAGCATCAGAATAATGAAAAATATCCCCACTGAATGGAGTTTCAATATCTAGTACTTCCCTGGGTGTTACTCAACAGTAAGAAGAAAGCAATGCAGAGCGTGGTGTGGGGGGAATATGCTCACCCGATAAGAGTTGTGTCTAGACCAGATAGCATGACATTGGTAATTAAAAATGAGGGGGAGGCCACCAATCTGGCGGCTCAGGCTTTGCGCTGAAAAGTGAAATGTATTCAACGTTGTCCAGACGAGGCCTAGCTAAGCCGTGCTTCCCTGTGCTCACTCACATCGTCACGGCTGGGGTCAGCCTTGTGGCTAGCGTCTAATTAACAATTAAACAATTGACGCTCGCTGTTGGGATCGGTGTCACAAGAACCGAGGCTTGTCCGTGCACGCCACGCGGCCTGGCAGTATAGGGGACGAAAGAAAGTTTCAAGTACAGGCTTGACAGAGAGGGAACAGAAGGAAGAACCGTTTCATCATTTTTAGTGAATATGAAGTTCTCCTAATTCTAATAAAGTTCTGGCAGCAGCTCTTGAAGAAACCAGTTCTCTGTAGGGTCTGGTTATTGTCACATAAGTGTCAGCGTTTGGCTGGATTACTTGAACTTTCCAAGCAGAATATATCGATAGGCAGATGGAAATGGCTGGTGAACATTATCACAGAGGAGGTGCCGAGAGCACCGAACGTTCACTTTTTCTTGAAAATGTCATGGAAATGTCTGGCAGATAATTATCATTTGCTTTTCTGCAATAACTGCTGAAGACTTTCGTCTCTGCCATTATAAGCACTTGGACTAGGAACTGTCAGGCTGAGTCTATTAATCTTCGTGGCTGTTTCTGCTCTAAAGTGCTTGACACGCGTGTCTGAGCGAGACAGGTATCTATCAGAGCAGAAGGGCGGAATCATTACCAGCTGACAGCGTCTCCGTGCAGTCTCGCTGCTGTTCATTTCAATAATTTGGAATAACTTTAAAAACACCATGAAAAGTGACAAAGTGGAAGGGCATTCAGCTGTTGAATAGCACAGCTTTTTGAAAAGAGTTTGTCCCCCAAAAGAAGAAAACCAACAAGTTCAGGAGCTTTGTACGTGGTATTTCTTTCCGTATAGCACTAACACCACTTCTTCCCAATGAAAGAGGTGAGAACGGCAGCTGATGCAGACGGGACTCTGCGTGTCCATATAAAACGAGCTACTGCCTTGTAAGCTGCAGTATGTAACAAAAGGAACACTTGCTGTATAAAAGAAGAAAAAATCAAAGTAAAGAAACTTAAAGACTCATCTTCAAGTGTCAGTGAATGTCCCTGTGCCTGCAGCTCTTGGCCCGCTGCCCTTCTCTGAATGAAAGACTTGGTGGGACAAGCGGAGCAGGTCATCAGCTTTCCCGAGACAGGGATGGGGAGAGCGGTGCAATTTTTACTGCATTCAGACTCAGGCTGGAATCTGGATTTTAATCACACCTTGAACGGAACTTCCAGCCTCTGGTGACCAGGCCTTCCACTCCGTGATTATCTCGCACTGACTACGCCAGCGCCGTCTGCGCGCAGATACCTGGCGAACACCGGGGACCAGCACGACATCGCCACGTGCAGCGTGTGTGTCTGTTAGCAAGCACTGCTGTGGCTCTCGGCATCTGTCTCCGCAGGGGTTTTTCCAGCACCAGAATGATTCCCAGAAGACAGCCAGATGGTACCATCTGTGTCGTCTGCTGGCTGCCAGCCTTAGTGCTCGCTGCAGCCTCCCTGGGTACATCTTTTCTTTAGGAATAACTTGTTCGGTTTATGCTGCCAACTGGTTCGCGTTTAGAATCGTCCTAAAAATTTCCAGGGCCTGTGGTCATCTCCCTGCCTCTTCTGTGGTTCTCAGGAAGCTTGTTTTGATGGAAATGAGTCACATCCTTAGAGCACGCTTCGCGCTTTATATTGTCAAAGCACAAACATAGATAAGGAAAGAAATGTACTTGGAGGGAACTACCAGGCCATATACTCAGATGTGACACAAAATCACTTGAAGCAGACTTGAAAACGTTTAATAGTTACTGTTTCAGTAAACAGCATAGGAAAAATAATAAATCATTCTGTGCTGTGATTCTTAACAACGCACATATCTATTGTCCTAGCCTTATCTTCATTTGGTTACAGTTTTAAAACTTTGCACAGTAGCTAAAAATAAGGAGAAACACACTGTACTTTCTCTAAGAGGGGCAATTAGTCTGCTACTGGAGGAATGTCAGATATTGTTTTCCTCCCAGTCAGGGCCATTTCAAGATGAAGCTAAACTGGCTTTTTCTTTTCTGTCCCACATTTCCATGGTAACAGCATGTAATCATCGCATTTGTAAATAGCAGCTACCCATTTAACTTCACAGCCACTTTGAACATTTCTTGCCACAATTTTAACATCCTCGAAATGTCCAGCTCTGTCTTCTTACAATTTTACTGCCAGCATATGTATTATTCAGGGATATTTCTGCTTACCAAATCTTCAGTGGTGTGGTGGCACTGTAATGTGGGTCAGTGCGTGCTGTGTGTGTGTACCGGCACACACGCACAGGCACACGTATTTATGGTGAACATTTGTCTGGCAATGGCACACCTCATTATAAATCTTCAGTTTTCAACTTCTTATAGCGTGGCCAAGTTGAGGCCACTCAGGTTGAATGCTATTCAGCCCAATTTACATTCCAGAGATTTCTTTTGTGCTGATAATTTGAAGTTTCAGCTAATTTTTTCGGTTGTAGCCAGGAATGTGGCTATGGAAGAAAACAACCCTTGCCTTCATGGAGAAGGTTCTTACAGCCTTTCCAGCAAGCCCTGGAACAGGGCTGTAGAGCACATGGATGATGCCTTGCTGTCATGGACACAGCTTTTTGCTGCCCTACTAAGAATTAACCCAAATTTGGCCAAGTTTTAATCCTCTGAAAAATTTCTTCTCTCATATACGCTATCTTGCCTTCCTAAAATCCACAGCTTGAATTTGCTAACGTCTCTGTCTGCGTAAGGCACAATTTCGTCCCTGAGAACTCCTCCGCGCTGACTGGCTGCCTGTGTGCCGTCCCCGATCGACTGCGCGTGCAGCGGGCTCCTGCTCCAGCGCCGAAGGATGCTCCAGCTCTCAGGCCTGTGCTTGGGTTCAGTGTGGGCTGGGGGCAAGAAGAGAAAGCAGAAACACAGAGAGAACGGGAGAAGGACTCTTCTGTGAGACCTGCACGTCTGGTTATCATTCAACAGGTATTTCAAGGCTTTGCAGAGTAAGGATGCAGCGCGTGTTTTTAACAAAGCCCTTTCCCCAAATCTCTCAAATCACATCCCTTGCAAACCAAAGTCTCTTTCCCATTTCCACCCCATCCACCTTACCTCCCCAGAACACCGCTTCATTGGG
Source organism: Opisthocomus hoazin (assembly GCF_030867145.1). Taxonomy (NCBI): domain Eukaryota; kingdom Metazoa; phylum Chordata; class Aves; order Opisthocomiformes; family Opisthocomidae; genus Opisthocomus; species Opisthocomus hoazin. Next base: position 2,692,270 of record NC_134417.1, on the reverse strand, counting down.
ATCACAGATACAGCTTTTGGTTTTGACCTAAGCGTTCTGTAGTGGAATCTTGTCAGTCGCTTCCCATTAGGAGAAACGGAGAATGAAGCAGGGTATTACTCTGATGCAGCCCTGTTCTTTTCCAAAGACTACACAAAGGTCCATTTCCTTGTAAGCAAAGACGGTTTCCTTACTCATAGCATCTAGTCTCTTCCAGTTAGCAGCTGGCCAGACCAGTTCACTCTGGCCACGATCCTAACGCTAGCCCTTCCTGCTGCTTTCGCTTTCTCCGGCTCCTCTGCCGAACCCTCCGGTGCTGGGACTGTCCCGGCCGGAGGCACGCGACGCTGTCGGAGCGCGCTGGCCTGCCCACTGCTGCGCTGGCGTGCCGCTCTCGGCGAAGACCCCCGCCCGCCCAGCCCGGGCTGCTCGGCGCTCTCGGCTGCACGCCACGTTTCCGTAGTCTGTTCCATAAAGCAGTGTACGTTTCCTACATTTGAGACAACTGTTTATACTCATGAATGCCAGAACATGGCCCTCACTCACAACAGGATGTGATTTTTAAGAAAAAGAAAAAACAGCCACAGAAAAGTCCTTGCAGGTAGCAGGTACACCAAAGTTAAACAACTACATTGCGCAAAAATGAGTGTACTGTTAACGAGAATTACCAGCATCAGATATCTACAAAACGCGCTTAAAACTTAGCAATACCAGAAAAACAGTCACATTTTCTCTTTTCTTCCTTCCAGATTCTAGGAAAAAATCCTAATTTTTGCAGGCTGACTTCTGAACTGAACCAAGCGCTTCTTGGTGACTTCTGCAGTCGTACTGTTGCACGTGGGCAACACTCGCTGGCACCTCTCTGCAGAGGACTCTGCAAAGCTCCTGACTTCTTGCTGCTTGATTTTAGTCATTCTTTGTTGTAGTGTCTGGAGAAATAAATAGAATCAGGAATTGATGACCTTAATAAGGCCAAATATACTCTTTCACTTTAGTAATGAAAAATGAAAAAGTGTGCATAAATTAAAACGTATTTTTTATTTAATATATCCAAATAGTAACATTATTGTTCTTTCCTTCTTCACAACACTGAGTTAACCCTACTTCTCTGTCTTCTGCAAAACACCGGCATCAAATAAAAAGCCAGCAGGACGGTGACAGGGAACACAAATTGGCTTCCTTTTCTAAGCGCTATTATTCTTACTCTTGATTGTGGCAAACACAGGACAGAACTGAAGGCAGTATTCAAAAATACTCTCTGGGAATTGTAAAATATTCTACTGATAGCCCTTTGAATGATGTTAAGCATTTATCTGTAGCAGTTTACTTCTCTTGAAGCTGAGGGGGAGGGGATTCTAACTAGTTCTATGTAGGATTTTTCTTGTTAAATCCAGAAGAATCTGTCAGTTATCTGCGCCGCGGCTCACGGCGACTTAGAGCACCATAAAAACGGAGCAGGTGTGCTCTCTGCCGGAACGACTGCTAGCGGCCCGCAGGTCTGGGAAGGCTCTCTCCTCTGCGTTTGAAACTAAAGCAGATCCTCACAGTGCTTTCAGCAGCGTCCGGCAAAACTGTTGCTGATGATCTGCATCATTAAAGTCAGTCACAGCAGTAACGAGCATTCCTCAAGCCCCACTAAACGCCACAATGCAGTGGTCCTCGGTGTAAACTCCTACTGACAGAAACACAGGAGCTCCGTCTTTCATTATTATTTGCTCCATCTTTGAGCAACTACGTACCTCGGCGACAACAGCTATCCGCAGGTTTATCAACAGGACACAGTGGCTTAAAATCTGCCTCCATTCAGTGGAAATCTAACCCGTAGAGTAAGGATTTTACCTTGTGGGTTCGTATTTATCTGTGTAATAACGGAGTGGAGCTGATTTATGAGACCTTGATATTTACATACATTCCAAATTCTGTTTAATTTCATGTCAGTCTTTGATTTTGTAACTCCCGGCTTTCAGATGTTTGTTTGGGATCATTATGAAGTTCTTCTCATGTTTTCTGTCGCACATGTTCAGTCCCCACTATGATGGAAATAGTATTTTGTCTGGTTATTTAACTAGATGTATTAATTATCATATTGTGCTTTGGAATTAAGAGCCAAGTTGACTGCCTGTAAGAAACCGCAGGTTTCTTCCTTGGAGAAGGAAATGCGGCGGCGTAGCGTACTGTCCTGACGTTAGCTATGCGTAAAGTAGGTATGCACTGAGAGAAAATTCTTCTGATGCCCACAAAACAGAATCAAAAGCAATGGTTCTGCTGAATAATAAACCTTTCCTGTCTGAATTTGGGTTAGATCTCTGCTGCAGCTGGTGTCCACATGGACTGTTTTTCTCCGAGGCTTTTGTGTACCTGATAAAGATGCCTGTGATGGATTTGTCATTATAGAAAAGCATGTGTCCCACGCAGGAATCCTCAGGGAATTAAGCTCCTATGCAAAGGGAATGTGTCCACTGCTGAGAAAGGGAGAGAGTCAAGAACAGCATTCTGAGATGTTTTCACATGGTCGGTATGTCAGCAGGGTTCCGACAGATGCCCGCAGAAAATCAGAACGCATTGGCACATTTCTTCATCCGCATGCCACCCTTCGCATTCGTTTGGCACCCAAAGCGTTGGATCAAAAAAGACACTTTGGAAGGCCTTTCGTGATGGAGAGAGTGATAAAGCCCACAGAGATGGCATTTCGATCTTGTGGAAAAAACAAAGAAGGAGAAGCACGAGAAAGGGTCCCGAATGGTGAAGAAAGGGGTGGGAATGGAAGACGCCAAAAATGAGAAATGCTTATGAATATCTTTATGGCATTTACCAGTCTTATTGAGGGCAATCAAAACAGCCTAAAATCTACTTTGCAATCAAGATACCAACTCTTAGGGCTATTTTTTAATTACAGGCTCGTTTGAGACCGCGGAAAATATAGACACGCTATTAAAACTTCTCCTGAATTAACAGGACCCTCCTCGCAGCTCCATCGCACGCTCTTACTTGCAGGCCAGTAAGTTTTGCTTCCTTTAGAATTTGTGTTTAAAATACACAGACAACACAACTCCAACCCGCCGAAACCCACCAAGCAACTCTTACTATTTACTATTCGCTGTGCTCTGTTGCGAACGCAGTAACTGTCCATCTGTGTGCAGAACCGGGAAGCAGCGACCCGGCTCAAAGCGTCGCGCTGCTGCTCAAGCTTCTCCTTGCCAGTGGCCAGGGGTTGTCCCAGCCCGTCACCCACAGACGTGCCAGTGTCCAGGACCGTGCAAGCAACTCCCGACGGGACAGGTGACAGCAGGGGAGACTCAGCAGCATGGAGTAGCAGGGGGTGGGCTGCTGGGTGTTCCAAATGTTGTGGAACGTTCCACAAAACACAGGAGTTCATTTGGGAGCAAGTATCGTCTCGGTGTAGATGGTCTCCTTCCCTGCCGTGCCTTATCACCACCGCTTTCTTCCTAGCGACTGAGTCCCCGCCAGCAGCGACACCGAGGTGTCTGAGGCTGCATCTTCCCAAGTGATGTTTCTGTACTGTCAGCGTGGTTACCAGTGTTACGGCTGCCCACAGAATCACAGGATGGTTTGGGTTGGGACTTGAAAGCTCATCTGGTTCCAACCCCCCTGCCATCAGCAGGGACATCTTCCACCAGCCCAGGGTGCTCAGAGCTCCATCCAACCTGGCCTTGAACCCTGCCAGGGAGGGGGCAGCCACAGCTTCTCTGGGCAGCCTGTTCCAGGGCCTCACCACCCTCATGGGGAAGAATTTCTTCCTCATATCTCATCTAAATCTGCCCTCTTCTAGTTCAGAGCCGTTCCCCCTTGTCCTGTCACTACATCCCCTTGTGCAAAGCCCCTCTCCATCCTTCCTGTTGGCCCCTCCAGGCACTGGCAGCTGCTCTAAGGTCACCCTGGAGCCTTCTCTTCTCCAGGCTGAACAGCCCCAGCTCCCTCAGCCTGTCCTCGCAGGAGAGGGGCTCCAGCCCTCGGATCATCTCCGTGGCCTCCTCTGGCCCCGCTCCAACACCTCCACGTCCTTCCTATGCTGGGGGCCCCAGAGCTGGACGTGGCACTCAGGCACTCATCCCGCAGACAGGGCCCTCCACCGCTGGAACCGCGACTCCGCACCACAGAAACACCGCGAGGCCTTCGCTTTTATTAGCTTTTTTATTAAATTAAAACGGTGCCGGCCGCCCGGCGCTCGGTAACAGCAGCCCGGCGCGCCGCCCGCCTCAAGCCGCTAATGGCGGCCGCGCCTCACGTGCTTCCGCCTTCCCCCCCCCCCCCCCCCCCCCCGCGGCGGAAGTGACGTGGCGGCTGGGTCGGTGCGCAGTTGTTCGGTGCGGCCGGGCGCGGAAGGAGCCGGAGTCGCCCGGCGGCCGCTGTTCCCCCCGCGCCGCCTCCCGCACCCGCGCCCGCCCGCCCGCCCGCAGCGAGACAGGCAGCGACGGCCGGGCCGCCAGCACCGAGCGCCGCAGCCCGGTGAGTGCGCGGCGGCCGGGCCCGCCACGGCCGCGGGTGGCGCCGGCTTCCGGAGCCGCTCGCCCCCCCCCCCCCCCCTTCCCTCCCGCCGGGCCCTGGCGTGAGGGAGCGGCGGGCTCGGCCGCGGCCTGCGCCGCTCGGCCTTCCGGGCGGGCCCTCCTGCGGCGGCGGGGCGGGGGGTTCTCCCGAGCAGGTGCCGGAGGCGGGCGGCGGGCCAGGCCGGGCCCTGCGTCCCGTCCCCGGGAGCTCGGGTTACCTCTGCGGGGCGGGCCGGCTCCGGGCGGCGGCCTCCGCGCCGGTGGCTCGCTCCGGTTGCCGCTGCCCCGTTACCTCCCTCCCGGCGCGCTGCGAGGGCCCCTCGGCCCTGGCCGGTGCCATCGGCGCTCGGAGGGGCGACAGAAGCCGGGGGCGAGCGAGGGGCGGCCCGCGGCGCTCGGCGGGAGCGGAGAGGGAGGCCGCTCGTTCCTAAACCCGCGGCGGTCGCCTGCGCCTTGCCTGGTTCGGCTGGGCTCTCTGGCTGCCCTCACGGGGCTTGGCTGTAAGATGGGCGATTGTTGGTGTCGCGATTATTGCGGTTGTTCGTGTCGCGGAGCTCCCGCACGCTTCACAGCCTGGGCTTTCTGGGGAGTAGTTAGGCACTTTAACTCTCAGGTTTGAAAAGGAGGAGGAATTGAGGGGCTTTTGGGGACTCTGTCACGATTTGGAACCTGTGACAGGTTCGTCTTACTTCAGAAAGGAAGGTGGAGTAAGCTGAAAACGAAGTTTGTGGTAAAAATGTTTCGTGGGATAAAAATTTGCCAAGAAGCAGAGCTTCAGGATTTAACCAGAAAGTTGTGAATGTGATTCCTTCGTAGTTTTACCCCTCCAACTTGATTCTTTTTTCTGTGTCTCACAGTTGATTAACTTCCCTAAATTTGGCGATAGGCAGGCTTCTGGGATCCTTACAGTGAGGAGCTGACAGTTTTGCTGCACGGTTGCGCTTCCTTGAAGTAGGAATGTACACGGTCTCAAAGTTACGCTGGAGATGCGAGGATTTGAGCTGACAATTTTTATCCCCCCGTGCAGCAGCAACAACAGAAATTGTAGGCTTCAAGAAATGCTGGGCCGTTTGTGTAATCTGTCCACAGGTAGTGGGTTTTTTTGAAGAAAAAAGGTTTTTGGTAATGTTCTGGGGTTTTTGTTTTTTTTAAAGAACAAAGCAATGTCGCTAACGTACAATGAATTTGGTTCACGAGCAGGGTCTTAGTATTAAATTTATGGTGTAGGCTTTCTTTTTGTGAATGACATCTACAGCTAATTCTGTTGAGTCTCTAATATATAATCACATTTTCTCTGTCCTTACTGATACCCGGTACCAGTAGTATTGGTGTTTACGTGTATTTCAAATCTGTTGTTCAACAAAAAAACCCACATAACAACAAACCACAGGTAGAATAGGCTTACAATGAGTATTGGATCCATTACAAAGGATTAAAAAGTCTGAACTGCTCTTTTTTTTTTTGTAGTCCTGGAAAAAAAGATTGCACGCACGCAAATCATAGCAGGGTGATTGCAGGTGTCTTGTTCTTTCTCTTTTATGACAAGAACATCTTGTAACTCGAGCAGGGGAGGAAGACTTGCATGTGAATGATGTTTCCAGCTTTGCATTTTACTTCGATGTGAACTTTGGGCAGAGTGGTTAGTTGTCCTTTTCCAGGCTGTGGTTCTGCAGCCTCGGTCTGTACTGCCACTGTCCAGTCCTGCTCCGTTCCTTGCGCTGGAACTGGTGCTTAGCCATTTGGTGAGGAGTCTCTGCTGTCTCCAGCTCCGAGGAAGAAAACACAGCAGCCCTCTGCCCAAAAAACTCTGGCAAACCCAGAGTTCTGCCAGCCGACCTAGCTGCTGTAGCTTGCTGAGGGGTCAGAGTGCCAGAGCTGTCGCCGAGTGGGGAGCGGGGTTGCTTGCACGACAGTTCTGCGTGAGCACGGATTCCAGCTGGCTGCGGTCATGGACTGCCGTAAACTCGTGCGCTGTTTGGGACAGGCGTAGTACTCGTGTCCTGGTGAAATTCAGTGACCGTTTTTGAGGGCTGGGATGAATGGAAGAAATGAGGTACGCGCTACCTGCAAGTACCAGTGCAGCGTGGGAAGTCTTAGACTTTATGAAGTCTTGAATGCCTGCTGATACGAGCCCCCCTTTGTTAGAGTAACTGTGACAGAAGTATCTGCTGTTTGGCCTAGGATTTGCATCGAAGGGCTCGTGTTGGTGGCTGAGGTTTTAACAGAATGTGATGCAACTGAGACTGTAATAATTGTCAGTTATTCGAAGAGCAGAAGTGTCCTGAACTGTTTTCTTTGTTACTTAGCAGTAACAAAGTAATTACTTTTATTCACATTACAAACTACCAGACTTTTAGGAATTGCATGTGACTTCTGTTAAGCTTTGAGTGGAAATCGCATGGGTAAAATGTAGAACTTTACTGAGATGGTGATTAACATTGTTAAGGAATCGTGTGTAAGTGGAAACTGGGTCGTTTGTGCGGTTTCATAGCAAACAGCATTCTGCAAGTATTCCAAGATGGAGAGATGTTAAATACCATAATGACTTAGTCTGAGTCTGTCTAACTTCCAAGAACAAAAGCATTAGTGGATCACAGTAGTGTGCTCTAGGCCAGGTGCTTACTTAAGAGAGGTTCTTCCCCAGCTCTTGTGATAGAGTTGTCATGGAATGAGCACAGAGTGGCCTTCGTTAGACCTTGTTCTGATAGCGTTTCTGCACTACTTTGAAAATAAATAGTTAGAAAATATGTTTGTTACGAAGACGTGTGCAGTTTCTTTTGCAGTATTTGCATTGATCTGTGGGGTTTTTGCATCTATCTCTGTGAAACGATTTTTAAAAGCAGAATTTCCTAGAAACGTGCTCATTCTGAGTGTAGGAGGAAAAGCTACGTGCAGAAGCATATCTAATTCGGAGTGCTAGAGCTTCAGCGTGAGCAGCGGTTGGCCTTTGTGCTCAGCTTCCCAAAACGTGGGTTTAAGGGCAGGACGACTGTCCTGGTGTCTGTCCCAAGGTGAGATTTAACAGGCTTGATCAAAACTGAGTTTGATTGTTTGGCTTTGGCGAGAACCGAGGGCGAAGCATTTGAGCTTCCCAGGCATGCTTGTGTAGTCTTTAATCGGAGCATCTTTCATTAGTGTGATTGCTTTCGTTTCAGCTGAGACAATTAGTTGACTGTAATTTATATACCATTGACTCTGTGCCTTTTATATACAGATGATGCACAGCAGACACTTATTTACATATACATTAACATGAGAATGCTTTGGAGGGGATGCCAACAAAAACGTTGAAAGCCACGATTCTTTGGGTTCACTTTGTAATTGTTTCCCAAGCGTTTGATGTGGACTTTAGGCGTTACGGGGAAGTGGACTGCAAGGTGCCGTGTTTCAATATAACAGATGCCCTTCCCAGTAAAAGTACGGGAAGAGTGGGATGACTGCAGCCGCTGGGTAGTACTATATAATTATACTTACACATGTTGGGTCCTTCAGAGAAAACCTGAAAATAATTATTTTTAATTAGAAGTGATCTGAAGTTTTGTCTGCGTTGTGAAAACTGTAAGCGCTTGTCGCAGGCTGGTGGGTCTCTACTTGTGTTTCCGTGGTGAAGACTGGAGTGTGGAAGCAGGAGTGGTGAAAGTCCATACCTGTCAACCAAAGTTGGGTTATTGTATGTGGACACACACGAAGTTTGAAGTATGGATGCGTGTGAAGTGGAAGTTGACATTGTTTCCAGTTAGAGGCACCTTGCAGGCTCCCAGTGCCATAGGGTTTTTTTGCCTTGCTGAAATGGAATTCCTCTCTCTCAACCTGTGCTTCCTTTGCGATCGAGTCTGATAAGTCCTCTGACCTTTTCTGTTAATTTTCTGTACCTTTTCAGCTTTGTATAGCTTCTGCTTAAGTCATCCCTCAGAATCTATGTCCTTACATTCTGCTGCAGTCAATGACTACTAGTACTTCTAATAGTTGGTGTTTTTCTTATGTATTTTACCCAGATGTTCACAGAATGCTCTTGCTGGTTTTCCAGTCCTCTGCCTTGCTTCTCATTGCCATTCAGAATGGTGAGAGGGTTGCAGGGTCTGCTTTCCTCCTAACTGCTGCGGAGACCGCAAGGAGGAGCGGCGTGTTTGTAGGGATGTGGAGGTGTGGGAGGGTGCTGTTTGTGTTTGAGTGGAAGGGTAGATCCGATCCCTGAAGGCTTTTAACCCACAGCTTGGAAATGTGAAGGCCAAAGTGAAACTTGAATCTCTCACGGGTTTTGTAAGTTTAGAGATAAAACCTGACAAAATAGCGTTGAAATGGGAGCAGAGATGCCAATGAGAAGGAAAGGCAGGGAAATACTGAGGGAACAGACTGAAAGTTTTCAAGTAAATGAAAATCCTTATTTAGAAAAGAGGATACAAAGAAGAAAATATGGGAAAAAGGAACAGTCTTGCTACAGTGAAATACTAGTCCAGAAAAATGTGCCTGTTGGTTATGGCACAGCAGAGTTAATGCTGCTAAATCTCCGTGGGGCTTCAGAGGGAAACAATGCTTCATACTTGAAGACGGCTAGTTTGCTGTAGAACGTTTCCAAAGAGTTTTGTGTCAAACTGCTTTTCCAATGTTGGTCAGGTGATTAAAAGATGCTGCTCTGGGGAACTTTCTTCATACTAAGCAATGTAAATGGCAGGTGGTTTGATTTTTTTACTCATTCTTAATGGATTACGTTGTCTTGATAGATAGAATCACAGAATAGTTTGGGTTGGAAGGGACCTTTAGAGGCCATCTGGCCCAGCCCACCTGCAGTGAGTGGGGACATCTTCAGCTGGATCAGGTTGCTCAGAGCCCCGTCCAACCTGGCCTTGAATGTTTCCAGGGATGGGGCATCGACCACCTCTCTGGGCAACCTCTGCCAGGGCCTCACCACCCTCAATGTAAAAACTGCCCTCCTTATATCTGGTCTGAGTCTGCCCTCTTTTAGTTTAAAACTGATAAACCCTTGTACTACTGCAACAGACCCTGCTAAAAAAGCCTGTCCCCATCTTTCTTAGGAGCCCCCTTCAAGCACTGGAAGGCTGCAGTAAGGTCTCCCCGCAGCCTTCTCTTCCCCAGGCTGAGCAGCCCCAGCTCTCCCAGCCTTTCCTCCCTGCAGAGGGGTTCCAGCCCTTGGATCATTGCTGGGGCCTCCTCTGGCCCCGCTCCAGCAGCTCCAGCTCTGTCCTGTGCTGGGGGCTCCAGAGCTGGACACAGAACTGCTGGGGGGGTCTCAGCAGAGCAGGGCAGAGGGGCAGAATCCCCTCCCTCACCCTGTGCCCACGCTGCTGGGGATGCAGCCCAGGGCACGGTTGGCCTTCTGGGCTGCCAGTGCACATCAGTAGCTCATGTCCAGCTTTTCATCCCCCAGCACCCCCAAGCCTCTCCAGCCTGTGCTGATAGCGGGGGTTGCCCCGACCCAGGTGTGGGACCCTGCACTTGGCCTTGTTAAACCTCATGAGGTTCACACAGGCCCGCTTGTCCAGGTCCCTGTGGATGACATGCCATCCCTCAGCTGTCAACCGCACCACTCCGCTTGGCATCATCTGCAAACTTGCTGAGGGTGCACTTGATCTTCCTGTCTGTGTCATTGATGAAGATATTAAACAGTACTGGTCCCAATACAGACCCCTGAGGGACACCACTTGTCACCAGTCTCCATCTGGATGTTGAGCTGTTGACCACTACCCTCTGGCTGTGACCGTCCAAGCAATTCCTCATCCACCAAACAGTCCACCCATCAAACCTGTATCTCTCCAATGTAAGAGGGAAGGATGTTGTCAGGGGCTGTGTCAAAGGCCTTAACAGAAGTCTGGATAGGTGACATCTGTAGCTCTTCCTTGTCCACGGATGCAGTCACTTCGTCACAGAAGGCCACTAGGTTGGTCAGGCAGGACTTGCCCTTGGTGAAGCCATGCTGGCTGTCTTGAATCACCTCCCTCTCCTCCATGTGCCTTAGCAGAGCTTCTAGGAGGGTGTGTTCCACGGTCTGTCCAGACAACAGAGGTGAGGCTGATGGATCGGTAGCTCCCAGGCTCCTCCTTTCCACCCTTTTAAAATATGGGTGCAATGTTTCCCTTCTTCCAGTCGCCAGGGACTTCACCAGACTGCCATGGCTTTCCAAATAGCGTGGAGAGTGGCTTGGCAACTCCATCAGCCACTTCCCTCAGGATGCTGGGATGCATCTCGTCAGGTCCCATAGGCTTACGTATGGAATCAAATATGAAGCTGGAAAAAATACAAGCAATTCTATTTAAGGTAGCATTATTGCTAAGTGCTGGTGTGGGGGGGAAGTCCAAGAAAAGTCCAAGAAACTGTTGAATCGTGTAATTCTCTTACAGCGAGTTTGAGTGTTTTGTGAAACCTGATGGTAAACTTTCTGACAGCATTTACTTTCCGATTTCCTAATTTTGCACAAATGTTTCTCTTGCTTCTGGTGTGTAGCCGGTGCTGCTAAAACTCTTGGCACAGCTGTTTGTTGTGTTTAAAAAGCAAACTACTTAGGCTTTATACAGTCGCTTAACATAGGTTTGTCAGCGCAGCTGTACTGATAAACTGAACTCGAGATTCCTGCCATAATGGATTCTGTAACTAAAGTAGTGCATGCATAATTATGACTCTCACTTCATAAACTTCATTTACAAAATTCTATTAAACTGTGTTAAACTGGTGAACGCAGTCAGACAGCATCTCAAGATGTGGACGAGCAAGTGACCCAAGCAGCAGATATTAGCAGTTAAAAGTCTGGTTCCGTAGGGTGCCCTCCCGTCTTGCCTTCGGAGGCTGTTTGTAGGGAGAAATGGGCACTTGCAGGAAGAGAAGTGGTAAATCTGTAAATATGTGCAGAAAATCAGATGATTGAAGATACTGGGGCTAAAATATGGGTTGTGTTTAAAAAATACTAGAAAAGTGGTTGAGAGCAGTACTGTCGTAAGAGGCACGTGGCGGGCTTGCTTATGAGCTGTGCTGCAGTGGTTTGTATTCCTAGGAGTACACAGGCAGATTAGAAAAATTTGAGAAGCGTCTCCAGTGCCATTTTATTTTCCTTGGTGTTTACATACGAGATCCTTTTTAAAACTGGGGATTTGAGTTTATTCCTGCTAGTGATGCTAGCTGTAGGTGCCTTTTTGGTGTGTGAATACTTAATTCGGGAGTGACTGGACCCAACTGTCAGCTTGTGATAGACCCTGAAGAACTTGGCAGCAAGTGAGCAGATAAATAAATGTGAGTTAGCTGTCCAGTACAGGGAGTCTGATGCCACTTGCTTCTGTAATGCTCGGGCTGTTGGCGGTGGATGAATCTAGTGCTGTAAAGGACTGTAAGCACCGGCTTGAAATGCCGGTAGGAATAGACTGTAAGTATTTGCATCCCTTGGCTAGATGCTTCAGGAAAGAAACAGGAAGAAACCAAGACTGGTAGGTGGTGGAAAGATCCCAAGTGCTCGGGAGGTAATAGATGGTATGGGGGGAGAAGTCCAGCACGGGTGAACTCCTGCCGTGGGTTATGGGTTTGCGTGCCGTGGGGGAGCTCCGAGGGATGGAAGGATTTTGAAAGCATGCTCCACAACAGGGGAGGTTTCATTCCCGAGAGATTCTCTAGCCGATTGAGAGCTCTGATACTTTGCAGCTTATTTCTGCAGGGACGCTGTCTCGCTTGTAGCTACAGTTTTAATGTTGGTGAGTAGTGGAATTGCTGCTTTTTCCTCCATTACTTTTATTTCCGATATGCTTTCCCCCATTTCCAGTTCCATTTTTGTTGCTAGATTTCGAGCTTTCCCGGTACTTCAGTAAATACTGTTTTCTCTTTTTTTTTGTTTTCCCCGATTCAGTTACTGAAATCATGAATCCTGTGTATAGCCCTGGATCTTCTGGGGTTCCCTATGCAAATGCCAAAGGAATTGGTTATCCAGGTAAGTAACTCTGGTTTTTAATGAGTTTCAGTTACACTGATCTGTGTTTGTAACCAGGAAGAAATAGTCACTTAAGAACGTGGTAATCCATTTCAAGATTTAGGGGGATGGGTTAAATTTAAAAAGTGACATTTCGAGAGTCGTGTTAGTTGTTCTGTTATATTTCTAACTTCAGCATCTCTTCCAAAGCAGCTTATTTTAGGAGCTCTAATAATTACACCCTGCAAGAAGAGGAGTCGGTCTATTTCTGCTGCTAGCTGGCTGGTGCTGTTAACCTTTCTATCCTCTAGGTCTTGTTCATGCTATCTGTTTTATGACTGCCCGAAGTAGAGTACCAAAGGCAGGACCAAGAGAACGGCCAAAAAAGGTCTTTAAATCAGAAAATAAATGTATTTCTTGCTTTCTCTGTTTCTCATTTGGCTTCAGATTTCTCACCAGGGTTTTTTCCCCTCATCTCCTGACGTGTGTGTGAGCAGGCTTCATTTCTGATGTCCCCATAGTTCAGAAGCTGGGTGAGGCAATAGTGTGATTTGGACAGAACTTTCCCGGAAGGCTGAAGGGAAGAGCTGTGTGCCCCTCCGAGGTGTTCCAAGCAGTATTCCTTGATGCAGTCTTCTCTTTTTTTTTTTTTTTCTTTTCTGCTGCCTGTGGGGTAAGGGAATTATTCCATCCTGGGAGAAGCTGGAGGGTCTTTCAGCTCAGACTTTATGTATCATAACCAGTTAAACTTCTGTAGCTTTTACAGGGACGCTGGTCGGTGATGTAGTTGGTATCTGCGTTGGGAGCTAGAGATCGTTCTGCACCGTTACTGTTTATATTCTTTGTAACTGTACTGTATTTTCCTACTGGTATTTACAGTTTTTAAATCTGGGTTTCAGCTTAGGCAGTGTACTGGAGTTCCTGTTTTCCTGCTCCACTTCTCGCTGTTCCTTCTTCTATGTCCTGGTGCTTAAATGAATTTTCTTTACTGTTAACTTGATTGTCTCAAAAACATTTTAATTTTTATTCTTGCTTTTCAGATACTTTTAATTTTTGGCCTCAAACTAGTGTACCTTTCTTGATTTCTACAGTATTTATAAGGGGAAAACACAAACTTCCTTGCAATGTTTTTAAGTCTGTTGAGTGACTGAAATGGTGCAGTAATAAATTGTAGAGCTGATGCAGTGTAACCGTAAGTCCCGCGGGATGGTTTTATTCTCTGCGACTCTTTTAGTTGTATGGACTACAGTAATTTTATAATAAGACAAGCAGCAGTGGTTCACTAATTAGTAATCAGTTACAGTACAATTATTTCTGCGTTTGTAATAGATTGCTTTTTCAAGGCTTTCTTTTGCTTTAGATAAAATTATTATGAATTATTTAAATATAACCTTGTATTTTTATCTCTGTTTATTTTCTAAACACAGATTTGTATTAACCAGGGGTTCATTTGTACTTACAACTATTTACACATTGCGTTGATGCTCTTGTTTATACTAATCTAAATGGTACCTTAATTTACATAGGAAGATATACTATTGTAGATTCATAAATAGCAGTTGAAACAACATTACAACTTCTGATCTTGTATTCTACTGTTACACATAGTAGACTACATATTGAATTATGTAAGTACTATGTATTTGCCAGTCTTCACTTGGTTGTAAATTAGCATAACTATAATATATGGAATTGAAGTAGAATTGTTATGGAAATGCCTTAAGTGTCATGCTACGAGTTGATCACTCAAAATTCTTCCTTGCAGCAGCCAGTCAGTTTACACAGCTGCGACCCTTAAATTCAGCTCGGTCAGTAAGGTCTACAGTGGTACACTGTTACAGATCGTTTGCTGGGCTGCCTGGTTCGGGCTTCAAGATTGTGGGGGAAAGGCGAAACACATTGTCTGAAATGAAGAGTAGACTTGCATTTTAGGATTTTTTAAAAAACTGTTGCATGGCTAAGTCTCCATCTTTTGCCTCTCCTAACTTAAAAGCTACAGATTCTCCCTTCAGAATCATTGAATTTACAGGGGTTGCATGGCGATAGAAACTAATGAATGTATCACTAGGTGGAATGTATTATTTAAAGGCACTCTGTTTCTAAAGCTGTTGCATATTTAATAGCTGTTTATATTCTACTACAACTATTTCAGGTTGTTGGATGGGCTGGATGGGCTTGCAGTAGCAAGGAATCAGCATCCAAATGTTCTGACGCGGGTGAAAGTTCTGTGTAGAAGTTAAAACTGCTGCTTGTAGTAGTTATATTTTTCACAAACTGACTTGTTTCTTGAGCAGCTCAGTGCTCCACTGTGGAGCTAAACCTGTGAAGGAGGAGTAGAGGAGTGAAAATGTATATAGCACAAATGGCGTTGCAGATGTGTTGTCAGTCTAAGGTGTAAAGCTGTACTAAAGCTTTTTACTAGCAGCGTGTGAGTTTGAAAACTTAAGAGCTATTTACATTCTGTAAAGGTGTTATGAATTGGATGTGTGATTTTTACCTTTGATTTTTAAGCCTAATGCTTCTCTTAGTCTTACCCATGCTGACCGCCTAATAGTAGTGCCAAGTGTGAGTCACTTGATAAGTTTACAGAGTGCTTTACAAAACTAGGCTAGCATATATAGTCCTGAGCTAAGGAATCTTTATTGTTGCGAGTAATTGCAAACTTGAATAGCAGTTTAAAACTAGCAGCTTTAAGCCTGACAGTGAAGATGCAAACAGTAAGTGCCTTTTATCTGGAGAAGTTGCAATCTTTGTATGTTGGTAACAAAATGTGGTAGTAACTCTGTCTTCTAAACACAGACATTACTCAGTTTTACAGTTTGGAATAACGTGAAGAAGTTCCTGGAAAAATCAATAGCTATGATTAATTCAGAAATGTCAGTTATTACAATCTAAACAAACTTCATATCTTTCAAGTAACTGTAGCTTCTGGTCATGCTGGTTTTTGCCTGGTGTTGGAGGCCAGTGCATCGCAAGGTTAGTTCAGCCGTGGCGGTGCTTGTATTCTGCTGTAGAAGTGTTTGCCCAGCGTTTTGCCACTGCCACAGCGACTCGCTTGTTACTGCTCACTGTCGTAGTACATGCCTGAAACTGGTGAGCTTCTGAGTGTGATAACAAATCTGTATAAATGCAGCAAGCATTGTGGACTACCCAAGGTTGCTTTGTACTCCCCAATTGGGATATCTCTGATCTGGAGAGTCAGAGTCGCTCTGATTTCTAGGGGTTTATGTCTGTGAAAAACTCCCTTCAGATAAATATTTTATGTACATCAGGGCTTGAAATTCAGGGCGGGAGGGAGGAGGGTCAGACAGTTGCACAAAACTTTTTTGTTGAACTAACTTAAGAGTTACTTGGCCAACTTTGAAATGGCTGAGGCAGGGATGCAAGGGGGACTGGCACTTTGACTCCTTGGCTGTTGCCTTGATCTAGCATTCCGCTTCAGGTGGCTTGGGAGAAGAGGAGCCTGGTGTTTTAGTTGAAGAGGTGTGATTAAAGGCCATCTGTTAGATTATCTCAATTAAAAGATGTACAGCATGAATCTTTGAGAGTAAAGTCTGGTTAGACTGTGCAGTCAGTCTAGAAAATAACTTTGACATATTCTTTCTTGTAGCTGGCTTCCCAATGGGCTATGCAGCGGCTGCTCCTGCCTATTCCCCTAACATGTATCCCGGAGCAAATCCTACCTTCCAGACAGGTATGTGCAAGAGGTGTGTCAAAGCAGTGACCCGAAGCTTGGAAGTTGTGAGAACCGAGAACGAGGAAAAGCTGCAGGGGCTTACAGGAACACTTATGCTGTGGGATGAGTTTTGTGTTACTTTGAATATGACTCATAAGGAATCATCTGATAAATTGAGTAAATCTTGGCTTGAGTTGTACTGCTTTCACCTTCAGAGAAGGGAAAAGGTGAGGTTTTAGCTGTCATTCCTATATTTCAGGCTGATACTTGAGGATTGCATCGTGTTGCCCTGCACTGCTTCCTTTGACTCTGCTTGCTTTGCATCTTACTGATTGTTTCCAGATTCCTGTTTCTTATTTTTCTGTCTGTTGTCTTCAAAATTATTCTTTTTCATCATTTTCTTAAATCATATTGTTCCAAGTTCAGCTTGCTGCCTTCTTTCTGCCTGTAAAATTGTCCTGGAACTAATTCTCTGGAAAGTGCAGCTGCTGGGTAAAACTGGTCTGTCTGTAGTGGGTACTGGGGGAAGATTTAGGTAACTGCGCTTGCACGCTTGTCATTTCAGAGAAAGGGAATGTGATGAGCCTGGGAAAAGGGAGATGGAAAAATAGACACAAGGGGAACCAAAGCACTCCCCTAAGTTGCTTTCATGTAGTTCTGCTTTCACTAGTAGAAGATGATTTGGATGGGCTGATGCTTGAAACAAAACAGAAACTGGGAGCATTTAATTTCCTCTTAAACCGGGAACATGGACGTGATAGAAGAGTGTTCTCCCTGCGGGTAGTTTGCATACTAAGGAATTCCTTACGTTGCTTTGCTAATGGAGACCTGGGCCGTCCTCGGGAGCTCTTTCCCTTGTGTGTATTATGCCCGTTTTTCGGAGATACACGTGGCACATCATCAGGTTTGTCCGAGTGCCCCTGGGTAACTTACAGGGACAGGGAAGGACGCTGCTTGAAATTGGGAAGCTTGCGCTGTGGAAGCCCGCTTGCAGTATTGCGGTTCGATGTCTGTAACGTGTGGCGTTTCAGTAACTACCAGGAGACTCTTACAAAGGGCGTGGCAGCAATTACTGAGGCAAGAGAGAGTAAGTCATCTACGGTGTTTGCCTGCAGCACCTGTTAAGAGTGTGTAGCTGCGTAGCTGTCCTTGGAACCGTGGAGTATTCTGGGTGGTACAGCCTGTGTCTCTGTTTGCTTTGCTGCTTAGAGGCATAGCGAGTGCAGAAATGATTTTGGCTTGTCTTCGGTCTTGAATTTAACGTGAGGAAACGGATGGATATTACAAGTCACAGTAATTAAAAAAAAATCTGCCCTTTGGATAGGGTATTGCCTCCACCATCCTGTCTAGGGGTACCAGCTTGGATATCCGCTGGATTGCTTAAGAAAGAGTGATGTTCAAGGGAGAGCAGTTCCCACCAGGGGTATAGCATGGGAACCAAAACCCTGTGTGGGCTTTTATTATCGACTTGTGTTACTAATAGGCTGTTCAGTTCCTCGGCCGAGATTGCCTTAGTGATGCGTCTCTGCCTCCCTGCTCCGTTGTGTGTATCATCGAGATTGCAGCAGCTGTGCTGAGGAGTGGGTGCCTGGAGGTTTGGATCCTGGGATCAGACAGCTGAAAGGTAGTTCCAGTCTTGTTACTGGTTGTAGTTTGCAAATCCTGCTGCAGGAAGGTGAAGACGAGCTGCATGCAATCAATTTACCAAATCACAAGACTGATGTTTTTATCCTGTTGACTGGGTTTTTTTCCTCTGTGTCAGCTATGTTGTAATAGAAGGTTATGGTTTCTGGGGAAGATTCTTGACTACTTAGACTTGATCGTGTTGTAAGATTAGTTTGCACTGATTGATTTGGGAACACATCTCATGCTATTTAACAAAGTTAGAGGAAGAAATTTTGCACTCTTGTGTGAAAAAGGAGTGAAGACGTATAGAAGTCGTATACCATCTTCAAATGTCTGTAACTTTTTTTAAAGCTAATACTATTCAAGTCTTTATTGCTGTTGAGTAGAAAATAAGCTTTCATTTCAGAGCTAAGAATAGCTTTAATTTTTACCTACTCTGTAAGCTATGAACTGAAGTTCAAAATGTCCAGATCTTCTAATTCAGGCAATGACAACTTGAAGTCCATTGTCTTAACAGCTGAGATTTTTGTAGGGTTTTTTTTTAATTTTTCTGATGTAACTGCTTGTGTGTAGACTCAAACCTTAAGTAAATTCACATCACGCACATGTGCTGTGCCACTGCTGTTCAGAAAGGGTACCTTTTTACAGGCAGCTTTCTTAAGTTTCTGGGTTTTTGAATAACCACGTGGTTCACTTTTAAGGAGCGGCAGTGGTGCTTTTCAGAGATCTCCTCCGTGCCTCCTCAAGCCCTTGTTCTGTTGTCCTGGGACTTTGTCTGAGGGCTGGAGAAGCTACGGAAGAACTGTCTTTAGGCAGGGTCTGAGCCAGCAGTTGCTGCTTATCCCTGTGAAAGTTGAACAGTTCCCAACATTACAAGGCAGGCTGATTGTGGGGGCCTTGTAATAGGAATGCAAAATTCTTTCTGATGACGTCTGAAGTCTTACTGTAATGTATAGAAACAATTCTTAAGTGATGGTTGAGGGTATGTCTATGTATGTAATACACAAAAAGGAGATTTAAAGATGTTAAGGTGCCTTCAAGGTCTGATTTGCAATGAACGCTACAGTGCTTCTGTTTTAGAGGTATGGCCTTTCATATTTATTTTGGCCGGTTCAGAAAATGCCAGAAAACAAATACGAATAAATGTAAGTTGAAGTAGAGGTTGCAGATGATGCCTCTCTGTTCTCTGAAGATCCATCTTGAGCTCTTTACGTGATTGTGACTTTTGAAATTGTTATTCTTTTGCTGTATCATCTTCTACAGAAGGTAACTGAGGGTTAGTTAACTGTTACTGTGTTTTGCTGGTACAATTTGGGGTGCATTGAGAACTGGGCTGATACTAACACGTGCCAAATCCTCCTATGTGGGAATGTTGCCTAATATGCAGAATCCAAGTATTTAATGATACTACTATGAAAATCCAAATCCACTTTTTTATCCTGTATCCATAGATTTGAAAAGCAAATTGTGCAAAAACACAGTCACCTTCTCATGCTTAGCTGACGCAGTCAGATGTAATTTTCAGGCTGTCATCAGTGTTACGTGCGCGCTAGAACTTGTGCTTGGATAGTGAGACTAGCCTCCTAAGTCCTCACATGAAGGTTAAGGACTCTGGAAATTAGGAAAACTGTTACCCCTGACTTTAGAACGCAGTGTATTGACAGTTGTTTTTCTTGTGTTTAATGCAGATTTACCTTTGTTTCAGGTTACACACCAGGCACCCCATACAAAGTATCTTGCTCACCCACTAGTGGTGCAGTGCCACCGTATTCTTCATCGCCGAATCCCTATCAGACTGCTGTGTACCCAGTTCGAAGTGCCTATCCACAGCAGAATCCGTATGCACAGGTAAAGGAACGAGACCAAAAAACTGTCTGTTCGGGTAGTGTTTCGTTTAGCTTGTAATGTCTGCTTGAGCTTTAGCTTTACATCACATCTACTTCTTTGTGGACGGGGAGAATTTTCAGCTGCCTCCCGTGAGAATTCTTAATACAGTAATTTAGAGTGTGTGTGTGCACTTTTACATTCTCTCTTGCGTGACAGTTACTCTGCACTTACTGGTAATGTGTTCAGTCTTTGAAGAGACACTGGACTGAGTGATTTTAAAAATGTGTGCTGGATGCTATAACTACCACCTCCTGATTTCGTCAGAAATTGTCGTAAACTTGCATTAATTTTTTTTTTTAGGAAGCCTCCGTTGTGATTCAGGGAGCTACCAAGTCTCATGCTAGGAAAACTGTTGAAAACTGTTAGGATAGAATTAAGATACTTCAGTAAACGTGGTATTTTGGAGAAAAGCAGGCCCTCTTTTTGCACAGAGGAAAATTGCCTGGTGTGTATGCAGTAGCTGAAAGGAATTAATAAGCGTGTAACAAGGTTTATCTCATCTGCTTAGTGTATTCGAATCTGTCAAAAACCTTTGGTTCATAAACCAAATGCAGCTGAATAAAAAGCTGTGAAAGAATGAGAGAAGTTCTGCCATGGATTAATAGATGAGAAGATACAAAACAAAGGGAATGAGTGACGAATAGCCCTTATTGTTGAAGGTTCAGTCGGCACTGGAGTTCTGCAAAGGTCCCTGCTTTTGATCATTACCCTGAATGCCTTAAAAAGGGGCTAAATGTTAAAAAGGTTGCTAGTGCAGTGCAACTGGAATAGCTGAAATGAGTGTTTTGGCTTCTGCTCTATAAAGACACTGCATCTTTAGAATTATGCTTTTATTTTGTGATACATCCATAGAAGAAGACGTTTATCTTCCGCACCAGATGTACCGTCATTACTTAATGTACTTTTTTTCCTCCAACAGCAAGGCACTTACTACACACAGCCTTTATATGCAGCACCACCCCACGTAATTCACCACACCACGGTTGTGCAGCCGAACGGCATGCCAGCGACCATGTATCCGGCTCCGATCCCACCGCCGAGAGGAAACGGTGTGACGATGGGGATGGTGGCTGGGACGACTATGGCAATGTCAGCAGGTACGTGAGCTGCCAGCCTCTGTGTACGCTACGAGGATGATGAAGGGACTGGAGCATCTGTCCTACGAGGAGAGGCTGAGGGAGCTGGGCTTGTTTAGCCTGAGGAAGAGAAGGCTGAGAGGGGACCTTAGAAATGCCTCTAAATATCTGCAGGGTGGGGGTCAGGAGGATGGGGCCAGACTCTGTTCAGTGGTGCCCAGTGACAGGACAAGGGGCAACGGGCACAAACTGAAGCAGAGGAACCTCCAGCTGAACCCGAGGAAGAACTTCTTCCCTCTGAGGGTGACGGAGCCCTGGCCCAGGCTGCCCAGGGAGGCTGTGGAGTCTCCTTCTCTGGAGATATTCCAGACCCACCTGGACGCGGTGCTGTGCAGCCTGCTCTGGGTGACGCTGCTTCGGCAGGGCTTTGGAGTAGATGATCCACAGAGGTCCCTTCCAACCCCTACCATTCTGTGATTCTGTGTTTTCTTGATGAAGCTCTCCCTCCAGTCCGAGGCAGAACACAGCTGCCTCACAGATGTGTGATGCCAGAGGTGCACTTGGCAGAAGGAGAAAATTGTTGAGATTAGAAGGGACTTCTGTAGGTCATCTAGTCCAGCGTCTTCAAAGTGGGTCCAGCTAGATCAGGTTGCACACTTGTTCAGTGATGTTTTGATCATCTCTAAGGATGGAGATACCAAATCCTTTTCAGGTTTTAGTATTGTGGTAAAATAGTTTTTCTTTCTGTGTGTATGGAATTTCACTTGCCTCCTTTGCTCCTCATCTTACCAGTGTCAAGAGTCTGACTTGCTCTTCTCGGTACGTTTCTCTATGCCTGGTTGAAAACAGCAGCCTCTTGAGGCTGAGGAAAATGCAGCATTACCAGCCCACCCCTCGTATCGTGGACCGTTGTATGTTGAGATGTAGGGTTTTATGTGTTTGCACTCCCTGCAGGTCTTCTGTGTCGTAGGCAATGCTTAGGAATGTCTGCTTCCTAATGCCACGCTCTCTTAGTTGTAGTGTTTCGGAGAAAACATGGTTTAACAAATAATGCAGACTCATCTGTGAGTGTTTGCCGAGGCGGGGTGTCACGCTTTGTTACTCAGCGGGTGTTGACTCGCAAAGAGATGTCCACATTTGTTCAAAGGACGCTCAATTCAGTAATCTAAGAAAACGAGAGTCATGAGCTTGTCTTCAGATTCTGGTTTTTATCTTGTCAGATTTATCATTTAATTTGAGGAGTCTCAGAACTAGAGAAGTTACGTGTCACAAACTGAGCTAACATTGGGGTTTCGTACAGGGGCAGGCTTGTCCCAGGTGTCGGTTACTGTTTCTACAAAGTGCTGTAGAGTGAGACTGTTGAGATCCTGCTATCTCAGCCTGTTGCTGAAGCCCCTTAGTCTGTAAAAAACCTATCTGTAGTCATGCAAACAAGAACGAATTTATTCTGATTTCTCAGTGCAGCTATCTATACCATCAGTTATTCTGAGGGCATGTGAAGCCTGCTGCGGGAAAAAGTTTTGCAGTGAACAGCACTTACGTTGCAGGGTTTCTGCTAGAGCTATTTTTGAGTAGTGAGTATCTTTGTGTGCATTGGACTAAACATCAAAATGATCCTCTTGCGTCGATGTTTGAAGGAAGATTGGGGCTGGAGTGGACAACGATACTGGTAATTTTACATCGAAGATGAGCAAGCAGTAATTGTTTCTAAAGTTAACTCCTTTTTCTCCTGGCCCCCCTCTCCCCTCCTTTTTTTTTTTCCTCTGTACTAGAATTTGTGCTTACTGAAAAAAATGTTTTCTTCATCCTAGGTACTTTGTTGACAACTCATTCCCCAACTCCAGTAGCCCCTCATCCCGTTACTATGCCCACGTACCGGGCTCCAGGAACGCCAACCTATAGTTATGTGCCCCCGCAGTGGTGATCATCCTGGCAGTCAGTGTAAGTTGCCGATTTAGGTTGAAAGCGGTTAATCTTTCTTATAAATGACAGCATTGCAGGTTCTTTCGGGGAACATTGTCAGAAGGTAAGCAGTCTGGGGTACTTCTACAGTACTCTCATTGAGTAAGAATGCACAAAAATTATGGCTTATGTAATAGCGGCTCCCCGCAAAGGAGAGAAGCCTAGCGGGGCTGCTTCGGGCGTCTGTATCTTCAGAAAGCATGAATCATTTTCATAGTTTGTGATTGTTGAATATGAAAGAACGAGCCTGAAGTTTGCCTGACTAAAATACATCTGGGACTAAAT
The DNA here is from genome assembly GCF_030867145.1 of Opisthocomus hoazin. NCBI lineage: Eukaryota > Metazoa > Chordata > Aves > Opisthocomiformes > Opisthocomidae > Opisthocomus > Opisthocomus hoazin. The sequence goes on along the minus strand of NC_134417.1, from coordinate 2,669,371 downwards.
GTATTCAGTATTTTGGATTCTTTGGTAATTGTTGAAATCGGCAGTACTGTGATTGCTGAATGAAGCAGCGTGTGTAACTTTGTGGTCTTATTTTTGGTTGGCCAAATATGTTGGCAGGGTAAGGGTTTTGCCTTGCTCTGACGGTGAATCTGTCTCACAAGCTGCTGAAACAAATACACAACCTTGAGTTAATTTCATATATTCACTCTTTGATTCGGGTAAGTTTCAGTTCGTACCTCTTGCAGTCAGCGTGGAAAAATTATTTCTAGTGTGGACCAAAATTTAGATGATGGGTTTCAAGAAAAGGAGTTTAGTTTTGAAATCTGCTGTAAGGTGGGATGGATTTTGGGGGCATAATGTGTGTCAAACTGACACAAAGCCTAATGTTTCTGGGATCATCGCTTCTGTTTCTGTTTTTTTAGCATAAATTGAGAACAGCTTCCTTTGAAATTAGGACTTGTCAGACCAGCTGAACTAGACATTTTTGCTTTTAGTCCATTTACTTTATGACAAAGTTAACTTTGTTTTAACTTTGCCTGGATTTCTGCTTCAGCAGTTAGGAGTCCAGAGTTCTGGGATGACAGGTGACTGTATTCCCTTGGAGTTAGTAACGCAACAGCCGTTTCTCGTTCTGCTGTGGTGCTGTGTGTCAGTCTGCAGATATGTTTCACGTATAATATTTCATCCAGGAGTGTCATATTACAGGAGTATGAAAAGTGAGAGTTTTGCTGTGACTGAACTGACGACTGCTGATAATTTGGCGTAAAACACCTTTTTCATAATGAACCTTCTACTTATGACAAAACTGCTAGCGATGACAGAAAGCTGGGACGGACATGGCAGGAGAAAATCAGTGTAGCAGTGAATTTCTCACCTAGGAGCCTGTAGATTTCAGTTGACTGGACAAGTGCTGGGGTAGCATTATCTAATACGTGACATCTGTGGTGTGTGCGTGTCGATGAGGTGATTGCAATGTCAGAATGTTCTGCCACGCTCAAATAGCATTTCACACAACTGAGATTTCCTACTTTTTTCCCCCCTCTTAACGTAGGTTTGAAGATGGGAGATATGCAATCAAGAAATTGAGGTTTAAAAGTTGGTGCTGAAGCCCTCATGCCTCCAACCAGGACTTTTCTTCTGAACGCTTTCAACACTTGGCTAAACACTACTAATTCCTGATCACTGAAGATTTTCCAGTGCTGCATATCTTACATCTTGGAACTCCAGCAGTTAGTCTTAAAGCAAATCCTGTTTTGTGGACTGTCTTGCAATTTTTTAGCTAATTATAATGATAAAAAGGGAGTATAAATTTATTCTGATCCATATCTAGTTGAATGCATGTTAAAACACAAAAAACAAAGCTTGCTCAATCTACCTGCAGTGACTGATGCAAAAACCATCATATGCAAACCCAAAGGAACCGAGAAGTATTTTACAACTTGTATCACTAATGCACTGTTGTAACGTATGCAGGGTCTTAAGAGGTAGAATCATGAAAGTGAGTTTCTTTACAGAATACCGTAACATACATTAGAGAAGTGCTTCAGCCTTTTTCGGGTTGATGGAGTTGCCAGTTTAAAGGGGGCATATTTTTATTTAAGTGATGTATTCTTTTCAAATTCAACTACTAAATTGGAGCGACTGGAAAATTAGTCAGACAAGCTGTAGAAATCCCGCACACAATTAGTTTACTTCATACCTTTTCATTTTCATTACATGGATTCAGTGTTATACAGATGTTCTTAGGGTTGAGAATGAAATGAGAAAGGTAATGCCGTGTGTGCCAGTAAATAAGAGCAAACTTCCTTGAGGCAAAGCTGGCTCCTGGGAATAGGAGGAGGTGACACCACCTGCGTAGTGAGTTGCGTGTCCTGGGGAGATACATATCCAGTGCTGTCTTTCATCTGATCCAAGGTGCGTCGAAGCGAGACTGCCACACAAAGCGATAGAGAAACACTTTCTTCTAGTTCTCAGTTCAGGAAATCCGTGCTGGTTTTCCTACAGAATGTTGTAGTCAGTGGAAAACGTATGTGCAGTCGATCCAGCTTGCTTTCCTGAAATTGAAGAAACGCTAGGGCTTTCTGTGACAAACAGGAGGAGTTCAGCTGCACGTTATTCTGAGGAAAGCTTGTGTGCCTGATGAGTATGTTAAAGGGGAACAAACCATTTGAACACAATTTCCTTATTAGCTACTTGCAGTATGGACTATGGATACGCTGTAGTGGGGCTGCCAGAATATAGGTTTCAAATAGCTCTTCTTTTTTTTTTGTTCGTTTGTTTTTTTTCCTGAGAATAGTTGTAATTGAAGTAGGAGCCATTTGTTGGTTACAGCTTTTTGATGTGTTTCCTTAGTATTCTTTCACCTCCTAAATTGCAGTTGGAAGCGCGTAAAAGAAGACTGACTGCAGATCAGCATTTCATTGCAATGAGTCATTTCTGATATTCTTTCTTGCAACTTCAATTTTTAAGACGTACCTCAAAGCAAACGCTGTGGGGATAAAGGGCTACCCTTAGAACCCATTAGTATACCGAAATTGTTATGGGGGAGATTTTAAATTTTTAAATTTGAATATTGCACATAAAATCGAGGTTTTTCTTAAACCTGCTTGAGTTATGATTCCAGAAAGATGCAATTTTCTGTTTTTGGATATGTTCTGCCTGCAATAAATTATGCAGTAAATGGTTATAAGATGTTGTTCCCTTTTAAGGGTTTACACAGAGGTGTATCAGGCTGTATTGTTCTTCTAGGTTAACTTCCATTTAGAAGTAATTTTTTTAAAGTTGTGTATCTAGTTAGGCTTTGTTTGGGGGTGTTCTGCTCCTGTACAGACTTGGCAGCTGCTTCAGGGTCGCATCAGTGCTGATACAATGCTGCCATTCCAGTACTCTGCCCTGGCGGGAGGCTGACGTACCTTCATAACCCGCTGGTGGTTACAGCCTTCAGTACCTTTTTTTACAGTAAGCACTCTCCATGTTTTGTACTTCCCCCCCCCCCCCCCTTTTTTTTTTGTTTAATAAAGTTTAGGTTTATGTTGCATGAACCACTGTCAGTGGACGGCCCCCTTATTTCTAATGCCTTGAACATAACAAAGTACTTCAAACCTTACTCATGAGCACTTACTGCAGCTTAGGGATTTCCTTTGTTTTTATGTGGAGCAGAAAATTACCCCAGACAAACTTATTTGAATCTGTACTGCTTCAAGTTTGAAGTTTGTGTAGTGGCTTTGCAGCTTTGGTTAGTCGGGTGTGCCAGAGAGCACCGTGAACAGTAACACAGGCCATTTGTCCGTTGTAGCTAGTAGGGAGTGACGTTTTGTGGTCTTAGCGTGATTTTAACAGAGAGCTGAGGTATGAAACAGTGCTATACTGGGGAGAAGCTGTAAAGAACAAGCCAAAAGCTTTGCTGTCTCCTGTCTCGTCACCCAATAAACTAAAGCTTTGAAAATCATAGGAGAGGACTTTCATGAGTGCTGCAATAGAGAAATAGTTAAGGACTGGATAGAACTTGCTGTAGATTTGCTCAGCGTTGCCTTGGAACTGGTCTCTGTATAACATTGCATAACATTTAGGCAGTCTCACTGACTTGAGCACTTTCTTTTCTAAGTTGCATTATGGGATTCATCCACGAGGGGGAAACTGTACCTTTTTTAGAAGGTACTACACCTTCCAGTTCCGATAGATTGGAATCGACTGGGAGGGTGGAGCGTGTCTCCGCTAGTGAATATGGAAAGTAACCAAAAGCACAGTGCAGGGGGACGGGGGGAATATGTGTATATATAACTATCTTAATGGTATTTTGTTGCAAATAGTAGAAAGCATGGATATAAAACTGTGGCGGGGGAAACTGTACATCATTAAATAGGCGTTTACACAGTGAGGGTCTTACGAAACATTCTCTCCTGCTTTTTATATAACATTCCCTATTTAGAATTCCTTTATAAATAAATACGCAGTATGTGTTTGCACTAGAGCTCCTCAGCAGATGACTGGAGCTAGTGCATTAGAGGCATTTCAGATCAAGCTTCTCTTTAAAAAAAACAACAAAAAAAACCAAAAAAACAAACAACAAACTTTTATGGCAGCTTTATATGATTAAAAAAAAAATACTACTTTAAACCTGGAACTGAAAATAACCGTTGCAGCAATAACAAAGAGAAGTCCAAGAAAGATTTTTTTTTTTAATTCAAATTTCAGGTGTTGAGTTTAGATAAAAGTATTTTTTAAAAACTGAGGTATTCCCTATGTCAGTAACAACTGATGAAAATGTCTTTTAAATGTAGCAGCAGCAAAAGAAAAATGGCTAATAATTGGCACCAAAACCGTGCAGCCCTAGTCAGTGGTGTGGTGGCTGTTAACGAAACACTAGGAAGGAAGACAGAGAACCTACTACTAGATGTTGCTTACGCTTGTTGTAACCATCTGCTGTTTGAAGTTTCTAGGAGACGTACAGGAATGCTGTTCAAGAAAGCTTCTTTTTGAGTGTCCTATGCAAGTTAAATGCTTAGAGGCAGTGGTAGATGAAAAAAATCTGTTACTTTAGCTGAAGTCCTTTCTTACACTGCTTCATTCACTGAAAAGAAACCAAACCGCCACCACCACCCACCCGTAAGTACCACCATGTCTTAGTGTTGTCTGAGAATAGTTCATGGTACAGAGTTGTATACCAGGGTACTCAACATTGACTACTCTTCCTGGAGCATTCTGGCCTCCCTGCTACGTGGGCAGGAGGCCACTGAAGCTATCTGAGCAAGAGGCCGTCAGAATTGACTTGGAATCCCTCCCCGGTGCTGAAGCACAGTGTTATACACCAGTCATTTGGGTTTAGAACAAACATTTGCTTGAATGGGTAAGCACAGCGATCCGATGCTGCCACTTGGCTCTAGGCTTAAACTCGTACCAGAGAGCAGTAAACACCACGCGTGTGAAACCTGCCATCTTAGGAACGTGAGCAGTAGCGATGCTTCAGCTGGAACTTGCGGAGAGAGGGCAGGTGCCGTGGTGGTTGAGCGGCAGTTCGCAGTTGCCCAGGCTGTGGTTCGTGCAGTAGTCAGTAGGGAGTAGGCACGATCCACCTCCAGCTTCTCCAGCGGGCGTCACTGGCTGGCCCAGCACGTGCGGGGGGTCGCGAGCAAGCCACTGACCCCCTCGTGTCGAGGTGTTTGTGAACACCTGGTCAAAAGACAGAAAGATTGAAGCTCATTCAGAATGCTCTCGTTCAAAAGTGTCAGCTTTCTAATCCTGTATTTTATCGACTCTGAGCTTCCTGCAGAGCCCCTCAGATCTGACGAGGCGGAGTGCCAATTAAGAAGAGCTACTGCAGCAGAGTTAGGGTAGTTGCGTGCATCGAGCCTCGCCAAGGCTCAGGCTCATTCCGAGATCTCCTCTGAAGGAGCAGGCTGGCTGCACCTCTGGTTGGGGGTGTCGAGAGAGAGCAAGGCGTGTTTGGTGGACAGAAGAGAGGGAAGAGGAACAGTGCTTATCTGGGGAAAGGAAACCTTTTCGTGTGTGGGTTGAATTAGAACACTGAAACATCTGAATTCCACGGGTAGTAAGGGTCCATTTGTGATGTAAAATATATCCTGAACAACGTGTGGGCTCTGAAGTTTCAACATCAAGAAAGCGAACATGACTTTTTCTAAACTGTTGTGACTTTTGGGCACTTAGCAGGCGAACTGGGAGCGCTTTTTTAGCTGGCTGCTGTACAGACTTGTTTTAAGTAGAATGGATTTGTTAGTGGGTTTTTTTTCTTAATTGTAACGCTATTATTGGCTGCCCTCCTGTCGAAGATTTGAAAAAGTGAGTGCATGCAATGGAAGTACAAGAGGCCCCAGTAATAGTTCTCCATGTTTGTTATGAAATAGACACAGGTTTCCTTTTTATGACTTTTTTAAAAACTGTCTTACGAACAGTTGTATTGGTACTTTTTTTTAAGTTTAGGTCAATGTTGTCTTCCAGGATAAGTTTTAAGGCATCACTCACTCCTGCATTGAACTATCGCATCAACACAAAGAGTGGAGATTCCATTCTGAGCCAGTTCAATTGTGAAAATTCATACTTTTTTATTTTTTATGCAATTCAATGAGTAGATGAGCTCAGATTTAAATTCTTAAAAGCACGTTTATTGTAACAAGAATTGTTATGTATTAATACTTCAGTTTTCAATAAAGATTGACTTGTGTTGCTTATTGTGGGTGTTTCCTGCCGTCTTTGGTGACATCCTTTTAGAAAAGTTTCTGCCCTTGGATGGCTGTGTGCTATGTTTACTCTCCTTATGCTAATGAAATCTGGTGAGTGATCGAAATGAAGCAAAACATTTCAGTTGCTGAAGTGACTGTTCTCAGGAGGGTTTCTTGATGGCTAACAAAACACAGTAGTAAAGGCTTCCCAACGGGGAATAATGTGCCCTGAGTTGCGCTGCCTGAGCGCGTGGTAAAGATGGTGCGACCCTGCCTCATTCCCTTTGGAGGTATTTGCTGGGGTTTGAGTTTTTACTACTTTATTTTGTAGCATAAAACAAAGAAAATGGAACAGATGTAAAATTTCACAATGCTTTAGCATTTACTTGATACCAAATCAATGCTGGTTCAGTGGTGACAGGCCTTGAGCAGAAAGCTGCTGCAAATCAGTGTCTGGAGTGTTCCCCAGAAGGAAATCAATTGAGTAGGTGTGAGGTGTGGTAATTAGCATATTTCTCTAGAGTGTGGGCGGCTGTAAATGACACTAATGTTGAAACGGAGGTATGTATATCAGAGGGGACAGGACTGTACTGCTTGAACTAACCGGCTATTTTCATTTGTTGTAGGTCTCCAAAAATAACAATAACTGGTAATGCTCCTGTGAAAAGCAACGCAAGCAGAAGAGGAAGGTACAACACCAGTAACCGCACTGACCCACAGAAATAGCCTTTGGTTTTTGAGATTATTGCTACAGGGGTGTTTTCCTGTTCACTCAAGTAGCTGAGCATCTAAAATAGTAGCAGAGCACTAGGAATCTCATGGACAGATTTCTTCTGGTGTGTTTTACCTCAGGCTAATTGCTGGTCAGTTGTCCTGGGATCACTTTTGTTTTGCAGGGAGATAGGTTTGGGGTTTTGGGTTTGGTTTTTTTTTTTTGCAAATCACAGGAGCCGATGAAAATCTGTAATCCTGAACAAGTGGGTTGCTGGAGTCTGGGGGGATGTAAAGGGGGAATACTGTTCTTCAGAATGGTGCTGATGATTCTTGGGGCAGAGGAGGGTGCTGGGGTAGCTGTTCTCGTGGTGGTCTGTTGCTGTGAAGAATTACTTTGTACTGTGTCTGACACTCGTAAGAGCATGGTAGGAACTTTACATCTGTATGGGGGGTTTCTTTCTTGTTGAAGCGTATCCATGGAACTAGCAAAATGGTGGCTCAGGAGTGGCTTGATTTTTCCCTCTTCCCAGATTCATTTTGCAATGACATTGTGACGTGTGCTGCTCTTCCACTTACTCGCTGGTGAGTGGCTGTTAGTAATTTGGTGTGGAGGGTGGATGTATTGATAGAACTCCCCTCATTTTAGAGGCAGCTTTGAACACCTGGCAACAGCCCGAGCCACTTCCAGAAGAGCAGCTGCACAGCTAGCGCTTGTCAGAAAGAAGGCGAGAAGTGTGGAGTTGCAAATTTTCCTGTAACTACTTATGGACAAAAAGAAGGTTTGCTTTTTCTGACATCTTGCTTTGGATTCTAAACCCCATGGCTCACTGCAGGCAGAGTCAAGGTAACAGAAATAGTTTTGTTAGCGAGCTCCCCTGGAATCGGGAGCGCTGTACTGGTTATTACTTACCTGGGAATTTTCCCTTGTAGGAAATGTCGGTCCTAGTGCTGGGGTAGAAGGTGTTGCTGCATGACATGGATAAACCGTCTGACATGTGGGGGAGGATAAATGCTCTCCTGGATTTTATGTCAAAATCCTTCAGGCTCTTAGCTATCCTGTCTTAGTCATCCAGAATAGAGTGGGGCCCATGTGACTACTTGAAAAATCTTTTTAAAAGAGTTGTACAGCAGTAAGAGGCCGTTGCTAGCTATGGGAAGTTGTCATCTGCGTTACGGAGAGCACGGCAGGCCTGCAGGGGAGACTGTTGAGTCTCACGGGTACCAGTAACCCGTAGTTAGAGACCATGGTGGACTGGAAGGTACTTCAGGCACAGACTTGACAGGGAAGACTTGGCACCGAGCAGCCCAGCTGTCAGCTTAAATTGGTGCAGCTGGACCTTCATTTTGGGGCTGTATTAATCTGTTTTGTAGTGTTTTGCGATAGCTTGTTCTTTTCTGGGCAAGAAAGGTAAAAAACACGGGCAAATTGATGCCTCAGAAAAAGGGAAACGCACCTTTCCACAGTTTGGCTTTTACTGGCCGTATTGTAAGAACTGCGAGCACCTGAACTTCACCGTTGAGATCAGGTGCTGTACCCTCTTTCAGGGCGTGGATGCCAACAGGGCTGAAGCTGGGGGTAAGGTGTTTCTTAATGGTGTGATTTACATAGCAAGTGTGTTGTTTCAGGTTGCTGGAGGTTAAAGAAAAAAAAAAATTGTTATCCAGCCTAGGTAGTGGATGTGCAGGTAGGCTGCTACTGAGAAAAGGGGGAAGCAGCAGGTGTGGAAAGATAGAAGGAACTCTTAAGCAGAACACTGTTACGTAGCTCTGTTTGCTTATGGCAGATACAGAGGCTTATTGTATATACTCAGTAGTTAATGTTTTATGGGAGGATTACAGAATTAGACAAGAGTGAAGTTGATAGCTTGTTTATTTCCCATCTCACAAATGTAGATGTAAACAGTCACACAAAGGTACACAGGTCTGGGTGAAGTACCACGGGTGTTTCATTTGCACGGGCTGTGGGACAGGGAGCTGCTTCGGTAGCAGAGTTGTGCGAAAGAATAGCTCGTTGCGTGCGGAGAAGAGCGTGGTTGCAGGAGCAAAATGACAGGAGCGTGACGCAGAAAGAACTAGCAGCCTGTATTTCTCCTAAAACCACCAGCACTGGGATTTTGGTGAGCACTGAAGTGAGGTGTTAATCCCAAGGCAGGGCAAGCTGCGGTCGCTGCGCGCCCGGGAAGGAGCGCCCTTTGCCCTCTCCTGAGCCTGAAGCCACGTGGCTGTGAATATAAAGGCAAGTGAGATCCCGTTGCGGCTGTTCTGGAGCGCGTGGTAGGCCATCCTCCGACACCCCACCCTGATCGCTGTCGCACCCAGCAGAAGAACGCAGGGGTGCGTTCTGCCTGCTGCCGTGTCGCGTTTTGGGTGGCCGCCTTGCACCAGCTCAGCCCTGAAATGAGTTGCGTCGATTTGTCTCTGCTGCTTTGAACATTGATTCCCTCCCCTGCACGATCAAACTAAATGAACAGCACTGCACCTTCAGTGGGTTCAGATCATCTGAAACACTTCAGATTTTTTCCTATTAATTTCTCTCCATTACCAAAGCACTCATTCTTTAACCCATTACTTACCTGAAGACCTGGTACTACAGCTTTGCTTAGTGTGGGAGCTCTGGGGACAAGGACTTTCTCCTTGTAGGCTGGGACAGGAGATGGTAGTGGAGACCTTACACTTGTACCAGTGTGGTGCTGCTACCTGTCAACAGCGGCGGCGAGTCCTGCTAGCTTTAGTAGAGAGCTGGAGTAGCAGCGGGTACAGGCTGAGGCTCCAGCGGTTGGGAGAAGTGCGAACCGCTCCGTTCTTAAAGCTTTAGGAATTACTGCACTGCCATATTTGCCTCCAAATAGGTAATGCAATGCCATAACCCTCATTAGCAAGTACATGGTGAAACTTCACATGAGAATTAAAAACAGGTGAAGTAACAACAGTAAAATAAGAAATCAGCACTTGCTGGCAGCTGCACCTCCTCGCGGATGCTGACAGAGTTCTTGAGCAGTCTGCATAGTAAGTGGTACAACGCTTGCTCAAAAGTCTGGTATTCTGGAGGAGGGCACAGCCTGATGTTTTCGCATAGATTGCAAAAGATGAAGGGCCTTTTTATTAAGGAAAGCTAGTTTCTGTTACTCTGGCATCCCAAGAAATGTAGCGTTTTCAGTCTGAAGCTGAGATTCCCTTGGAATGTCTGTTATGGGTGGATGCCTCCATTTTGAGTTGTCCTGACTGAGGGCAGGCAGGCCTGGCTCTGTCACCTTCCGGAGGCTCTTTGGGCACCCAGAGGCAGGCGGTCTGCACGTCGTGACCTCGCGGGTGGGACCGGCCTGCTGGGTGTGCGGGGCAGTGCCCTGGGCCGCTGGGCCCACCCGTGGTGTCACAGTGGGGAGGCGGTGGGCAGGCCGGCCAGCCACAGGGCTGCTGCCCACCCCACGGCCCGCCGGCCTGCAGGTGACGGGCAAGCCCGAGAGACCGTAAAGGCTGCCGCGGGGGAGCTGATCGCTGCTGTTTTGATTTAGGACAAAGATGGTTTGTACTGCTGTTGATGCTAGCAGAACTTGAAGCGTGGGCATTTTCCTAGTGGATACCCCCACCTTTTCTGACTCAGTCCAAACTAATAGTTAAAAAAACAGAGCTGGTCAGAAACTAGATTATTTAGCAGCGCCTGGTTCTCTTCATTCTACCGGCACCTTCAGCAAATCAGTCTTCTGATCAGCACATGTACTTTACATAGCGCTGTGTTGTACTTGTCCAAGTGAAATCAGGGCAGGTTTTACTCATTAAGAAACATGGCTGGTTTTCACCAGACGTTTCCTAAAGGAATAGCTACAGAAGGGGGGAGCAGATATAGCCAAAACCCCTTAAAAAAAAAAAATCCACCAAACCCAAACCACCCCTGGATCAAATCTTCTTGTCCTCTTTATATAACTCAATGCAGTTTTTTCTTTGTAGTTAGGTAGGTTCTGCCCTGAAATGCAGAATGATGGGTGCTGTTCAGACTCCTGTTGGGAGCTGCAGGTTGCTTTGCACGAAAATGTACATTTCTGGCCCTGTAGAAGGTTCGCATTGAGAGGAAAAGGATGGGGCTGAAGTCTCAGGTCTCTGCTTAGTGATGCTTCAGCTGGACTTGTGAATCTGGTGAGATCATGTTGTGCAGGGGGGTTGGAACCAGGTGATCTGTGAGGTCCCTTCCAACCCAAACCACTCTGTGATGAAGCTCAAAAAGCTTGACAGGAGCTGCGCTTCACCTGCTGTTCGTATGCCAGAAAAACCACTTTATCACGAGTTGAGATGACAACCTTGGGAATCTGCATCATGTGTACACAAAGGCCTGCTGTCCTATACATGCGTTCTCCCTGATAATTGTAATTGTCAGTACAATGTAACTCCATTGAAAATCCAGCTGGCAGGGTGAAGAGGAGAGCAGTCCAGCAGTGGTTAGTCTGTTACCACTGTCTAACACGTGCACATTTTACCATTTAATCAGAAACATGAGAGAGGAGACGTCTTTTGAGCGTCAATCACTTAAAACCGATGGAGGTTACACATGAGCTGATACAGTTTGTTTGGGAAATACTAGGCTGTGCGGCTAGAGACTCGGGAAGTAGTGCTGGGTAGAAAATAGAGGCTGGTGTTTGTCTTCAGATTTACTCAGCAGTCTATTGCCAGTGCGAGCGTAGGGGTACCGAGCTGAGTTTGAGTCTTACCTGTGCTGTAACTCCACCTGCTGTGGTACAGGGTGTGCTCTCTGTCAGTGTGCTCAGCTTGTCTACCTGATTTCAGGCTTGTGTAGGGGACCGAATCAGAGCTCCAACGCTTCTTGCAAGACTAGAATCCCAGCTGAGGACACATTTTTAAGTAAGCGTACCAATAGGCAGTCAAGTGGAAAACATATGTCTCCCCGCCAGAAATAAATAGCTTTTCCTTGACTGATAAACTGGCCAGAGAAGCCTGTTTTGGCACTTGGAAAGATTGCTATAAAAAGTTTTCTCTACCAATTGTGTGCACTGGTCAGCGATGAGGTACATTCTGGAAGAGATGGTAAATAAGCTGATAAGTCAGCAGCCCTGCAGCTTTCCTGTTCAGAGTATTGCTATGCAGATAGCCAACAGTAGCTAATTCTGCTGTGTGTTAGCAGGGGTGGGCAGGGGCATTTTTTTTTTTTTTTATTAATTGCCCTTGAGAGCTGCTGCACTTTAGGGTGCTGTGCCGCTGTCACCCCCCCCATTTCGTTCAGTAGAATGGGTCAGGATTTGTACTGGAGTGACCAGTGTGGACATAAAGCTGAGTGTATAAAGCAACATACAGATTAAAAATGGATCAGAAATTGCAGCAGGGGAACGGTGAATAGATAAGAACTTTTTTTTTTAAACCACAAAGGGACAGCGGGGTATTGAACAGGGACCCAAGGCTGTTTTGGGGGAGACGCTCCAGTGTTCAGCACATGTAGCAGTGTGACAAGACGATGAGCAACCTGATGCAGCTTCACCAGTGGTCATGCTTTGAGGGTGTGCGCATGTGGCGGTGGTGGGGATTGTCCCTAGGTCCCTTCCAGCCCAGGTTCACTGGCCCAAGCCAGCATTCCTCCCCCACTTACTACACAGCAGATAAACTCGCGCTTGCAAAGGCTTTGGTGGGGTGAATGTTTGTGTTGTGAAAGGGCATTTGGCTGCTTTTGGTGTAGCTGCAGGCAGGAGCGCTGTAGGGTAACCCCCCCCCCCCCCCCCCCCCAGCCTTGAGGAGCACCTTTTGCTATGTCTGGGTTATCTGAGTAGAGCTTCTACCCTCCCCTGCCAGTGCATCGGGCAGGCTGTGTGGCTGCAGCCTGCGGGATTTAGCAGAGGCCATGCCGTGGACAGGCAGCGCTCAGGAGCATTTAGCTCTGGGCTGGGGGGGATGTCCAAACCACATAATGCTGGGGGCATGTAGAGCGCTCCGTAACCTGGCGTGGGTCTGGGAGGGGGTCACTGGTAATTATGGTACTTGGCAAGAAGTGGTGGAGCCTGAGCTCCGTGGTTTTTCATAGAGTCAGATTAGATTTTTGGTTTTTTTCCAGTCCCCCTCAGCCCCCCCATGTACTGACACACTGTCCTCTCAAGGGTAGAGAACAAATGTTCTGTTTCTTAGTCCACGCAGAGGGGCCCAACTGTCAGAAGCTCTTCACATTGGCTGCTAAAACGGGGGCTGCCGCTGCATTCTGACCCCTGAGGGGAGCTGAGCCGGGGCGCAGGGAGCAGGCGCGGGCTGAAGGGCCCAGAGGGTGACGCCAGGCAGTGCTCAGCGCTGTAAGGCTGATAACGCAGCGGTTATGAGGGCTGATTTCTTTGTGGGTGTTTTGTTTTTTTTGGCTGGTTTGGGGTTTTTCACCCTCCCAGTTTAGTGACCCACAGGTGTTGGTGCAGTGGTCGAAGGCCATTCCTGCCGTGTCCCGCTGGCTGGCTTTCCCCACTGCTGCCAGCCCCTGGAGATGCGTCGCTGACGAAGGCCAGCCCAGCGCCGTCGCTGTTTGTGCCGGTTCGGGTCACTGCGAGGCAGGCAGCCAGCGGCTCGAGGCTCTGGTTCCAGTTTGGGAAGCCCCGTTTCCCTCCGCCGCGTGGGGTGACACGGGGAGAGGGGGCTGTGCTGACCCTTCCTTGGGCAGACAGCTCTTGTGCTTCTGCATGAGAGGGAAAGCGGGGGGGCTTTTAGTCCCCACTCCGTAGGACCGTACCGAAGGGTGACGTCAGCGCTGTCACGTCCCAGGAGAACAGCACGGAGTCCTGTGTTTTCCCGGGAAGACGGGCAGGGGCGCAGGCTGCGCGGGTGGGCAAGTCCCAGCAGGGGCAGCTGGGATCTCTTTCCAGCTGGTTTCGTACGTCTCGGCGTTTGCTGTTCGTCTTCAGCTCCACATTGCTCAAGGTGGCCTTGAGCATCCCCTGCAGCTTTTTTGATGTTTCCTAGACATGTTTTCCGTTTAAGCAGCTGGCAGGAATTTGGGAGCCGGTGACTTGCTAACCTGGATCGCTGTTCTAAGCGACCAGCACCGCTCTGGTACAGTCACTGCTTCACCAGTCTTCCAGCCGAAGGACGGCTGCTTTCAGGGCAGCCTTCTACCACGGCTTCTGCTGATTAGCAGTCACTTTTTTTTTTAAGCTGCAAGAGCAGAATCTCTGCAGTGAGTTTGAAGAGAAACAAGTTCACACAGATAGACACGTGGGAGACAAACACAGGCCGAGAGTCACTTTTACGAGTTTCTTTATGAAATTAAATGTTGCCCCTGCTCTGGGGGGAAGAGATAGTGCAAGAATGACTTGGTACATGCTACTAAATTCTGATATCCCTGGATGACCAGACTTTGGTCAACTACTGCATCAGTGAACACTGGACTGCAGAGCCGTCCGGGCAGCGTCGCGCTGGGACGAGCAGGTGCCTTCCAGTGCCATGGGATATCTCCTAAGCTAGGGCATTCGGTCAGTATGGCTTCTAACTCTCGCTGTGGTAAGGCAGAGCTTTCCTTTTGCTAACCAAGGTTTAACTTAATTCATTTTGGCCACAGTTTGAAACCTGGGTACTTAAAGTGAGGCTCTTAATGCCAAACTTAGGCCTTTTTAAAGTGGCTTATCATTTTCTGAAGGTGTCAAAAACCGGTAGTGGTAACCCTGGAACTGAGGGTCTGTGGGAGTTTGCATAACAACCATGGTGGTTGTCTTTCAGAGTTGAACTGTGGACTCTGACTTCGGGGAGCTAGGTTTGCAAATATTGACCTTTCTTTAAAAAAAAGAAATTAAAAAAAAATAATAAAACAGACAGAACAGGCATCGAGTTAACAACATCCGACAAGAACAATTACAGACTTACAAAATACACAGTTCTGATTTTTACCATAAATAAACACATTACAAACAAGGAGCATTTTCATTGGCCAGGAAATATGGCAGAGTGATGGAGAGAGGAGGATCTAAGGAACTGAGTACGGAATTCATTAGGCACATTTTTCTCTAACGTATGTAGCTCAAACCCACTAGAGAGATTCTTGAACTTTACTCATGCTGCAGGTTGATTGGCACAGTTTAATGTTCGATGTAGTTCATCGGTGGCGTTGAACTAAAGGAAGGAAGGAGGTCACAGTGCGATACTCACTGCTGTCACGTCTGCGGGCCTGCACAGGCTGAGTTAGTGAGGAGTGCGTAGGAGGGTCGTGTCTCCGAGCAGCGGGGCAGTGGGGCCGGGCAGCACGCAGAAGGGTCTGTCCCTCCACGGCGAAGGTGTCGTGTCGGTGACTCTGAAGCGTTGCTGGGGGCCTGTCTGGGGGCACGGAGCCGGCCGGTGTGTCGGCCGCCGGACAGCAGCGGTGCTCACAGCGGGAAGGAGTGTGTCAGAGCGCAGCTGACCAGCTCAGTCTTTTCTGACGAAACACCTCCGGCTCCCTCCTGCCATCCCTTCCTGGAAGGCTGCCCCTTGGGCGCTGTGCAGGGCTGGCTCGATGGGACTGGCACAGCGCACGCGCGTGTGCAAGCAGACACGCAGCGTCTCGCCTCGGAGCCAGTGCAGTCAGCCGGGCTGCAAAATAAATAGGGAAGGCAGGAGCACATGTGCCATCCTCTGTAAACAAAGGATCGGAAGAACGCGGGCTCCAGCTCCCAGGACTGACGATAAAGTGCTTTCTCGGAAGGGGTTCAGGCACAGACGCGGGGCTGCCCTCACTTGCGGAAGGGCGTCAGCCTGCTGATGTTCTGCCAGAAGTTCGAGGGCTTGCGCTTGGGCTCTGCCAGCATGAAGACTTGCTGCTGAGGGAGCGTGGTCGGCAGGGTGGGATGCTTCTGACGCATCAGAAAGTCGTAGTATGGCCTGGTGACAGCTGTGGCGAGGAGGAGATGGGGAAGCACGTTAGCTGAGCACAGCTCCCCTCCCCACCCCGGGCCCGGTCCCCAGTAAAGCTGCAGGGGAGTGAGCTGGGTTTGCCTTGGGGTGGCCCTCGGTTTCAGCACAGCTTTTTAGGATTAGCCTTGATGCTGTGGAAGTCCCAGAAGTGTGAATCATAACTGACAGCTGTTCTGTCAACACCACAGCAGGGCTAAAGGGCGGTAGCTTATCCTTAGTGCCAGAGTTAACTGGTGCCTTCGGTTGGTCTGGGAGAAGAAGCTGATGTTCATCTACCTCTGTTGCCTGCTACAGCTTCCTGCGCTGGATTGCGAGTCGCAGAGGCCAGGGCCTGGCTGGTGGGGGTCTCCTCTGCTGCTTTGCTCTGTTACAGAGGTCTGGCCTCCTTCCAAACTTCCCCTCTGTTCACAGCCAAATCTTACTTCTGCCTTAGTTTGAAATTTAGCCCAGCTTTCTTACTGGAGAGGTGGCTAGGATTTAGCTGCTGCCTGGTGCCACCAGCGTGATTGCTTCTCAGTGGGCATAGAGGAAAGCAAGTGACATCCCTTCTCTGGGTACAGAGAGGGGTGGTGGCATCAGAAAATGGGGTGGCAGGAATCGTCAGCTGCCAGCGCTGCAGGCACAGGAACCTTCCCTTCTGTTGCTGGAGTTCACACTCCCCTGGCTGCAGCTGGATCTTCCTTGTCTCTCAAAGTTCTAACGAACAGCTCTGTCGGTGAGGGTGGTACCCATCCATGGCATTCTGCCACAATCATGGATTCCAGGTCCTCTTCCGCAGGCACAGCTGCCCAGGCAGGAGCGGCCCCAGCTGCCGTCACCTTTGTGACCCTCTTTGCATCCTGGGCATTACTATGACACTTAACCTTGTCTTTGTGCAAGGGGAACGCCATAGTGCTTGGAGAGCCGGGCTTCTAGCATCAAGCCATGACGCAGCCTTTCCCCAGAGGCTGCCTGCTCCTATGTCACTCTGGTTTCTGGCACAGCGCTCAGCGATCGGGTGCAGAGCAGCTCCCCTCGAGTTAGGAGCAGGTCCCTGACTCCAGAGCCTGTTAAAGCCACTGCGCTGGAACCACCCCCATAGGGTAGACGCAGCCCCACCCCCTGTTCCAGCAGCACTGCTGTGCTCAGGTGGGACTCACCCTTGGGCTTCCCAGTCTGGTGCTGCTTGCTGGCGTTCAGCATTGCCTGCTTTTTCTGCACCTCCGTGATTGAGAAACCTGAAAGAGAAAACAGAGTTTGTCAGCAGCAGGTCCTCGTTTTGTATCTCGGGGGCAGACGCTGGCACAGACAGCAAGGGAAATACGGGGCAGGAAGATGCCCGAGGCCAGAGGTCACGAGCTGAAGTTACTCCCAGAGCTGGAAGGGACCCATACTGCTCCCCCAGCCTGTGCTGCGCCGGGTTTACTGCCTGCCCCTTGCCCCATCGCTTCGCTGGGCGAGGAAGCCAGTCCAGGTGGTTCAAATGCTGTAGCTCACACATGTCTGAATTAAGCAGGATTTGGACAAAACGATGAAAACCCTCTCTCACAATGACTGAGTCAAACCCTTGACTGGTTTGTACAGACATTGCCAAGCTGGGCACTCGCACTACGCTGCAAAATAGCAGAAGCCGTATGTAATGTATTGACTATTTTGTCAGCCCTGCCTGCACTCATTAAAGCCACATCGGCCTCCCTGAGGACATACTGCAGCGTCTCCTCAAGGTGGCTTGCATTTATTTTTCTTTCACTTCCACAGCTTCCTTCAGAATGTGCAATTCAGCAGCCCAGACCTGGACTGGAGCATGGACTGGCTTCCCCCCTTTCACTCCTATGCATTGGCTAGTGGTTAAAAAAAGTAGTAGTAAAAAAACCCAACCAAACAAAAAACAAACCCCACAGCGTTGCTTTTTCCATACCCATCTCCTGGTCGAGCTGAACCTGTCTCCTTTCGTTCTCAAATGCCTTCACCCAGCGCTGTTTCTGCTCAGGCTTTTTCGCACAGAATAAGTGAATTTCCTCACTGTCCCGGCAGTGCAACTTAAATGCGTTTTTCACGCTGATATTGAAGTCCTTGTCCTTCCCATCTTCCACATCCAGTATTTCCATGTCATCCATGTTGATCCGACTCTTATAATACAAGATGTCCCGACGCAGAAGATCCTGTAAGAGAGACCACACAGACTCAGCAGACATTGCCGCTTTCTGTCCCGTCCCTTCCTTCGATGTGCATTTTCTTTGCTAGGATGGAGCATCTAATCTTCTTGGCAGTCATTACAGCCCTGTAGGAAAAAATTTATACGGGATTTGAGCCTAGGGGATTGCCGAGGGCTAAGCTCCCGTCGACACCGCTGGCAGCGAGGGGAGTCGCGTGATTTCTTCATGCGGAGGGGTCAGGGCAGGCTGGCATCTACCGTTGTGGGACAGCGGCTGCCCTGAAGAGCGCTGAATGAGACGCACTTGTGTTATTACACAGGATCCCAAATCCTCCTTAAGCCAGTGTCAGAATGTGTTTGAATTCTACAGTCCCAGCTAGAAAACAAATGAAAAATCCTAACTGGTGTCTGTTTTTTTATGTGGGCAATTTGAGAGCAGTGGTCAAACAGGGAGGGTCTCAGGCCTAAGTTACCTGGAGCTATCTGGATTGTACAACAAAAATGGGCACGTTCAGTTCTGAAGTTCCAACGGAAGATACCTTTCATTTGCTCTCTGAAGGAAGATTTATGACTTAGATTATGAAACATGGCATGGGGTGTGCTTACAGCCCTACATATGCTGTTACTATGGTCTCACTAAGGCACAGAGCTCTTCAGCAACGACGCAGTTACCTTCTGAACAGGGTATTCGTCTCCCGTGGCAGCGCCGCTGAAAAAACCCCGTGTGTAAAGGGAAATGGAGGACAGTGCTCACACTCCAGCTGTGTAAAATAAATTCATACGCTAAGCCTAGGAGCGGTGCAATGCGTTCCTCTCCTGCTGTAAGAATTAGGCCAGTAGTGAGTTCCTGCAGCTTACTGCTGCGGTGAGGGGCACAGAACACACCAGGACGTCGGAGAAGAGACTGCAACGAACGCACACAGGAACCTCTGTGCCAGAAGCACACAGGGTACCAGTAAGTATTAAGGAAACAAAGGGGTAAGACGGAGTTCACTCAAATTCCTTAGCACTGTAATAAATAGCATTTGTGCCCGGC
Organism: Opisthocomus hoazin; assembly: GCF_030867145.1. Lineage (NCBI taxonomy): Eukaryota > Metazoa > Chordata > Aves > Opisthocomiformes > Opisthocomidae > Opisthocomus > Opisthocomus hoazin. The sequence continues at coordinate 2,650,458 of NC_134417.1, read as the reverse complement.
TGGCGCGGTTACCTTCTTGCAGCAGACAAGCTGGTGATCGAAGAGGAAGAACATCCTCTGTTGGCTCTTGGCCTGAGGGTGGGAGATTTTGGTTAACTCCCCGGAGTAGATGAGTTCCGAGCTCCTGACTAGGACATCTTCACCCTGAGAACAGCACAAAGGACAGGTTGGTATCGGCTGTTTGGAAACGGGAGAAGAAAGAAGCCCGTAGTCTCACAGGAGAACCTCAGCTTGGCCAAGGGGACTGAACTCCTGCTGATGGAACGCTCCTCGGGGAATGAGAGGGAGCTGCTGCGCTGGGGACAGCCCTTGTCACCCCAGGGAGATGCTGTGCCCTTGATGGCCAGGGAACGGGAACTGAGTTCGGTAAGAACTACAGCGTGTTAAATGAAAAAAATCTCCTTTTCCAGGGAGTCTGCTCAGGGCAGCTGATCCGTCCCTGATGTTAAAGGAGGCCCATAAGCAGGGAGCTGAGAGTTTAGGCTGCCATCCTTGGGGAGAGAGGCAGTCTGGTTTTATCGAGTCTAGGATTTAAAAAATTAGTAGTTTTCTTTCTTTTATTTAGCAATTTTTTTTAATGAGTCCACAGGGAACCTTGGCTTCCTTTGTCACTATATCAGAGTTTGCCTTTCTGCAAGAGTAACGTGGCTTATTAAGCACTGAGGGGAAATTCTGCTCATCTTGAGAGTCTGAAATCACTCAAGATAAAACGGGGGGGGGGGGGGGGGGGCACGAGGAAAATAACAGGATTTCACTAGCCTACATGCTGATTTTATTCTGCAAGGAAAATGGGGAAGCAAAAATCCCAGGCAATGTGCAAAGGCAGCTGGTCGAGCTGGGTTATGTGCTAGAGCTTTTCAGTTGTACTAAAAGATCACATCTGTTTAAATTAAAAAAAAAAAAAAACACACAGAAAGGGGCAGCAGAACTGAGGTAGGGCCTGACAGTCATCCTCGCGAAGATCTTGCTGTGGGCAGAAGCTCTGGCAGGGGGAGAAGAGGGGCGACACAGAACCCTCCGTTCACGGGGAGAGTCCAAGTCTCTTACCTCCCAGTCTTCTATCGAACTCTGCCACTGAGCAATTTTGTCAATGTTCTCCAGCCGCCGCTTTCTCTCGTTGATGAGCCGAGCAACGTTCTTCATGGCATTTAAGGCAGCTTCGACATCTTTAAAATCCCTAAGGTAGAGCAGAGGTGTTAGGTGTGACAGAAGGACACGTGTTTCCCCTGACTGCACCTCAAAGGAGCGTGGCCTGGGGCTGGAGAGCAGAAAACGCGAGTTCCGCTTGCAGTTGTCCCAGCTGGTTTGTACTGGAGGTTGGAGGTTCCTTGTTCTGCGGGCAGCTTTTCAGACACGTGCTGGTTTTGAGGCACAGATTATGGGCTTGTAACAAGTCCAGGCCCAGTTTGTGGAGGGGAGGGGGGAAAGCAATCGAATTCAGCCAGAGAGGTGGACTAGATGACCCACAGAGGTCCCTTCCAACCCCTACTATTCTGTGAAATACGAGCTGCTGGAAGGATCTCCAGGGCTTTCCAAGCCTCGGGTTTTTTTCTGCAGCATAATACAATATATTCATAACCCCACTGTTTTCATACAGGGGCTGATTCTGTCATGTGCAGGTAAGGCAGTTCCACAACACCTGACTTCATTTCAAAGAGGAGCCAATGGTTTATCTGGAAGGGTTGGACAGACGCTGATCTGCCCTCCCCCCCACCATCTGCTGCCACCAGCTACTTCTGCCGAGTTCAGCGTAGCTGGGAGGGAGCCGCGCTGCACGACCTGTCGCTAACGCTATTTTCAAAACATCTGTGCACTGCATTAAGGAGCTTTCTGCGAAGCACTCAGCTTCAGAACAACGTGCTTATGGATTTAATGAGACGTGCTTAAAACCATCCCGAGAAATACCAGTGCTGTAACTAGGAAGGTGAAATTAAGTCAAGCCACTATGGACCAATATCAACACTTTAATACAGATTTTTCACGTTTTATTTCTGTAGCTAATTATTTCAGATGCTTGATTAAGTAACACAGTTATTTGAGCCAAGGGCAGTGCCTTCACCCTGAAACCAAGCAATGGATTTGGAGGCTTTGAGCTTGAAGGCTGAAGAGGCACCGAGCGTGCATGGCTCGAGTGCCGTGGGCCACGACTCGCCCCTGGGGAAGCACTGGGCAAAATGCACGACTGCCGCTCAGCCCCGATCTGCTATGGGGTGCTTCCACGGACGTGTTTGGGTATGTAAGATGATCCGAGGGCTGGAGCACCTCTCCTATGAGGACAGGCTGAGGGAGCTGGGGCTGCTCAGCCTGGAGAAGGGAAGGCTCCAGGGTGACCTTAGAGCAGCTGCCAGTGCCTGGAGGGGCCGACAGGAAGGATGGAGAGGGGCTTTGCACAAGGGGGTGTAGTGATAGGACAAGGGGGAACGGCTGTAAACTAAAAGAGGGCAGATTTAGATGAGATAGGAGGAAGAAATTCTTCCCCATGAGGGTGGGGAGGCCCTGGCCCAGGCTGCCCAGAGGAGCTGTGGCTGCCCCCTCCCTGGCAGGGTTCAAGGCCAGGTTGGATGGAGCTCTGAGCACCCTGTTCTGGTGGAAGATGTCCCTGCTGATGGCAGGGGGGTTGGAACCAGATGAGCTTTAAGGTCCCTTCCAACCATTTACCACAGAATGGTAAATTCCATGATTCTATGATACTCAACCAGGGCTTTTGGAGGCAGAGTTTTCCACACCACCACCAGAAACATTTAACTCCAAAGTATGTATGTTGCTGGTTGGACTTGATGGTCTTAGAGGCCTTTTCCAACATTAATGTTTCTATGAATCTGTGAGCTGATATCATGGGTATGTGGGCCAAAGAAAATAGAAAAGTACCATTACAAGGTGCACCGTGCAGCTCCAGGTCTGTGACAGACAGGAAAGCCCAGTGCTACGGGAATGGAAAATGATGTATTTGATAGAAAAAGACTTTTTTTTCCCTGTTTTCTGCGTGGTAACACAGAAGAATCGTGGTACCGGCTGCTCTTGGCAAGCTGCCCTCGACATACGATGCTGTGCGGATCCATTTCCACCGGCCCCGTCTCGCCCCTTCCCGCCGCGCCGGCCTACCTGTGCTGGGGGTTGGTGTACTTGAGCAGTTCAGCCAGCTGCAGAGGGTATTTGCAGATTTTCTGCACGGGAGTCAGCAGAAACCCATCCAGAGAGATGTCGATCATCTTCTGCAGCAGGCGGCAGGCTTCGAAGAAGTAGACGTACTTGTTGACTTTGGCGAGGCGGGAGAGCTCCATGCAGGCGTTGGGGTGGTTGTTGCAGTATTCGGAGTATATCTGAAACTCTGTTTGCTGCAAGGGGAACGAAGGGATCTGCTGTCCGTGTGCTGCAGGGGGATGGCCTGGCTCCCGCCAGCTCCCTGGTCCCGCTGTCACCAGGGGCTCTTTGGTCATTTGTGTCCTCGCTGACTTTGAAGCCCAGGGATGGGCAGGGTGTACGACAAGTTACAGCACGCACAGCTTATCTGAGAAGCCGAGACACGTCCATGTGTCCAGCAGCTGCTGATCCTGCACTGACCTGGAAACGCCATAGCTGGAAACTCAGGTCCAGCTCGAGGTTTTGGATCTTCCTACATTTTTGCCTGAAGTAGCATGGTCTGGCAGGGAGCACAGTGCTCAGAAGCTGAGGGACTTGGAAAATGGTCTTCCCGCAGCCACGAGAGCTAGAGGATGTTTGGTTAGGAGGTGGGGAATGGGGTGGAGGTGGTGGTGTTAAATTTGGTTGGGGGGGACGGGTTTAAACAGAGCTTTGGTTCTGTCAGATCAATCTCTAAATCCTCTGGCTTAAGCCACGCTCAGCTACCCCTTTCCCATGAAGTCAAATTTACTTACGTATTCCAAGAAGCATGAGCCAACCTCACTCAAATGTGGGTGGTCTTTGTTGAATTTCTTCTCTAGTGCTTTAACAAATTTCTTCTGGCACCTGTAGATGTCCTCAATATTCCCAAAGATCGTCTTCAGCTGCTCCTCAGTAAACATGTCAGCTCTTTTGCGGCACTGCTTAATGTAACCCTAGGAGGAAACCAAACAGCAAAGCTTCCTGGGCATCTGCTCGGTGGCCTCTGGTTCTCACCAGAAAACCCCGTGGACCTCGTCAGCTGTGGACCGGGTTTCTGTACCCCCTTTCTGCATAGGCACATCCATGTTTTAGCTATTATTTCCTCTAATACCACCCAAAATGTGGTAGAAATAGAAACCAAGCCACAGTTGCATCACCGCCTTAAACGATACTGTCACCCACACTTGGAGGGGTCCCAGAGCTGCTTGCGCTCCTGTTAAAGACACCTTTATGCGTCTGCAGCCTACGGGGTGTTCCGGCCCCAGCACTGCTCCACTGGTAGATTCAGGCCAGTTAAATCCAGCTGCAGACCTGGTCTGGGTGCTCGTGTTCGGAGATGCCTGGTTGACTCGAGGGAGAAGGAGGGCACAAAGAAAATGGGGGGACGCTGCAGGAAGAAGGGTGTGTTTGGTGAGCGTGTGCGCTTTGCCCCAGCCGGCTTTCCTGGAAGGCACTGCATCTTTGTGCCATGCACCAGTACAGGCTTGGGGTGGACCTGCTGGAGAGCAGCTCTGCGGAGAGGGACCTGGGTGTCCTGGTGGACGACAGGGTGACCATGAGCCAGCAGTGTGCCCTGGCTGCCAAGAAAGCCAGTGGGATCCTGGGGTGCATCAAGAGGAGTGTGGCCAGCAGGACGAGGGAGGTTCTCCTTCCCCTCTACACTGCCCTGGTGAGGCCCCATCTGGAGTCCTGTGTCCAGTTCTGGGCTCCCCAGTTCAAGAAAGATGAAGAGCTACTGGAGAGAGTCCAGCGGAGGGCTACGAGGATGGTGAGGGGACTGGAGCATCTCCCCTATGAGGAGAGGTTGAGGGAACTGGGCTTGTTCAGCCTGAAGAAGAGAAGGCTGCGAGGGGACCTTATAAATGCCTACAAATATCTGAAGGGTGGGTGTCAGGAGGATGGGGCCAAGCTCTTTTCAGTGGTGCCCAGTGACAGGACAAGGGGCAATGGGCACAAACTGAGGCACAGGAAGTTCCGTCTGAACATGAGGAAGAACTTCTTCCCTCTGAGGGTGACGGAGCCCTGGAACAGGCTGCCCAGGGAGGCTGTGGAGTCTCCTTCTCTGGAGATATTCCAGCCCCGCCTGGAAAAGATCCTGTGCAGCCTGCTGTAGGTGACCCTGCTTCGGCAGGGGGGTTGGACTGGATGACCCACAGAGGTCCCTTCCAACCCCTACTATTCTGCGATTCTGTGATTCTGTGATTCCGGTGAAGAACTACGTTCCTGCAACGCTCCTGTCAATGACCTTCATCTACCCCTGTGCAGGTGACAGCGTGTCTCTTCTGGAAGAGGTGTCACGATACTCAGTGTATTTGCAAGTGAGACCTAACTGGCTGAACATCCCCGTTGCTTTGGGCTGCGCACGGCTTGCCCAAAGGCTGGAGTTGCTGATTACATTACCTCAAAACATACATTAAAGAGGACAGCAATGCTAGGCATTTACTTTGCTCTAGCTTGGGAAATTCGATTAATTCCATTTAATCGGAGCCCAAGTGGGTGCTCCAAAGACACAGGCATTTGGGGTATTGCCGTAATGAATTGTTTTCTGGGCGTGCAGCGCCGTTCAGCAGAGCAGGCTCCGGGGGAAATACAGCCATTCTCAGAAAAAAAGCGTTACCTGCTTAGGCTCACTCTCGGGGCAAGAACAGGACACACTCCATGATCAGGACAAGGGGCAATGGGCACAAACTGAGGCACAGGAAGTTCCGTCTGAACATGAGGAAGAACTTCTTCCCTCTGAGGGTGACGGAGCCCTGGCCCAGGCTGCCCAGGGAGGTTGTGGAGTCTCCTTCTCTGGAGATATTCCAGCCCCGCCTGGACAAGGTCCTGTGCAGCCTGCTCTGGGTGACCCTGCTTTGGCAGGGGGGTTGGACTAGATGACCCACAGAGGGCCCTGCCAACCCCTACTATTCTGTGATTCTGTGATTCTGTGATCCTTCAGACAAGTCCCAACATTCACTCCCCCCGCTGCTCCCTTACCTCACAGATGTCCTTCAGGTGCTTGATGTAGTCTCTCTCTGTGCTAATGATCTCATTGATGACGTTGGTCCTCATCTGATCTTTGGTGGTCTGCCCCATTCCGAAGCGGCGGGTGCCGGAGTCGTCCTCTTTGCCTCCCTCCACCTTCAGGGGATAATCCTCCATGGGCTCATCCTGGTTTACTCGCAGCTGCGCCAGACACACACACGGTGGTCACCGTTTGCACGGCCAAACACAGCTCTTCCAGGGAAGAGAAGTCTGGGATGGTGGGCAGAATGGCAGACAAAGATTGCACCAGGATAAGGAGGGAAGGGGGCTGCTATTACGTGTGAACGTGCTTTCCCCTGGGGAAGCCGAGGCCAGATAGTTCTGGGAGGGGACTTTCCAGCCTGCTGCGTGACGTGGCGGGGCTTCAAGCAGGCATCTCTCGTGGAATGAGACCTCCCAGAAGAACACATACAAAATCAGGAGAGGAAATAGTTTGTCAAGTGAAATTAGGGCCTTGTGAGGGGGTTATGATATGAGAATAATAACAATGGTTAGTTTTTTATATAGCTCTATTATTGTTCTCGTGCTATAAATAACAGCTGGCCTCTCAGTAACTGCTTCCCCAAGATTAAAGAGAATTTGTCGTTAATGTAAAAGCAAACAGAGGTGCCAGCGGGCACGTAATGCGGTAGGGAATGGCGTCACATTTCAGGGCTGTGCGTGGGGCTCTGGTCCCTCCCCAGCGCCCATCAGATGGCAGCACAGCATGAGCAGAGAACACCACCAGCCTCTGGCAGGCACGCGGGGTCTGCATCGCCAACAGCGGGCAGGCGTTGGTGCGTTCCTCTTACGAACGTTCCTCTGTGTAGTAGCATTGTAGCTCTTCGAGTGCCCATGGGAGTATTTTGCACACAACACAGAGGAGAAGTGAAACAAACCAGGAACACGCGTTAGTACGACGACACCGAGCTGCTTTGAACCTTCAGTGTAGTTGCTTCTAGCCAGGCTCACCTACCACTTGACACACACATCCCTACATCTGAAAAATGGTGCATGCCCGTCCTTGTCAACGTGCGCATGGATCACACGTACTCACTGTTCCCAGCTGGTGAAGCCCTGGAGATCCGCAGTCCAGGTTCTCCTCCACTCTGAGCAGAACAACATTGGCTGGTCTTAACGCTCAGAGCTCAGCCTGAAACTTGTGAGGGGTCACTGGGAGACCTGCGGATTTATCCAAGTCCCCACACACACACCAGTATTCCCAGCAGTAAGCGTGAACCCCGGTGATAATTAGGAGGAAACCTTCACCCAGACGCTCGAGTAAGTGCTGTGGTTACTCTGGTGACTCTGGCTCTAGTCTGCGTTCCCCTGAAATGCTGTCACAGCCAGGACAACAATTCAGCGTATCGGTAACACAAAGGCAAAAAGGCCTGTGTTTTGGCTGCGAGAAAAGCAGCTCCATCCCCAGCAGTGCTGAGAGGTTGGTCCTAGTAACCTTACTTGCAAAAACATCCACCACTTGTAACAGCTCTGCAGCTGAGACCGTCTCCTGCAATCTATAGCGAAGCATTTCAAAACTTTTATAGCACTGTCTGCCCCACTTCTCCAAGGGCTTTTGCTGCAGACACCGGCTCACCTCGTGTCACCTCCTTTCACGCTTCACCTGGCTTTGGGTCACTTGTGATCTGAAGTGACCCGGATAAAGAGCTGAAGGGCTGAGGATCGCTGCCCGTGGGCACCTCGGTGCCTTTGCAGTACCGCGGAGCCTGCCCTGAAGCGGTGAAAGCAGAAGCAGGCGGCCACACCAGCAGCCACCGCCCGCAGAAAGGAGAAAGCCTTGCTCCTCACAGCAGGAAAGCAGTGCACAGCGGTCACCCAGGCTCTTGTTTCCCTCCCCACCTCACACAGAGAACTCAGTGTCCTTCAGAACGCTCTGCTGGAAGTTCATCCAGCCTCTGCAGCGTGCAGCTGGGACTGCCTGGGCTGTTCTGTGTAGCTGTTTCCATGTGGTCTTTGTAGCTGGCACCGAGGAGAGCCTTGGCCCAAAGGCACCAAGTGTTCCCTGCCTCCCCTCATCAGTTGTCCCACATGACCTCCCAGACACTTTTTGCGGGTTTCTGCTCCGTGTTGAAATGCCTGGAGCACAGAGCTGTGCGGCAGCCCAGCAGCCCGGTGTTTCTAATGCTCCAGGGCTCGGAGAAGGCGCGTGCGTGAGTCGGTGGTTGCATAAATTTGGGCTGTGGCACTGCACCAGCTGGAGAAAGCTGAATGTGGTGCCATGCTCAGCCATGCTGTCTGAGGTGGACACTAGAGTGAAGACCTCTGCCAGCTGCATCGGGGATCCCTCTCGGAGAGTATTTGTTGCTCGCTCCTGAAGGGGATGCTGCGTGCTCGGGCACAAATGAGCCCGGATACGTGTGGGTAAGCAGGAGCCCCAGCTGCAAACCACCACGCAGGGCAGCTCCCCAGCTGGAACTGAACCACCCTTGCCCTGATTTACTGATGTAAAGAGGGACTTCACACTGGTGGCAGCTCAGCCGTGAGGCCCTGACGTACTGTAGCCACGTGTAGAGGAATAGTTAGCAACGCATGTTGAACCAAGTGAGGAGTCACTACAGAACACTAAACCTGGAGAAAAAGAAGAAACACTTGGTGCTAATGGAGCGACAGAAAGAAACATCAAGCTCTTACCCGTACAAAGCTGGCTGGAAACCAGCCTTCACTGTCCAGAATCCTCCCCCACCACCACTCCTTGTTGGTAGCATCCATTACTTCAATGACGTCGCCGGCCTTGAACCCCAGCTCTTGGTCATCCATCGTGACATGGTCCCAGAGGGCTTCTGCGTACACCACGCTGCCATCACTGATGAGCTGTGGGCAGAGCAAGTCAAACTGTCAGCTCTCCCCCGGAAAGCAGCGCCGTCTGCCACCGTGGCTGCAGCTTTGGCACCGTTGCTGCTGAGCCAGACGAGGGTGGATAGCTGTTTGGTCCCCATGAGCAATGCGAAAAGGAGTTGGTGCTAGTCCGGCAGGCGCTTCAACTGACCTTGCTCTCAGCAGCATTTATTCGGAATCACTTGGATACAGTACATTTACTACCATAAAGAACATCAACGCGATGCTCTGGAATTTCTTACTGGCGACTTGGCCTCACCCAGCAGACACGGCTCAGTGGTCTGGTGGTGGTGGAAGATGCTCTTCTGCTGCCAGTGCAGCCCTGCTTGGCAAAGCCTTGAAATAAAGCCTCGAGCATCGATGTTTAGAGACATGCTGCAGAGCAGAAAGCACTCTGCGGCCTCAGAGCTGGTCTAGGACGGGTGGAGCCTGAAGTCTTTATGGTGGTTAAACTTAGCACTTAAGCTGCTTAAAGTAAGTCTCCTGGAGAGTTTAAGTAATTAAACTGAGGGACAACGGTTATTTACTCCATGTCCCATAGAGGGTCTGCTCTAGGAAAAAAAGGACCCCCAACAACTGTAAAAACCAAACCAAACCCCAGCCCCGATGGCTCGAGGCTGTGAGGGGGCTCTTGAGCACAGCGCTGGTTGGGTCCGTACCTGCCTGAGGCCATTCTCAACCATTCACACCTTAGCTACGGCGTAGCCAAGTACCACTTGGGACCTGTTGCAGCGGCGTATTTGTAAGCTGCTCCTGCTGGCCACTGCAAGAGGAGCGCCTGCCTGATGCCCACAGCCTTATCTCGTCAGAGCCTCCTTTGAATCTCAACAACTATGGAGTACACGCAGAGTTCTTGGGACCTGAGCATGGCTGAGGCTGTTTGGACACCAAGGAAGGCAGAGCGTGTGCTGGAGTCCTGCTAAAAGGACACGCTCAGCCATTCTGGAGTGGCAGTCACAGAATCACAGAATGGTAGGGGTTGGAAGGGACCTCTGTGGGTCATCTAGTCCAAACCCCTGCCGAAGCAGGGTCACCTACAGTAGGTTGTAGAGGACCTTGTCCAGGCGGGTCTTGAATGTCTCCAAAGCCCTATTTCTCTCCAGGGAAACGGAGCAATGATAAATTCTGGGAAGCCAACAGAAAGAGAAGACTGTGAGGCACAAGGGAGAAAGAGAAAACCCGTGCAGACCCCCCAGTCCGTGGTACGTCTCACAACACCGCGGCAGGATCACCGCAGCCATAGAACGCACGCGTCCCGCACGCGGGGCAGCTTGGATTGCTCGGTCACACCGTCGGCTACCTCCTGCTCGGGGTTACTATTTTTGCCCCTCCCCAAAGAAGAAAGATGCGCGTTGTACAAGAAGGTCAGGATAATCGCGCGTACAGTAAACCAGGAGAGAGTTAACGAGGCATTTGAAAGAAAATTCAAATAGAGTCTGCCTTTGGATAGCAAATGGCCCTGCACTGAACCAGAAACAGCTTAATGCAGCGTTTCCATTGTGACAGAAATGATAGGATGAAGGGGAAGCAGAGGATGAGCGGTTCCCCCGGCTCCCCACAGCCCGCGTGTCGGCATTGCTGTGCCGCAGGGCTGGCTGCGTCCCGGCTGCAGGTTTCTGCCCCTCGCAGAGGTGGGCAGTGGCTGCGCCGGGGCCCGGCAGGCAGGGAACGCAAGGGACACGCTGCTGCCGCCCCGCCAGCCAGCGGCACGACGGGAAGGTCACCCCGGAGTCCTAAACGGTGCCTCGCTAATCTAAGCTCCGGCAGCAAGGCCAGGCTTTGATCACGGGGCAAGCAGAGAAGCAGCACCGTTCGTGTCAGAGAGGGCGACGAACGCGCCGCGAGCAGAGGCCGCTACGCCCGGTCCGATGGCAGGGACGTGTCCGCGCGGGCTGCGGAGGGAGGGGACGTCTGGGCTTGACGATTAATGCACACAGCTGCTAGAGCTACGCGTGGTGCTTTTTATGCACAGCTCACTTCACAGAATCACAGAATCACAGACTGTTCGGGGTTGGCAGGGCCCTCTGTGGGTCACCCAGCCCAACCCCCTGCCCAAGCAGGGTCACCCAGAGCAGGCTGCACAGCACCACGTCCAGGCGGGGCTGGAATATCTCCAGAGAAGGAGACTCCACAGCCCCTCTGGGCAGCCTGGGCCAGGGCTCCGTCACCCTCAGAGGGAAGAAGTTCTTCCTCGGGTTCAGCTGGAGCTTCCTCTGCTTCAGTTTGTGCCCGTTGCCCCTTGTCCTGTCGCTGGGCACCACTGAACAGAGTCTGGCCCCGTCCTCCTGACCCCCACCCTGCAGATATTTATAAGTATATATTAGGTCCCCCTTCACAGCCATACTGTGTACGGTTTGACAAGCTTGAAGAATACTCAGCATTATGAATAAACCCTTTATTCCTATTTTTGAAACACTTGTAGGTCTTGTCACGCTTCCAGAAACGTAGAGGTTTTAGCTTTCCAACATAAAGTAGCGATGACTAGAGTAGGGAAGAGAGTGGCTGTAAAAGTGTGTATTTTTCCAAAATCAGCTATCAGCTTCCAGTCACGGAACAACAGCTGGGCTGTGGGTGACGGCAGATGCCAGCTACCCCCGGAAGCGAGCTCTGCTGCTGCTCCGAGCAGCCCGCCCGCGCGCAGCCCACCCGCTCGCTGTAGCCCTCCAGCCTCCGTGACGCGTGGCTGCGCGGACCGCGAGCCCAGCCCCGCTCCTGCCTCCCCGCTGCAGCAGAGCGAGCAGCCCCAGGGCGACGGCGCGGTGCGACGGGGTGTCCGGCCACCCCTACGCGGCGGAGCCGGTTGGTGCCGGGCTCACGCAGACCGTCGGGAGGTCAGCACTATCGCCGGGGCTGCTGCCATCCCGCGCTGCTGGGCAAGGGCTGGCTGCTGCCTGGGAAATGGGCATGGCACATCCTAATAAATCTTTGGAAAGAGTGGCACTCGGCGGGCTTTTCCACATACACATTGTGACCGGCACGTGAAGAACATGGCTCTTTTGGAGATATGATGCCATGAAAAGGCGGAGACAGCTTTCCTGTCTTCTCAAAACAGCAAGGATCTAGTTTAGTTTAATTACAATCACTCTGGTAAGTGGAAATTTTACATTTACAGGTATCAGATAAAACACCTTTCGCGGTGCGCTTAAATGCACCGCTCTGAATCGGTGCTCTCGGTGTGACATGGCGGCTGGCACGCACGGCGTGACCGCGAGCAGGGAGACACCAGATGGACTTCGTCTGCAGCGTCTGGACGGTCACGCAAGCAGAGCACTGATGATGTGGAGGCGTTAATACCTCGCAGTACCAAGCTGTCCAAGCTCGGTGTCTTGAGAAGACGAGAGCCCAAGCCTGACCTAGCCTGAACAGCCTCCTAGGGCCGACGGGCCCAGCTCACAGGGGGACAGAGCCGCAGGGCTCTCCCCGGAGTCACCGAAAGCCATGTGACTGACTCGCAAACCCTCAGCTGGCATTTTAATCCATCCACTGATCTTAATATCTTAAATTTTCTCCATTCAATGACAGTCATACTGTGACTATGATGTGCCAAATACCGAAAGTCACACCCGGCCCATCACCAGCCTGGGCAAACAGGCACAGGCAAGTTCTCAAGCGACGGTGCAGCTAAAAAGACACCCAAAATACAGCCCAGGATTTGATTAGCTGACACCGAACACCACGTCTGTAGGGAGGAACAGTCAATATGGAATAAAGCAAGAAATAAAGAAGAGAGACATACTTTCTGTTTGCTTTGGACTGTCTCAGTTCAGCATGGCAGCACTTGAAACTCCTCCGCGACTGCAGGCGGACAGGCTCTGCCCGGTGCTTGTGCAGCGGGGTCGGGCAAGGGAGCAGACACAAACACTGCAAAGTGTTTAGTGATCACCATGCTCATAATGATCACCATGCTCATAAAGATCACCACGCTCATAGTGATCACCACGCTCACAGCGATCACCACGCTCATAGTGATCACCACGCTCATAGTGATCACGACGCTCATAGCGATCACCACGCTCATAGCGATCACCATGCTCATAGTGATCACCACGCTCATAGTGATCACCACGCTCATAGTGATCACCACGCTCATAGCGATCACCACGCTCATAGCGATCACCACGCTCATAGTGATCACCACGCTCATAGTGATCACCACGCTCATAGTGATCACCACGCTCATAGCGATCACCACGCTCATAGTGATCACGACGCTCATAGCGATCACCACGCTCATAGCGATCACCATGCTCATAGCGATCACCGCGCTCATAGCGATCACCGCGCTCACAGCGATCACCACGCTCACAGCGATCACGACGCTCATAGTGATCACCACGCTCATAGCGATCACCGCGCTCATAGCGATCACCACGCTCATAGCGATCACCGTGCTCAGCGCTCATTTTTCTGTTAGCTCCCAATCCGTACCAGTCTGTACCTCACACTCTATTTTTTTCAGTTGTATCCAGTCCAATTCCTAGGCTGATACAGAAATATCAGATACACCCTGTCCAGCGTTCCCTCTCCCAGAGCAAAGACCAGAGGGTAGCTCTGAGCCAGGGCTGACATTTCCGTGGCACAGAAGCACCTGCGGCCCTGCACGTCACTGCAGCAAGCAGAGCTGCTCCAGCGGGGCCGCGCACGCCGCAGCGACCGCCCCGAGGAGCACGCTGTTCCCGTGCAAACAAGGGTTAGGACTCTTCCTCCCTGTCCCAGGAAGGATAAAACGCACCAGCAGGTAAAAAGGTTTCCTGCAAAACGTGTTAGAGCGTGGCAGCTACGCTGCGAGAGCTGCGTATCTTCCCGAGGACCACGCATGGAGGGGAGAGCTCACCATTTCTGAGCGTGGCAGCTCCTAGGCTCCAAAGGCGCGTCTTACCACAGAGGTTTTGATCTTTGTGATTAAAGCAACGTTTGAAAAACAACTGTGCATTTCCATACGAAACAACATCTCTGTGCTGGCTTTGTAACAGCAAGGACAACTGAGTACGTGTTCTCCAGGGGCTCCGAACCAGTCTCTGGAAGAGAAAACTCAGAAGACGCAGAACGCAAACCCAGGTGCCCTACAGCTGCTCAAGCTACTGCAGCTGGGAAAACAAACCAAACCTGGCTATTTTTCTTTGTTTATGACAACATTTAATTTGCAGACAGCAGCGCTGGCAACCCCAAGGGCAGTACTAACACTGGGGCTCTGAAACCGGAACCCAACGGCAGCTCTGACCTCGCCCCGGCGTTCCCGCACAGCCACGGCCTCCCCGCTCACCCACAAACGCGGCCGATGCTGAGGACGGCACCCATAAAGCTCGGCATCTGGCAGAAGGATGGAGGGGGGACGACCGCCGCGGTGCTGCCCCAAACGAAGCCCCGCTACGCGTGGGTGAACAGATCTGGCACCAAGGCCCGCGGCTGTGGGCTTGTCTGCGTTTCCAGCTACTCGGTCCCCGCTGGTCTCCAGCTGGACACCTTGACAGAATTACCTCACATGTCCTGGTCTTGTTCTGACAGGAGCTCCAGGCAATATTCACAGAGATAAAAGATCTGGACAGCTTACAGAAGGAGGGCTGAAGATGCCTTTGGGAAATATTTATCTCTGAGCTACTCGATTCTATTTGAATAAGATTTGAATAGCTTTCTCTTGGTAGCGCCAAGTGCACTGGATCATACAGAGCTAAAAAAACGAACCCAGGAGCATCAGAAGATAGTGGGAACAGGGCAGTTCAGGGAGAAGGTGCCAATGAAATGGAATTCACTTTTCAGCTCTCTGACCCTAAAACAGACGCCTTCCACGAAGAGCACCCGAGCCCAAGCCCCTCCTGGTGAGCTCCGATGGCTGCTGTGAAGCCTGCGCTCGTTGCTTGGCCCCCCAGTGCCTGGGTGTTACAGACTGGAGCTGAACTGGGTCAGCGCATCAAACATTTAGAGCCCGTGGCAGCCCTGACCCCAGAGGGAAAGCCCCCCCCAGCTCCTCTTCCTCCACCCGACGCGTTGCTTCCAGAGCTTCTCCTCCGCCTTCTCTCAGGCAAAATGCAGCAGGGGAGTTAAAGAAGAGTTTTACTTACGCCCTTGCCCCAAAGTAGTGCTTCGTTCACAGAAATACTGATTTTTTTTTTTGAATGTGGGTAGGAAGGAGCTAGCTGCTCCCTGACCTGAACCCAGGGGTATTTTCAGACCATCTGGACAGCTTGCTCTTGCTTCCTCCCAAAGCTTTTAGCTTCGCTGTGCAACGGCGGACACCAGGGATGACATTTATCTCACAGAGCTGCTGTCATCTGAACAGCAGGCCTTTGGGCTGAACGCGTTATCTCGGTCGTCTGTCTGGGGCATCTTCCCTTCGCGGAGAGAGACGGGCGCCCGGGGAAGGGGTCGTCCGGGGCATCGATCTTCTCGTGGTGAGTCAACCAAGCCCCCGGGCTCTGCGGCAGCACAGACCGGCACCCCGTGCCCCCGGGCGAGCCGTGCCCTCGGCGTTCGCGGCCCTGCTGCCTGCTGTGCCAGCAGAGACTTTCGAGCACTGATTAAGGATAGCGCAGAACTCTCCGGCATTTACCAAACACTGCAGATCTCCATTGAAAATATTTTAGTTTGACAGTGATTCTCTGTAACAAATCTGAGATGTCAGTCAGACAAGATTTTAATCCAGTTACGTGCGCCACACGGATATTGTATAGTGCTGCTTTTTTAATCCACGCCTGTAGCCTAACTCCTCACGTGAGCTCATCTAGTACAGCTGCCTCCGTTTGCCCAACATTCAAAATTTGTCATCACATTTATTTGGTAAGAAGCATTTTCCACAAACCCATTCTGACTGGCACTAATTACGTTATTCCTTTTCATTTCTATCATCCGAGTCCTGATTCCCCCTCGGAAGTGGTTTAAACAGATGGGAAGGAGGAGGGTCCCCCGGCAGCGGGCACGGAGGAGCTCTGCCAGCTCCGTACGGCGCGGAGCGCGGCAGGAGGAGGGGAGCAGCCCTTGCAGAAGGCGGAGGAGGCAGAGCCGCGCTCCGCGGTCTTTCCGCCTGCGTGCAGAGTGCAGCGTGAGCCAGCGTGCCAGCTGTGTGTCCACCCGAATCCAGCTACACGGGACTGGTCAAACTCCAGAGCGCTACAAGAAGTTCTCAGTTCCTCACCCAGGAGAACCGAGTGCTGTAACGCAAAACGAATCGACTTCTGTTTCTTCAGACCGTTTTACTTCTGGCTGAAACAGGCCAAGAGAGTTCTTGCGGCAGAGTGGGGGCTGTTACCTGTAGCTGAGGACGCCTACTCGTCTAGATCCTGCCGGTGCCCGCAGTCCCACAGCCATCGCTCTCCCGTGACCCGTACAGCAAGGCAGCCTGCTGACTTTGGGAACTAACGGCCTGAAGCTCTGGCCCAAGGCAACAACAGGAGCAAAGCCCTGCTCCAACCTGTTAGCACCCTGCCAAAGGTTCTCTTGGTATCACCTTTTATGGTCAGATGTTGGAGTTGCTGGTAGCGCTTGCAGCAAGCAAAGCTGTAAAACAGCTTCCATTTTAACCTTGTGTACGAGTTTCCAGGGGATGCCTATTTAAACTTGTGTCTGCAAGTCATTTATTTTCTGGTATAAGCGAAATATTTTGTCAATCTCCCTCCAAACAAGCAGCTCCAGTGCTGAGTGACAGGGTGACAAAATGGCAAATGAAATTATATGCTGACAAATGTAACAGGAGCGACATCTAACCCAACTGACTGACTCAACGAGCTGCTCCTCGGGAACGTCTCTGCAGACGGATTTAGGAAAACAGCGACCTGCTCCGTCGGAGTCAGAAAGTCTGAATGTTAGGAATGACTCAGAAAGAAAGAGGGGAGAGGAGAACTAAGCAAGGCACAAGGAGCAGCACGAATCAAGAGCGGGAAGAGTTTCTAGGCCAGCACAAGCTCAGCAGAGCTCGAAGCTCTAACGGAGAGAGGGGGACGGAGCGGCCGCGAGAGGAAGCCTTACAAAATGGTTGCTCGTAGCGCAAAGCCCACGGGCCCCAGTGGAGCGGCCAGGCAAGTTGTTTAGCGCAAAAGCAGCACTTTTTCCCTGTGACACGTAATTAAGGATGCCACAGAACCAAACACAGATGAATTTGAAAGAGATTAAGCAAAAGTATGTCCTTTCAGGCCACTTACACCCATCGTATCTGGGTGCAGCCCGTCAAGGAGCTTACACACACCTGGAAAGGCACGCAAGGCAAAGAGCCAGGCCACACTCGCAGCTACTGCTGGGCAGGCACCCCGAGTCACAGGGAGAAGCGTTACTGGCTGGCCCTATGGAGCTGGTCTTACGGGACGTGGGGGTAGTAAAAGCACAAGAGAAAAGAAATGCTGACTATACATGCAAATCCTGAGCCCTGAAAATGTTAACTTGACAGGGACAGATATGCTCCCTGAGGTACAGCAACGCTGTCGTTCAGGTGGAAAATTAGCAATTGCTAACACAGTACTGACGAGGACGTTAGGATGCCGTCATGGGTAGGGCTGTCAGCCTCCTGGCCGGGGCCCCTCAGCAGAGGTGAGCGCGGCACCCCGCCACAACAGAGCCCACGCAGACCTTATCCCGCTCGCGCAGCCTCGCCAGGCGCGTGGAGGAAGGTCAGCCGTTCCTCCCCACCACGTGGATGTCCAACGCCTCGCCTCTTTGGTTTGCCCAGCAAAGGGAAGGTGAAGGCGTACCTGGGGAAACCTGGCTGTTCAGCCATGGCCTGGGAGGCACTCAGGGAGGAGGAGTCCTGTTTGGACATGGTCCTGTGCAGCCTGCTGCAGGCGACCCTGCTTTGGCAGGGGGGTTGGACTAGATGACCCCTTCCAACCCCTACCAACCCCGACCATCCAACCCCTACCATTCTGTGATTCTGTGAGTCCCCCCTGGGTGCAGGGCACAGGAGCGGGTGCGTGTCACATCCCCACTCCAAAAGTGTTCAGAAAGGCCTGTACAATGCAGAGCTCAGAGGACCTCAAAACCTCCTTAAGCACCCAAAGCCAGAGCACTTAAGTCATTCCAAAGCTCTAAATCAGCTTAAACAGCTTAAACTCATCTAAGGCCTTCAAGCGTTTTAAACCCATCTAAAGCCTTAAAGTGGCTTAAGGAGCTTGAAATACTCAAAGGCTTAAGAGTGGTTTCAGTATCTTCAGCTTTTGGCGAACGCACTCCTGGTACCTCTCCCAGTTGCACAGCACCCGTCACTGCGGGCCAAGCGCCACAGTCCCATCTCCCCAGGCAGCCCAGATCGCTGGCGGAATCGCTCTCTTTCAGACCCTCTCCCCCAGCCCAGCGCAGACCCCCCACCCCACGTTGGCTGGAGGTGGGTGCCCCTGGGCTATCCAGGGCTCTGCCGCAGCCCCGGGAGATCAGCCGCACGCTCTCCTGTTTTCTTTGGCTTCAAAGCCTGGAAAGGAGTGAGGCCTGGGGTTGAACTCTCAGGCTGGAACAAGACTTTGACCTAAGGCTCACGCATCTACAAGGTGTCTGGTTTCTGGTTCCAGCCTGGCTGCAGATGAAAACCGTGTCAGACCGACTCCCCTCTTCACCTCGCCAGCAGTTTTGAAGTCTACGTTTACTGCTGAACATGAAACACACCTGGTTAATGCAATTTTTACATTTTCTGATGCCCTGATTTTACCTGTACAGCCTGGGAATGGAAATAGCCCAGGATGCTCCTGCGTGGTTGCTCTCATGGTTAAGAGTGATGGCTGTTGCACCTTTTTCACACAGCTGTTTCTCAGGCACCCAGATAGAAACTATTTTCTTTAGAAAATTTAACTTCATGTTACGTTACCACATTTTGATGTTGCTGACGCTACAAACCTGCCCCATTCTCCTCTTGCAGCATCACCCTTCCCCCGCGCGCTCCCACCAGCGCAGCCGCTTGGGACGTTGCCCATCCTTTCCCCTCCCTGCAGGACTGCTCCCGATTCCACTGCCTCTCCCATGACTTCATTTTCAGATTTTTCCTGTCTACCTCCTTTTTTGCT
The DNA here is from genome assembly GCF_030867145.1 of Opisthocomus hoazin. Classification (NCBI taxonomy): domain Eukaryota; kingdom Metazoa; phylum Chordata; class Aves; order Opisthocomiformes; family Opisthocomidae; genus Opisthocomus; species Opisthocomus hoazin. The sequence continues at coordinate 2,631,520 of NC_134417.1, read as the reverse complement.
TCCTCTGGCACCATTACTCCTCCGGACAAGCGATGAATACACTGTACAGCTCCACCAGGACAACGCACCCCAAACAGCCCAGCTGCAGCTCCCCCAACACAGGGGTTTACCGAGGGTCAGCCTTGCACCCCGGCTCTTTGCAGAAGAAAAGGAAAGGGAACCTTGCAGTCCCCAGAGCTCTCTGCCTGCCGATGACTGTTGCTATTCCCTTCCCCCAAAAGATGGAGCAAGCTACAGAATCAGTTATAGCTTGAAGGCTAATTAATCTAAATTTGTTTTACAAATAAGGTTAAAGAAAACATTTTAAAGCAGATACAAGCTGCATTGCCAGCAAGCCGCTCTGAATCATCCAAAGGTCGGCACCTCTTTGGGCTCAGAGCGGGCAGCAAGCCAGAAAGGCAGCGCACGGCTTTCCTTTTCACATGTGTGCGTGGTTTAATTTTAACAGAACACGCTGAAATGATTTTTATTGCTCCTGTCACCTGTGAAAAGTCTCCCTTGGATTAGCAGCACTGCACCAAAGTCTGCACGACACTGGTAGGGGCTGGCGGACACGCTGGGCCAACAGAGACTGATGAGCAAGTTCCAGGACCTGGCTCTCCAAGACGGTCTCCCTGCCTCAGAAGAACCAAGCACAGTTTAGTAGCTGTTTCCTCTCCTCACCTTCTCCTGAGAGGAAAACCTGGCAGGTTTTTGGTGACCCAAAACTTCTGATTTCTGCACCCCCCACCCCTCTTTCTGGTGAGCTCTCTCCCAGCATGAACACACGGCTCTGGATCCTTTCTCCACTGAACTAAGCATTGCTGTCTGTCCTTTTCTTTGAAACTGGCACCAAGGAAAATCTGAGTATCAGATTGAGAGAAGGAAAAGAACAAAAAAGCCTTGAGAATGTCTCACTGTCAGGCAAAGGAGGCCGCATAGCCTTTGTTTTTGGTTAGCATCTGTAAACATAAAAATGAGTCATTTCTTTTGTAGTCACTACTGAAAGTTCTTCAAGCTAACTACACTCAGAAAAAAATAAATAAAAAGAAAACACTACCCTTTTCATATTGCTTGCCCTGTGCTAGCTAAAGAAGATTGACTCAAGAAGCAGCAGGTTTCTGGGATCGTCTGAGACCCTGGACTATTATGCTTTTGAATATACCCATTTTATTATTTTATTAATTTTTCTAAAATCCACATCATCTGGATGAAGAGTCCTAATGGCCTAAACAAAGCTGAAGCCTCAAACCAGAACCACATGCCTGTTTCCACGACCGCACTGCAAACAAGCCCTCTAACTACGGGAGCCTGAAGCGCCTGCCATTCCTCCCGCAGAACGTGGCTTCTCCAGTCCAAACAGGCAAGGATCAGCACATCTCCTGTTCCCCATGGGTTCTCCTTTCAGTCGCCCTGACTCCCTGCACAACCCTCCCAGAGCAGTCGCAGGCTTTTCGGTAGGACGAGGTAGCTGTGCAAGAGCAGCTCAGTGCGGAGCACGTTCCGGTAGAATCACAGAATCACAGAATAGTAGGGGTTGGAAGGGACCTCTGTGGGTCACCCAATCCAACCCTCCTGCTGAAGCAGGGTCACCTACAGCAGGCTGCACAGGATCTTGTCCAGGCGGGTGTGGAATATCTCCAGAGAAGGAGACTCCACAGCCTCCCTGGGCAGCCTGGGCCAGGGCTCCGTCACCCTCAAAGGGAAGAAGTTCTTCCTCATGTTTAGACGGAACTTCCTGTGCCTCAGTTTGTGCCCGTTGCCCCTTGTCCTGTCACTGGGCACCACTGAACAGAGCTTGGCCCCATCCTCCTGACCCCCACCCTGCAGATATTTATAAGCATTTATTAGGTCCCCTCTCAGCCTTCTCTTCTCCAGGCTGAACAAGCCCAGCTCCCTCAGCCTCTCCTCGTAGGAGAGATGTTCCAGTCCCCTCATCATCCTCGTAGCCCTCCGCTGGACTCTCTCCAGTAGCTCTTCATCTTTCTTGAACTGGGGAGCCCAGAACTGGACACAGTACTCTAGATGAGGAGGCAGCCACGGGATGCCGCAGTCTCCGGCTCTCCGCTCCCGGTGTCTAGGGGAAATCTTCCCGCTACATAATTAGATAGCGCGTAGTGTAACAAGTGCTGACTCCTGGTGCTACAGGTGTGAGCTGGGATACTAAAAATACGAAGTCATGACTTAGCAGCCTGTCTTTTCTTAACCTCCTGCCGGAACCGCTTCATTTGGTGCGGTGAGGGAGGCTGTGCTAGGCTGCCACGGAGAGATCCTGGGGCAGCTCTTTAGATTCACACGTGATGCCCGCATACAGTGTTTGTATTTCCATACAAAGTTTGCCACAACTCTCCAGACACTCAGCATCCCCAGACTGGACAAGATCATGATTAGGGCTACGAGGATGGTGAGGGGACTGGAGCATCTCTCCTACGAGGAGAGGCTGAGGGAGTTGGGCTTGTTCAGCCTGGAGAAGAGAAGGCTGCGAGGGGACCTTATAAATGCCTACAAATATCTGAAGGGTGGGTGTCAGGAGGATGGGGCCAAGCTCTTTTCAGTGGTGCCCAGTGACAGGACAAGGGGCAATGGGCACAAACTGAAGCAGAGGAAGCTCCAGCTGTACACGAGGAAGAACTTCTTCCCTCTGAGGGTGACGGAGCACTGGAACAGGCTGCCCAGGGAGGTGTGGAGTCTCCTTCTCTGGAGATATTCAAGACCTGCCTGGACAAGGTCCTCTACAGCCTACTGTAGGTGACCCTGCTTCAGCAGGAGGGTTGGACTAGATGACCCACAGAGGTCCCTTCCAACCCCTACCATTGTGTGATTCTGTGATTCTGTGATTCAAGCCAACCACAAGCAGTCAAACCCACCTCTGCCGTGCTGCTCTGAGCCACATGACCACAAATGCTATAGACGCTGGGCCTATAAATAACATCACTGCCCCTGCACAGCGGTCACTACAAACGAGCAGAGCTTAGTAGAAGACAACACACTAAGTCCATTCTTGTGTTGATATCCTAAATGGAAGCAACACCAAGCAAGCACAAGATTAAGCGTGGGTGCTATGGTGGTTTGCTCCGTTCCCCGGGTCCCCTTGGCTTTGCCCAGCAGCCTGCTCCGGATGGGAGCTGCTGCAGGAAGGAGGGAGGGGGCTGCAGGCAGCCCCTGTTCCCCCGGCTGGTGGGGGCTCTACTTGCTCCGCCACCAAGGGACCACAGAGATTCAGAAGCCCAGCATGAAACTGGTGCTGTCTGGAGGGAACAGCACGCTGGAAGGGGCTGCGCTAGGGTCTCCCTCCCTGGAGGGAGGAGGAGGGGAAGACGTGGGACCTCGGTGCTGCAGCGGGCTGTGGGGGACCAGAGCCCTGCCAGACCAGCTGGTCAGCGCCAAGGGACAGCAGACTCCCAAATTTCCCCCTCCACGGTCCTTCACACCTGGCCAGCTCCCCCGCTGAAGGTCCGACCGCATGCCCTTGGTGCTTGGGGAGGCATTTTGCTTTCTGCGTTACCAGCAGAGCCGAGCCAACTATCACCCTTAGCAGTCACCAGCGCAGCAGGCTTGCCTGCGGGCATCAGGGCGGAGAACCGCGTTGGGGGCCTTCAGCAGGGCCATGCTCCCACTTCGAGCCCCTCTTCCACCCCTGCCGAACGCAGACACAGAGCGGGCGCACTGTGTGTGACAACCGCAGTCACGCCTGGAGCAATCCCAGCCAAGAAACAGATACAAAGATTCAAATACGACATAATTTTATTCCAGAGTTTCCAGCACATTCTGTAGTTTACAAGCCCCATGACATGGCATAAATAACAAGTACTCTCCCTCTTAAAATCTTTCATTAAACCTGTGTAATGGGACTTCTTTTGTTGTTTTTTTTTTCTTTAAACCAAAACACTGGAAGCATTAATTAAAAGTAATTGTTGATGGTATCATCCTAAATGCTTACTGTGTTTCTTATCTGGCCAGCTCATGCCTTAGATTCCGAGAATAAATCACAAAGACAGCAGATACCACGTATCACCACAGAAATGAGCGTAGCCTGCGAGAACAAATGGAGAGAAGGCACAATCTCAAGCCCAGATCTCCCTTTGGAAATGCTGCCTTGGTCCCACTCCTGCTCATAGCTGCTCCTCGCGCTTGCGAGGCTCGAAGTAAAGCGGTAGCAAAGCAAAGCTCTTGCCCGTCAGGTGTTGCCCCAGGCAGGGGCAGCCCAACCTGCCCGGGCAGCACCCAGCCCCGTCCGTCCCTGCACGCTGCTTTGCTGGAGAACCCCAGCACCGCACGAAAGGTGGAGGCCCAGCTCTTCCTCCGCACCCTGGGGAGGAGGAGGAGGAGGAGGAAGAGGAGTCCAGCAGCCACACAAGGGCCCGGCTGTCGTGGCCTGGGCGGCAGCAGGAGCGGAGAGCACCGTGGGCACCAGGCACCCCACGGGCTTTGCCGAGGGGCAGGGACTGTGCGTCTCCCCCTTCCCTGGCCATGCTACTCCCTCCTCGGGGCTGCGGCCCGAACGCCACGGCCGAGCCCGAGCTCAGATGGCTGCAGGGACGGCAATCACAGCCTTCCTGCAGAGCACTCATCTCCTCTGTCAAGTAAGTGCTCTGAGAGCAACGAAAAAAAGCCAACTTTGTTGACAGAAATGCCAAAAGCTTCTCCTTCCCCACCGTCCTTCTATCACCACCTACAGCTCCCTGCACAAGACTCGGGGATCCTTCACCAGCTTTATTTTTCCTGGGCTTTATCGGCCATCACAGCTTCTTCAGCCAAGATCTGAGGCTTGAATGAGGCACAACTAAAATCAGACCGATTAACGCTTATACGCCAACCGCAGGTTCCAGCTGAACGTATATGGCCGCAGGTGAAGTTGAGGAAGCAGAAAAACACTGGCTCACCATAACACAACTCGACACAGACGCTTCAGGACTAGTCGGGTATCAAACACCTAGACAAGCCACGGAAAGAGAAAATTAACATTCACCCAGCATCAAGGGGAAGCGTGTTCCCGGGCTCTTAGCAAGCAGCGTTAACACCTGCGGCAGGCAGCGTTAGAACAGATATCCCCAATGAGCGCGCTCTAATCTTGCAATTTGTCTTATCACAGTTTTTAAATGCAACAACGATTCTATGGTTTTTTCACTCCCAGCTATTCTGGTACCGATAATCTGGTGAAATTGCTCTGTGCAGGGGTAATGCAAATTGCCCCATACAGGGAAGGGGGAGGCAATTTCACCAGGGGTCGCGTTACCTTTTTCGATAACGTACTTTTCTCCCAGGTCACCCCTCGCTGTCCTGGACTCCTCACAGCCCTTGAAGAAAACACTTCTTTGCTTTATTTCTCTGGCAGCAGGCGGGTCTTCTCCCGCTGGGGAATCACAGAATCACAGAATAGTAGGGGTTGGAAGGGACCTCTGTGGGTCATCTAGTCCAACCCTCCTGCCCAAGCAGGGTCACCTACAGCAGGCTGCACAGGACCTTGTCCAGGCAGGGCTGGAATATCTCCAGAGAAGGAGACTCCACAACCTCCCTGGGCAGCCTGTTCCAGGGCTCCGTCACCCTCAGAGGGAAGAAGTTCTTCCTCATGTTCAGCTGGAGCTTCCTCTGCTTCAGTTTGTGCCCATTGCCCCTTGTCCTGTCGCTGGGCACTACTGAAAAGAGCTTGGCCCCATCCTCCTGACACCCACCCTGCAGATATTTGTAGGCATTTCTAAGGTCCCCTCTCAGCCTTCTCTTCTTCAGGCTGAACAAGCCCAGCTCCCTCAGCCTCTCCTCGTAGGGGAGATGTTCCAGTCCCCTCATCATCCTCGTAGCCCTTGAAGTCCCGGCTTCTTTGCGCCAACAACCGCAACGGCTCCCGGAGAGGCGAGCGGCCGTGCAGGGAGCAACGTGGCAGCCCTGCGCCTCGGAGGCACCAACTGCCCAGACCCACGTTAGTCCCCAGACTGGCATTTTCTCGCTAGCACCAGCAGCGAGCATTTCGGGGCGCTGGATCGGCTGTTAGCCAAACACTCCTCCACCTCCCGTTACCTGCGCTGGCTGCTGCTCCGCCAGCTTGGATGTGTCGAAGAAGCAAAGGCAAACGGCTCTGGCTCCCACCGACACAGCCGCTGGGCAGAGCACAGAGAGCTTTTTGGAAATCACAGAATCACAGAATCACAGAATAGTAGGGGTTGGAAGGGACCTCTGTGGGTCACCCAGTCCAACCCTCCTGCCCAAGCAGGGTCACCCAGAGCAGGCTGCACAGGACCTTGTCCAGGTGGGTCTGGAATATCTCCAGAGAAGGAGACTCCACAGCCTCCCTGGGCAGCCTGGGCCAGGGCTCCGTCACCCTCAGAGGGAAGAAGTTCTTCCTCGGGTTCAGCTGGAGCTTCCTCTGCTCCAGTTTGTGCCCGTTGCCCCTTGTCCTGTCGCTGGGCACCACTGAAAAGAGCTTGGCCCCATCCTCCTGACACCCACCCTTCAGATATTTGTAGACATTTCTAAGGTCCCCTCTCAGCCTTCTCTTCTTCAGGCTGAACAAGCCCAACTCCCTCAGCCTCTCCTCGTAGGACAGATGCTCCAGTCCCCTCACCATCCTCGTAGCCCTAAATAAGGACACCGTACCAGGTATGGTGTAGATGTGGTGAAAGCGGGGCAGACAGAGAAGGGAAGGAGGTGGCTGCAGCGGCGGGGGAGCAGTTGCCTGCTCACAGCAGGGCTGTGCCTGCCCCAGGAGCCGGCCATCGCCGGGTTTGGTACTCGGTCCCTTCCAAACCTGGCAGAGTCCTTCAGCGAGCAGCTGGAACAGGGTGTCCTTACACTGAGCAAGCAGCAGTTCGCAGGGGGTGAGTTACTTCATCGCCACAAGACCAGCTCCAGCTGCCTACGAGGAGAGGCTGAGGGAGCTGGGCTTGTTCAGCCTGGAGAAGAGAAGGCTGAGTGGGGACCTTAGAAATGCCTCTAAATATCTGCAGGGTGGGGGTCAGGAGGATGGGGCCAGACCCTGTTCAGTGGTGCCCAGCGACAGGACAAGGGGCAATGGGCACAAACTGAGGCACAGGAAGCTCCATCTGAACAGGAGGAAGAACTTCTTCCCTCTGAGGGTGATGGAGCCCTGGCCCAGGCTGCCCAGGGAGGCTGTGGAGTCTCCTTCTCTGGAGATATACAAGACCCACCTGGACAAGCTCCTGTGCAGTCTGCTGTGGGTGACCCTGCTTGGGCAGGGGGTTGGACTGGGTGACCCACAGAGGTCCCTTCCAACCCCTGCCACGCTGAGATTCTGTGACTCTAATCAGTTTTGCAGGACACTAAATAGAAAGAAGTTCCTGGAAGCCTTCCCTGCGGCACCTTCCTAGGCAGAGTGTAACAGGCAGCTGCAGTCTCCAGTTCGGTGACAAAAGCCACCCGAGGAGCATTTCAGTGACACGACACTGAGCTAAACACCAGCACGAGTCACTTCGTGGCTCTCGGCTGAGCCTTGGCTGGCAGACGCTTGTGCTCCGCTCACCAGCCGCCCCACACGGCTTCTGCGTGGTGAGCCAGGAGTTTGGGTTACGAATGGAGTCGGCCCGCCCGATGTTCTCCAGAGCTCCGCGTGTACGCGCAGGCCCTGCAGCTCTCGCCTACCAGCAGACGCGTTTTGCACCATGTCAAGACACAGCGCGGTGACCGACAGCTCAGCCACCTCGCAGGGGCTGCCACGCTGCTGCGGCCCAGCCGAGGGCCAACCCCTTGCCCGCTAGCTGAGGGGTGAGGGCTTCCCAGCGCTTTCAGAGCCTGCTCAAACCTTGTGCACGACCCGTCCTCACACGCCGCTGCCAAAAGCTTTCTGCCACTGGCACCTACGACCCCAAAGCCAGACTTTGCTCCCCCAACCTGTCGTTTGAAGGCTGAGCTATGCTTTTACATCTTCTCTTTTCCAATAAACAATCTGTTTTCCACCTTACGCCATAAAGTTATGATTCCAGCTGTAACTAAGACCACAGGTGAAGTTTAGAGGGGAGAGAAAACAGGTTGGAAAGCCACTGTGGTGTGCTGAGGTTTGGTGGTTTGGCTTTTTTTTTCAATAGTAACTTCAGAAAACAACATATACTGGATAGCTCCAGTAGCTGTTTATCACAAAGTCCAGCCAATAGAGCTGGTAGCTTAGTTTGAGACTTTGAATAATTCAAAGCTGCTCACGTCCGTAAGAGATTCCCAGCAGGGCGTCGCGAGGGGGGCCTGCGGCTGCCGCGCACCCCGCACCGCGGGAGACGCTCCTCTCGGGGAAAGGGATGCTCCCCACTCCGGTGGAACTCAGAAAGACGCTCAGCAAGGACAAATCTCATTTCTTTCAAGTGACGTGGGGTTGTACAACACTGACGTATTACACACAGTCACACAAATAACCGGCACAGAGTACACCACTCGCGACGACAGAGCCAACATCGCCATCCGGCCTTTCTCAACATCGGGTCAGACCCCGGGAGCCATCAACATTCAGGTCTGAACGGACCGCTCCAGCCACGAGTGCCAGCAAACCCACTCGTGAAAGCTGTATTAAACTGCAGATTACCTAACACGCAAGATGAAGGATCCTGCTGAATTTTAAGGGCTTGGATATTTTGCACAGTCTCCAGCACAAATGCAAGCAGTGTCGCCGAGAAGAGTGCACCATGGCTTCCTTTCCAGTCCATCTTCCTCCAGGAACCGGTCGTCTTCAACGCCACCAAGCAGAGGGTTGCTCCGCCGAGGTGCCGATGCCCAAGCCTGGAAGCGCTGCGACGTACGGGGCCGCCAAGAACACATCCCCGAGGCGGACGGGCCTGGAGCGGGCGCGCTGCTTCGCTGCCCTTCCCTCCTCATGGGCTGCAGGCGCGCTCCTCGAGTCGCTGCGCGCGGCCGCTGCCGGCCGGCGACAAACACGTGGCCTGCAGGCACTGCGCGGTGGCCCTGCCGGCCACGTTGACACCCGCAGCCGGTCAGCAGCGAGACTGAATAAAGCAAACAGGATAAAAGCCAGCAAAACACTCCTTCCACGCCGCTGCAGCGTTTGTTCGGCCCGAATTCCTGATGCGCTCTATCGATCAAATCACTTTGGCTAATTGGGCATTACTCACCCCACCGCACAGCGCGATCTTCGCAGCGGCCGAGCAACGGAGGCGTTACGGGCTCCAGCGTTTCGCAGCGGGCGCTTGCACGTAGCAGGTCCTCGTGCAAGGGCTCGTTACAGGGTGGCTGTCCCTCGGCACACAAAGCAGCAGCACCCCGGGCTTCTCCCGGGCTGAGAAGTGCTACGTCCAGGCACAGCATCGTCATGGTGCGGAATCGAGACTGGTCAGCGCCACGGCGAGCGGTTACCGTGAAGCAGGTTGGCTCTGTTACCTCTTTCCCTTTCTCTGGGTTAACAGGGATCCAAAGCACAAGGCACAGGTGACGGCACAGGTGAGGGGAGCAGGGTGGGGAAGGGGGTGGTGAGTCAACAACAAAGGAGGGATACTCTGAGACACACAGGTACCGTGACGGCAGACAAGCAGACCAGAGGCAGACAACGACAAGCTGACCTGCGGATTTGTCGCCCGGTCCTGGAAACACCACACCACTACCGGCAGTCCTCCTTCAGTGAAACGCCAAAAGAAACATCAGCACCACGTTGACGATGATGAGGAAGAGCAGGATGACAAAGACCACTACCCGCTGGGTCTCCGGGTTCATGTTGCAGCGCAGGAAGGTGTGGAGCGCGCTCCATTTGTGCCTGCTTCGGTCGGGGACCTTTGCCATGGCTTCAGCCCCCCAGGTAGCGGGGGGGGGGGGGACACACACAAAAAGGCTGCAGGCTTCTTAAGCGACCGCTGTAGAGCCCCCAGCAGGGGCACGGACGGGGGGGCAGAGGGCTGTGAACAAAAAGCTGGTTCGCAGCTCTTAAAAGCAGAAGTCGGAATGGTTCCACACAGCCATTGCTGACCCCGCACCGCACGCGTGCCAGAACACCCCCTCCGCACCCCCTTATCTCCGGGGGACGCTCGTCAGCACGGCCGCGGGGTTCCACATCTTCTCTGCCCAGGGAACCGTCGCCATCGCCTCAGCAGAAGGAAGACGCCGGATTCCTCCTCGCAGAAAGCCCGAGCGTGCCGGCGCACCGCAACGGGGGCTGCGATATTGGCTTTCCAGAGAGCGGCTCGGCTATTTGCTGGGCGCCGTCTCCAGGATACGTGCAGGCCTTAGCAACGCCGGGCAAGCTTCTAAGGAGGGTCAGGAGCGGATTAGGCGGCTGCTTTTTTAAAATCCTTCCACCCGCACTAAGAGCGTGCCAGCGAGAGAGACGAGCGGTGCCAGGAGGCAATCCCGCTGCGCCGTGGGGCTGGGGAAGGCTGGCTGTGCCGCAGGGCACGGCGAGGGCACGCACGGCGTCCCGCACGGCGTCCCGCACGCCGGCCTGCCGGGGGTTTGAGAGGGGGACGGGGGTTTGAGCAGCCCTCTGACCCGGCTCCTCTTGGACTCTGCCCTCCGCTGCCTGGTGGGGTCCTGGAGCCAGGGTGTCCGAAGGACCTGGCTACCTCTGCCAACGCCTCCGTGGGACTGAGGCACTTCAACCCCACATCTCTGCAGCCAGAAAACCTCTACTCAGCTCTGCAGAGCCCTGAAGGTGCTTTCATGAACTTTACATTTTGCTGCTGGACCGTGACGTTCATCAAGCCGCCTGAAGCACACTGACCGATGCCCCAGCCCAAGCACAGCTCCCACCAGTGCCTGACCAGGCTCAGGACGAAAAGGCACTCCTCCTCGGAAGGGCCAGGGACAGTTCTTGGGGACCACCCGTCACAGACGGGCTCTCTGACCACGGTTGCAGCCCTGTCCTGTCCTCTAGCCAGCAAAGCAGAGCCCACCTTCTACTCAACAGCCGGCAGCAATAGCACTCCCCAGGAAAGCAAGAGGGGTCCCAGTATTCAGGACCTGAACTGATGGGGGGTAACCCCACATCCTCCAGTTCTCATGTGCTCACCCCCCCACACACCCCTTGGAAACTGAGAAAGACGAACCCAGCAATCCAGCCCCTGGACCTAGGGCTGGGTGGTGCAGTCGCTAGTGCACGGAGCTGGGTGCAAGGAGGATGACTCTGCACTTTGCCCAATAGTTTCAAACATGAAAAAATAAAAAATCCAAAACCCCAATGTGTATATAAATGTATATATACACACATACATACACACATCCCTAGGAGCAGGAACCAGCAGTCACGGTTCCCCCATTAAACACACAAACTCCTGAACACCTATGGTAGCACCCATCTCTGGGAAGGGCCGCGAGGGAGCAGCCACATCACGTGGGTATGAACAGAACGCACCCGGCTGCTCGCACAGTTGAGAGAACGCACATCAAAAACAGCCGTCTGTCTTCAGGTGTCAGCACATCAATGCCCATAATGTTTCTTGAAGATCTGTAAGGCTGCTGTATGTACCTTGGAACACAGTGGGTGAGAGATTTAAAAGGGAAAAGGTTCCAGAGTTATGGTCTGGCTGGGAACTGTTCTTTCATTTTGTTTTTTCCCAAATTGTGCTAACCTCAGCAGGGGTTTGACAGAAAGTGCTAAGCAGTCAATCAACTGCCACTGTCTCCTCATGCTTCCGTAACGTTTAAGATATCTGTCTTTTGTAGGCATTATAAAATCAAGTCTAGAATTATTTCAGTTTGCTGGTTTCTGAACGTAAAGACCCTGCAATTCTCCTTGTCTCTAGCCTTAGTACAAGGGGAATAAAGTGTAGGACGAGGGCTCGTGCTCTCGGTGCAGCTTCAAGACCTGATAAGCAGAACTTCACATATGGAGCAAACTACTGGGATCCAGAGGCTTCCCAGGCTCCCAGGCGTTTTAGAGGTTTTGGCCTGCATTCACTTAATGGCTTTGAAAAAACCACTTCTCCCTGCCATATGCACCACGGCGCGATACTTCGATCCCTAAGCTTGTGGACTTCGATTTAATGGAAGTCCTTCAAGCCCACAGTTGACTCTTATCGTTGCATGGGTCAACTCCTGGGCATTCTGCAAACCCTGTCCTGTTTTAATGGCTTTTCAAGAACTGGTTGAGTTTGGGCGTAAGCCACCAAACAGTACGTGGGAGGGATGTGGACCTTCGGGGAAGCTAATCATGGTGAATGGGAAGCAAGATCACACCTGCTTCTTCGGTGCAGCAACTACCATCTCCAGTCTCTTCATTACACTGAAAACAAATAGACAAACTCCAGTGACCCACCGAGGCACACACTGGTGAGCTAAACTGGTAGAGGTATACTGTTGGTGCCACAGGACACCAGGCGATTCCTAAAACCCGTGATGATATAATGCTCCAGGAATCTGCTGAAATCTTTGCCACTCAGGAACACGCTTGAGAGTTTGAAGGTGAAAGCCCAGAAAGTTTGGCTGAATATCTATAAAAACATCTTAAAGGAGAAAGTAGTTTACTTCTTGGACATTGCTCTGAGACCACCTGGAAGGAGAAGCTGGGTGGGAACCGACACCAAGACGAAAATGCAGAAAAAAGATGCCAAATTGCAACGGAGGGAGCATGTTCACCTAACTTTGTTGGAGCTGTCTGTAAGAAACCTCCTGCACCACAGCCATGCTCCTTTGCTTTCCTGATGCACAGACCGAAGTGCTCTCATGCACGTATGTTCACCTTGTGCACATCTCGTAGCGTTACACAGTTAACGTTAACTTGCACTCACCCTTCAGACCCCACAATAAATAAGCAAGAAGGAGTAGAAACTTATCTCGACATGGACAAAAACCACAGAGTGACTCTAGCCATGACCTGCCTTTTGTTCGTCCCCCCATGCCGTGAATCCCCCCATCCAGTCCTTCACAGAGTCTGCGCATGAGGCAGCTCCTTCCACGGTAACTCAAAGCGTTTGCAGTGGTGGGGCTCTCCAGCTCCTGCCACACGCTGCTAAACACCATGTGGCACTTTTCCACGGCAGAAATAAAGCTTCATTCTTACTCCTCACTGATCAGACACGCTTCTGCGGTAGGTGGCATCAGCAAGAGATGAAATAGCTGAAGGTGTTACCTTGTGGCATGTAGTAGAGTGGGATTTAGTTTGTATAACTATCACCGAGGGAGCACACTTCAACTAAGTGTTGCACAATCTTCATTGGAACCCAATTTGCAATTGTAATAATTTATTTCCAGGCCTTCCTCTGAGGGCCCTCCTCAGCCAGGACTGCACCAAGGGAGTAAGGGAGCAAGCGGTGAGCGCAGAGCAGCCTCGAAGGCCTGAGCGCTCATGAAGCTGCGCCATGGCTACACAAGTCTCCTGCGAGGACAGGCTGAGGGAGTTGGGGCTGCTCAGCCTGGAGAAGGCTCCGGGGTGACCTTAGAGCAGCTGCCAGTGCCTGCAGGGGCCGACAGGAAGGATGGGCAGGGGCTTTGCACAAGGGTGTGTAGTGACAGGACAAGCAGGAACAGCTCTAAACTAAAAGAGGGCAGATTTAGATTAGATATTGGGAAGAAATTCTTCCCCATGAGGGTGGTGAAGCCCTGGCCCAGGTTGCCCAGAGCAGCTGTGGCTGCCCCCTCCCTGGCAGGGTTCAAGGCCAGGTTGGATGGAGCTCTGAGCACCCTGGGCTGGTGGAAGCTGTCCCTGCTCATGGCAGGGGGGCTGGAACCAGATGAGCTTTCAGGTCCCTTCCAACCCAAACCATCCTATGATTCTATGGTTCTAAGTTGGTCAGCGACCAAGCCTTCAAGAATAACCCCCAGTCTAACATGAGATAAAGCAGAAACAGAAAGATCCCCCTTTCTTTACATTTCATCAAAATGCTACTAATTCTTGTCCAGCCCTTACTCGTCCCCTTGCTTGTATGTGCAGCAAGAGAGACCTGAGCTTCTGAAGACTGCTTGAGGAGTCAGTTTTAGGAGGCCAGGAGAGCACAGACTGACAAACTCACTTGCGTGCTGAACAAAAAGAGCCTTTTGGTATTGTAGCAGCTGAAGAGGGACCAGAAAGGCACGTGTACATAAGTAGAACAGGCAAATAAATAACCGAGGAGACGACAGCAGCCGTGAGCGGGGACCAGCCCCGCCGTCAGCACCTTCCCCTCTCTCACAAGAGAGCAGCCTTGGAAAGCAAGGCTCTGAGCAGGAAGGTAGATACCATGCTAAAGCACATTTCCAGGCCTTCCTATACTTGACTTTGCACAAACAGGGACGTGGTTGCTACAAGTACAAGGCAAGCCAAGCTGTTCAACTCCTCTTAAAGCCAAGGACGCATTAACATTGAGCACTGTAGGCACAAACGCACGGCTCTCAAAATCGCTAGAGGGAAAAAGAACGCCTACTGGGGTCACTTCTCAACGCCTTCTCTCCAACGAGGTGAAAAACGCATCAAAATATTAACAAGGAACAAAGAGAGGAGAAGGAGGGCTAGAACCGAGCCTGGGTTAGGCCCATCGGGTACCCAGACACGTACTTTTTGCCCCAAACAAGGCAGCCAGCTCCGTGCTGTGTTTGCCTGCGCTGTTCAGCAGAGCTCTGCCTACCATGCGAACGCAGCACGGAGCGCGCGAATGCTAACTTCTTCACAGGTCTTCCTCAGGTGTTCCTAAGCAGGGTATCTCCTGAGGTAGCAGTTACTCTCTCTTTTCACACCAGTGAAGCCACGGATGCACATATGAACCTCCCCGTCCCTCCAGTTGGCATCGCTGGCTGCTCGGATGCTACACGCAGAAACCCTCAACAGTTCAACAGCCCAAGTAACAAATTTCACCTGGATCCATGTGACTGGTTTTTTTCCCCCCCCTTTAACCTTTCTTTGAGATAAAAATCACCAAATTATTACTGCCTTTATCGCTGCTGAAGAGCTTCTTGGGGAAGGAGAATCCGGGCTCTGAGTGGACGTTCAATGGACAAATTCCTACTCCAGTTTTCAGTTCAGCAGCTGAAAACAAGGACTGAGAACGAAATTGCGAGAGGGGGCAAGCATTGCTACTTGCAAATCAATCCATGAAAGCCAAATTTCCTTAACTCTCAAATACCCCCCATCACGCTTTGCCCAGCATCCAAACTAAGCAGCTGTCAACCCTGCTCTGCGTTGAATTAACCCTCCGGAACGACGGCACCTAAGGCCTCCCAAAAGGACTCACTCACTACTGAGCCACGGCCAGAGGACACCAGAAGAAGCGCAGCTTCTGAAGCCGCATACGACCACGTATTTCTCAAATGGAGAATGGTCTGTCAGAGGCCCATGGTTTGCTCTGAACTTTCCAGCGGGTAACGCCGTGTTACTAGAGCGCGGTCACTCCCACCGCGTGTTTCTCCAGCTAGCACCGCATGGTTTCAGCCCACACAGCTTTTACAGCCAGTACTTCCCTGAGCCCTTTACTCGTGTAACACTGCCAAAGTGTTAGAAGTTGTTCTCTTGCTTGAGTACTAAGATTCACCAGATAATTATCCATGGAAAGAAAACTGGCCTGACAGTTTCTTTGTGCAGCGCACAGATTCAGGCATGGCCACACCGGTACACTGCAAGAAAAGCAGCTTTCTAGATGGGCCACCCCTGACAATAATTAAAAAAAAAATAGACACAATCTGCTTAGCAACCAGTCTTTGGCTTTCAGACTCCGCTAAAGCTAGAAAATCTTCCAAGCTCTCCTAAAGCAAGTTTTATTTTCAAGAACAGCAACGATGCCTGTTCCCACGTTTGAAGCACCTGGGAATTCCTGCCGTGGCCCCGAGTCCCGGTGTCAGCGGAAGCGTCGCTGCCGTGGGCCACGGGCCGGCGCGGCACATCCCACGAGCGAGCTGAGGCGAGGGAGCTTCCCGCATCGCACGCAGAAGATGAGACGCTGCCAGGGTGGGCTGGGCTAGCGCTGGCCATGCATTAGGGTTTGACTGAAGGTGGAAAATTCTCTCTCGGCACTGAATGACAGGTGACAGGCAAGAAATACAGGCGGGAACGGCCTGGGAAACAAAACAAAGCACATTATGATAGATGTGGTGGAGCAAGGAACAGGGAGAAGCCAAACCAGGCTGGAACAGTCCATGCAATAGCCTAGGAAAATGGATTTTTTTCAACCCAAATCGGACACAGGCAGAACAAAGGCTGCTGTGTTAACGATGCTCAGAAATAAAGACAGGCTGAATGGGATATGCAGTAAGATGGGTGGTGGACAGCAAAGAAAATTCTGCATCTTAGAGACGTGGCAAGATTAACAGCTTGAATGCAGTAACTAGAAAGGGGGCAGAACAGAAGATGACACTCTTGTTACAGAGCTAAGGAACAGACAGGGTGGCAACGACATCCTTGGTGACCAAGGGAGGTGGTGTTCAGGAGGTCCTAGAAATTATCTGATTGCTTTTTTTTTTTTTTTTTGTGGCTATCCTGGTTTTGAGCTGAAAATTGGACAGCCACGGATGACACAAAGACAAGGAATGGTCTTCATTTGGGCGCTGTGTGTGCTGGAACAGAGAAACAAGGGAGAAACAGAGGCACAGAAACACTCTGAGAAAAGTCAGGGAAAGGGGAGAGGGAAGAGGCCTGGGCAGAGTTGGGGCACCTGAAGCAGGCGAGGGCAGAGGAAGCTGCAGCGAAGCCCGTGAAAACAGATAAAGTGGGTGAGAAGAAGGGGATGAGTAACAGCGCAAGGTGAGCGAGAAGATGAATGTGGTGACCAGCGCGGGGTAGAGGAAGATGCACAACGTACAGAGCTGAACAACACTGGAAGATAATCCCCGTAAGAGTTTTTAAGCGAGGTGCCTGGAAATGGGAGGGAACAGGGATAAGCTTTATTTTTAGGTAGTTTGCAAGACCTTAAGACTCCTTTCTTTCTGACTATACAGGAGTTTTGAAGAAAGCCAAGTAGATTTGGGCTACTGAGCCCACACATTATAAAATATGACTACAAGGTTCCTTTAGCTGTTATCTTTCAAAAAAGAAAAGTTTGGCTGCAGGGCAGTGTTATGACACTTCTGTGACTGCTCAGCCTCCTCATCTCTTACAGAATATACCTGTCTTGCAGATGTAGAAAACAGGAAAACTGCTTACAAGTTACAGCTCTGTAAAGTTCTTCCAAGCTGGCATATAATAATTTTAATTCCAGAATCCTCCTCCTCCATCATCTCCTGATACAATTAAAGGAGCCACAGGAGGGCTGAGGAGAACAAGCAGCTCCACGGAGAATGAGAAGGGCTATGAGAGGGCAGAGGACATTCATAAGCTGCGTATAAGAAACAGGCTAGACATTTTTACGCCCTACACAACAGAAAAGCAGGACAGAAATCGTACAGTGCCAAGCAGCCTTCTGAGGCCAACTATTTCCAATACCTCTGTTTTAGCCAGCAGGTCAGAAAAAATGCAGAGGAACAACACACCCTGAAGTCTTGATGGGCTGTTCTCCAAGAGCCTGCCCCATCAACCAAGAAACTAGTACGATCTAAGATACAGCTCAGAAGCAAACTTGGTAAGTGGCTTTCAAGATGATCAGCAAGGCAAGGATGGGAAATTGATAGCCCCAACCATCAACGAACAAGGTCCCCCTCTGCTTTACCAGCAAAGCATCCATTAGGGACAGAGGAACATGAGAAATCAGGACATTCAGCCCATATTTGATAGCTCAAGCAGCCTGCTTTCTTTTCATAATACCCATTGACGTGAAGACTTGCCAGCGGTGGGTTTGTGGAATAGCCAGAAGCACAATCCTCTCTAAAGATTATGGGTAAAACCAGCTGGAAGTAGAATTGAAGAAAAGAATCCCCATCAACACCTTTCTAGGTCACTGTTCCAGTCGGTCCCACGCTGCTGGGGACAAGGGCCCTTCTGTTCGCCTGCCTATGGAGAACACGCGCGTGTCTACGGGTGGGAGTCGTGGGGTTCATGCAAGCAGCATTCCCTCATGGCTCTCCCAGGGCACGCCGAGGGCAGCCAGCAAGGGCCAGCCCCGAGCGCCCCAGCCAGGAGCCTCAGGAAAAGCGGGGCTGGCACCTCAGCAGCTTGGTTGTCCTCGCTGATCCTTCTTGCCTCTGCAGCTCCCGGAGTTTCGCTGTTTTTATCAGAGCCGTAATACAAAACTGCGAGGAATATACCAATGCCTTCACTGCACTGAAGTATGGCTGAACTCGCTGCTAACTCTGCCCCCAGATTACTGAGTGTGGGACAAGGGGCCTTGGTCACAGGACGGGGGTGAAGCTGGCAGGGAAGATCTTCTGAGGGATTAACAGTGCTCTCTGAAGGGCCAGAAGAGTCGGGAGGGATTTTATTTTTCCACCACAGGCTTCAAATGTCTTCTGGGGATTAGGAGAAAAAGAAAACTTTGCAGAGAGGAGCTGCTCTAAATCAGGATTTGGAGAGGAGAACGAATCCAAGAAACATTCCGATATCAAAACCACGCTGAGAGGAACCTGAGGCACAAGTACAGTATGAAACCAGATATATTCACTCCTCTGTCTCTATGCAAGCACTTAACCCTAGAATAACCTCTACACTAACCTTTCCCCAGCATTCCCACTCTGTCACATTCCTTCTTTATCCCCTTCTCCCAGCAAATCTTTGTATTTCAAGATCCACTTTGTTATTGTGCTGTTATCCATCACAGGTGTTTCTCCAACAAGCGAACTGGGGCACGGTCATCCCAAAACCCATTTTTAAAATAAAGACATTGGCAGAGCGAATTGTAACAGCAGGATTCGCAAAACAGACTTGTCCTTGCACACCATCAGGCTATCATTTCAAGCAGCAATAACTACAGTTTAATTTATGCTACGCTTCTGAAGTCAAGTCTCAGAAGGGGTGCAAATATTGCAGTGCTTCTAATGCTATTCCTCCCACAGAACAGCGATGGAGCGTTCGGTACCAACCCAAGGATCCCCGAAAGCTCCCAAGGAGACAGCTAGTGAGAGACACCGACGACAGGGGCACGTTCCTTCGCTGTAGCAGAGGGCAGGTTTGAAAGCAAGGCTCCTGCTCTAAGCATGAACGGTGAAAGCACTCAGCTTCACCTGCTCACAGGTTTTCCTTGGCTGTAGCTGCACAGGGCCCGATAGAGCGTGTGCACCCCACAGTCAGGTCGTGTGGGCAGCACGGGTTGAGCGATGGCGGAATAGCAAGCCTGTGATGAGGTGCACGTGAGGGCCCTCAGCAGGCAGGGACCATCAGGACCTCTGAGGGCAAGCACCAGCCCACCACATAACTCCAGGGCAGCAGAGAAGGATTTGAAGATCTCAGTGGCACCACTGTAGGTGGCCCTTGGGCTGGAAGTGGCAGGCAGGGAGCCAAGACCTGCTGCAAACGTCACCCTTAGCCCTACAGGATACAACGCCACTGGTATGGATGAAGAGAGCTCTTTTAACGGGATGCCAAAGTACTGGAATTTGGTTGCAGTCTTCACCATGGAGAGACAACCACCTCTCATGATTAGCTTCAGTAGAATCATAGAAAGCTTTGGGTCGGAAGGGACCCCTAGAGGTCATCTAGTCCAACCCCCCCGCAGCGAGCAGGGACACTGCTAACTAGATGAGGTTGCTCAGAGCCCTGTCCAACCTGGTCTCGAATGTTTCCAGGGATGGGGCCTCCACTACCTCTCTGGGCAACCTGTTCCAGTGTTTCACCGCCCTCATTGTAAAGAATTTCTTCCTTATATCCAGCCTAAACCTACCCTGGTTTAGTTTAAAACCATTACCCCTCCATGTTTTCTTTAAGTGTTGGGGAGCATCAGGCAGACTTTGAGACAATTTGGCACTGGTAACTTCAGGAGTTAAAGCATTGTTGGATCATTTTTTCTCCAAGGGGAAAACTGTTTGCGGAGCCAAGCCTCTCTCTACACCCCAGTAACTGGGAACACATTAATGCCGGCAAACAACAAACATTATTAAGAGTCCTCTATTATCCACAGCTATCATTAACAAGCGCTGACAGAAGCTGTTAGAGTCTTTACAATTTAACAGCTGGCAGGGCTGATGTCAGAACCCCAAAGCCATCACGCGGGCTCCAGTTACTTCCTCTGAGTGACGTCTTTAGGTCTGGTGTACAGCCACAGATGAGTCTGGGCTGTACCTTCCCTTCTCTGAACACGTCGGTATGTGCACGGGGACGCACCCGTGTCCACAGAGAGGTGAAACACCGAGGCTGCCTCTCCCGTTCTGCTTCTTCAGTTTGGCTCCTGGAAAGAGGAGTTAGCTCCACTCAGAGACAGACCCCATAACCCAGTCACTCCCTTCTGCACGTGCAGGGCCCTTCCACTGTAACACCTCCCCGTTTTCCTTTAGGAGTTAAAGATGTGACAGGCCCCCATGTGCTATTCTTGCTCCAAGAACTAAGCTACACCTGGGTTTGGGGTTTTTTTTCGCTTGTTCCTAATGAGTCTCAGATTAATACAGCTATTTAGAAAGAGCATAGGTTTAGCAAAAAAAATGATGTGTTTTATAGAAATGCTTCCATGTGGACTGAGCTCCTGCTGATGATCTGTGCCTATGCTACAGACCACAACACACATGGTACGGGAGCTACCTACCCACCCCTCACACCCACGTGTGGGAACAAGCATTCGGATTGCTAAGGACTGCAAGCGTGAAAGCTCATCCCATTTCTCCCACCTTTCCCAAAAACCCCACTTGCCAGACGGTCTTTCCTCAGATGAGGATAATCCTCAGCGCCGAGTGAGCTCCACTGGCTTCCACCACCCTCTCTTCACCGTGGCCTGCCGGGGAGGATCCCTCAGGCAGGGGATGACCCAGTCCTCACGCTGACGAGGGCACCAGACAGCGGCTCAGAGCAGCCACCGCTGCCCGAGGTAGGAAGAAGAAATACAGCTCTGGCAACCCCTGGGACCACTTAGCTCCTGATCCCGATGTTTGATGAGACATAATGGCTGGAGAGTATTTGAACAGACCGATTTGCTTTAAATCCATTGCAAAAAGCCCTCTGAAATGACATTAGAAGTTTGCAGACCTGAGAACTGTAAAAACTAAATCCATCAGGCAGTAAAAGAAGTTACAATTCTGATCCATACTCTGAACATTCACATCTGAGCCCTATACAAAGTGACGCAAGCACTTGGGACCAAAAACTTGGATCCAGTAAAGATTTATGTCCATCAGTGATCATCATTTCATGTCCTTGACAGCACTGAGCTTTACACACTATTCTGCAAATAAATCATAATTGTTGCTTCTGGACCACAGTTGTCAACCTTGGTTGCAGAAATATGTAAGACAGAAAAACAGGAATCACAGAATGAAGCCCTCCGGAAAAAAAAAAGGTGGGGGGGGGGGGGGGGGCAGGAGGTGGTATTTGTTAACTGGTTTCTATTTGCTTTAGTATCAGTTGGGAGAGCAATATACTCACATTAAGGTATAAAAGTGGTAATAAATCTCCTCTCCCAGATTACACAGGAATGTTAGAGATTGCTTCCATATGATCAATAATTCTAAATCTGTTTTCAGGCTGGAAATCTGTTTTGACCATAGCTTTTTCAACCTATTCTCCACTCTTTTACAAAAAGGGGATGAGAATATTTTGCAGCATAATTTAAAGTTTTTTCTGTCTTTTGCAATTTGTCCTCAGATAGTACATAAGAGATTTCTATTAATTGGAACGTACATAGATAATGTGCAAAATGCTATGGAGGATATTAGTTACGTTTAACAAAATTAAATTACATTGTTCTGATTTCATCTGCATTAGTATTTTATTAGTTCTGGGGTTTGATTTGGTTTTTTTGTTTCTTTTGGGGTTTTTTTTGTGTGTGTTTTTTTGGTTTTGGGTTTTTTGTTTTTTTTTTTTTTCAAAAACGGTTTGCATATCTGTCTTGTTTAAAATTGGCTGTGCTTGGAGGGGCACAGGGTGAGCCCAGAACAAGTTCCCAGTGAGCGATCAGAGATTTTAGCACAGGCATAACGCCGCAGAGACTCAGCAGCCCCAGCTGTATGCTGCTCAGCAAGCCAGAGAGGGCTGCTGCAATTCCTGCCGCCTTCGGTACGGGGCACATGTATCGTTGGCGCTGCTTTCTGAACATTTTTCTGGACAAATTATGTTGTTAAATCAGAAATGGATATGTTGGAGTGAATTAGCTCAATTGCATCTTGTCAACAAGCACTGGTTAGCACAAACATCCGTAATACACCACAATATGAAGCAGAGGAAGTTCCAGCTGAAGATGAGGAAGAACTTCTTCCCTCTGAGGGTGACAGAGCACTGGAACAGGCTGCCCAGGGAAGTTCTGGAGTCTCCTTCTCTGGAGACATTGAAGACCCACCTGGACAAGGTCCTCTACAGCCTGCTGTAGGTGACCCTGCTTCGGCAGGGGGTTGGACTGGGTGACCCACAGAGGGCCCTTCCAACCCCGACCATTCTGTGATTCTGTGAATATTGTTTCTTTAAAACAGAAGGCAATGGTGGGACGCGTCTCAGATAAAATCCAGGCCCCCTGAAGCCCACGAGCATTTCCTCAGGAACAAGACTTCACATACCAAATTCCAAACTTATCGAGCACAGAGCCACAAGAGATAAGGAAAAAATAGGGAGCCTTGTCGTCCTTTTCCAGACAGCGAGTGCTCTGCTTTCAGGAGATGGGGACAGTACTGTTCATCCAGGGCTGCAAGGGGGTAGGCAGCCCGCACGTTGAGCTGCAACAGCATTTCTCCCGAAGCACGGAGCCGCACGGACCCTTCGCACCGCAGGACAGAACAAACCCGTCGTACGCATCGGGTATTTCCAAGCAAACAAGTCCCAGCCTCCTCGCCCAGGCCAGTTACTTGCTAAGCAGTAGAGTTTTCCTCATTATCCCCACGATTACTCGAGAGCCGGGCAGGCAAGCTTTTCATATGCTTAATCCCTCATCATCTCGACCTCAGTCCACACAGAACACCTTCCATGCAGCTCGAAGCTACGTCTGTCCCAAACGTAACATTTCTGCGCCGGCGGGACAGAACCACGATACATTTGCGGTCCAGGTTTTTCTCTCACTGCGCTTCACCGAATTATACCGCGGAAGGAAAAAGATACAAGGATAGGGTCTTTCTCTGGAACAAACGCAAAGTCAACTCCACCAAGTACAATCTAAACACAAAAGTCTCTTTTCACAAGCATCAAGAATGCATTTGAAAGAATGTCAAACAGATGCCCCAAGAAAACGACTTCCCCTGCCTCTTTTCTCATCTCAAACCCTTATTATTACTTTTTGAGTGATCTTTCTTGGCTCTTACACACTTTCCTGCTGATCTTCTTAGGTGGGCTGTATACAACCTTCCCAGCGTTCTTTCATCCCTTTAGTCTTCTTGCCAATAAATCCTAGTTTTATGAAAGGTTTCTGTTTTTGATTTCATAATCATTTTCTCTTGATTCAAAATGAGCTAAAACTCAGTGGGTTTGGTGGTTTGTTTTTTAATGCAACACTTGGTCTGCCAAATGCCTTAAAAATGTATTTCAGCCTTCTCTCTTCATTTGAAAGCTGTTTCTTTCAAGGCAGCTAAGAATAATGCAGTTACCATAGTATCCTTATCCACGACCAATAAAATGCAATTTGGAATATAACAAAACAAAGACAAGACTACTCACCAAACGTGACTAAATGAGTGGACATCGATGTCTTCGCCCTACACATCATGCCTAGCACTACTACGGAAAATACTCCAGGCTTCTCGATGCCCAGCTTTAGGTCCAGCAGGGAAGGTGAAGATAAGCCTGACCGATTGCCAGCTTCTGGAGATGTTTCAGTTCCAACCCTTCAGATGTCTGTTCATCTAAAATCCCTACCTCGCAGACTTCGTATTTCACCTCAGAGATTTTGTATTTAACTGTACTTTTTTCTTCCAGGAAGCGACTGTGTAGGAAAGCACTTTGCTAAGGCTCGGTGAAGCTAAGTGATGGATTAATTACCTGTAGGAACCAGTTGACAAAGTAAATAATGTACTGCCTGCTCTTACTGTTCTGTTGGCCCCTGAACAGACAAGCTTCTAGGGAACAAGCCAAAAATAATCTTTTTTCTTCCAGTCAGCTGGCCAACAAAACCCCATGTATGCTTCAAAGACTATACAAATTCTACCTGCTTTGGACACATCCACTTGCTTTCCTGATTAGAAGCTGAATGACAGAATTTTACTCCAATAAAATAAACTTTTAAGAAAAGAACGAAAAACAATTGTTCTTAAGAACAATGAACGATTAAAGAGAAAACCACAACATGCATGATGTATATACAGGCCTGCTGCCAAGTGAATTTTTCTCCTGATTTTAAAGAGTTGTAAAAATTTCCTTTTAAAAAAGTGAAATATTTTGCCTTTTCCTTTTAAGCAAGGAAATAAAAAAAAAACAGAGGGTGTTCTGTCTGATGAGGCACACTAAGACGACTTACCAAGGCAAGCGCCGGGACGGGAGGGAGGCAGAATCCCCCTCCCACACTCTCAGTGCTGCGGGACGGACTCCTGCAGTGCCCAGGACTCTGTCCCAAACACACCAGGTAAACGTGGGAGAACGCCACGCAAGGTTTGCTGGTGTTCTGCTAATGTTTCCTCGCCAGTGACAACAGCCCAAAACAGCTGAGATGAAATCAAAAAGTTCTGCCCATGGTTTGATAACCCCTCAACAGGGGAAGAAAATACAGCAAGTCTCTTCCCTACCCCAGGCACCCAGGGCTGTAGCCAGGGATTCTGAGCACTAGGAGCAGGAAACCTGCTAGAAGCGCATTTGCTGTTGTTATTTTTGAAGAAAAGCCATTATCTTCACTGTACAGCTTCCTGAAGCTTTTGCAGACTCCAGAAGCACCGTGTATAGCAGACATACAGGCACAGAGCCTCAGGCAACATAGTTTCAGTTACAGCTTAGCCACAAGAAAATATTATGCATCTTTTATCCGTGCTTTCTCGTCTTGTGCAGGTCGCGTTAAGGTAACAGGGTAAAGGGCAGAGAGAAAAGGTGTAAGAGTGCAAGAGATCACTCAGGTGGTGAAAACGCTCCACTCTTCCAATAAAAAGCTTATTAGTTCACCCCACCAAAAAAGCATTCTGTGTGCAACAGGATGCCAGTTCTAATGCACTAGACAAAGCCATTGTATTTTTTTTCAGAAAAAAACATCTTAAATCCTGTTAACATGTTGCTCATCGCATCAGTTAAAGTAGTAAATTTTTAAATTGCTGATCTCAAGTTAATCAGTGTCAGCACTACAAGAGAAAACAGCTAAAAGTACTGACTAAAAAGGCATGACTTTCACACCCCTAGAGTGAATTCACTGGGGAACAGGAGCAAGCAGCGAAGACCAAGCCTATACGAAACTTCGCACCCTTCTTACCTACTAATAGAGAAGTACGTAGACCGTGTTTTTTCCAACATTTCCTTTAGGCCTTCAGCACACCACATTTCAAAGTCTCACACCAGCCTTGACCAGGCTTCTTGTTAAAGATTTTAAACTTCCCATCCAAAAAACACGTCAGAGGAGAGTCACCTACTCAGGACCTGTGGCTCTGCATTACCTGACGTTGTTGTCCTCTACTATCAGGGGCAGTACCCTGACAGAAGGCCCACACCCTGTCATTACCCAGCTGTAAGTGGTACCCACAGTAAGTGACACTTGAAGCCCCATCCACTTTGCCGTTATCGGTTTGGTCACTGGCCTCTCTCACGGTTCACAGCAAGAACCAGCACCCTTCCTTCTCCTGCCTGTCAGAAACCAACCAGCGCCATACCTCGTTGATGGCGAGCTGCTCTCCGCCTCCCCCGGGGTGGCCGTAGCGGTGGTTGGAGCTCCGGAAATCCTCGTACAGGTCCTCCTCGCTTCCCACATCGTCTGTTAGAGCTGTCTTATCCAGGGCCCCATCAGCGAGCACTGCAAGAACAGAAAACACAAACTGGTATAGACCTCATCATCCGCAGCAGGACTGCATCAGTTCTGTGAGCTTGGCTGGGGTGAGGGACACTGCAACACAGCAGAAAGGAAAAAAAGGCGAGGAAATAAAGGGCGCAGGGCAGAGATGACACAAACGTGGTTTCACCATGACATCGCCGTGCTGATAGGAAACTTGGCTAGGTAACAAGCTCGCGTCTGCCAAGTCATACCTTGGTGATTATCATTTACCAAATCCTATCAGACCAAGGAAACTCTCGGCCTTCGGGAAAAACATTCACCTTCCTCTATGTCCACACCTTTATTCAATTTGAGAACCTTTTTTGTCGCCTAAAAGGGTGCTTGCTACAGAAGCATCCTTTATTACCACAGGAGGGCCATTCTGCTCAGCACAGCCCCAGATAAGCTACAGATCATGGAGGGCTAGTGGTCCACAAGTAGAGCAAGCACTGAAATCTCAGGATGCAAGCATAAGCCTGAGAGAAATACAAACATGGCATTTATACCCCTTGCACAGAAGAAAATAGCACTTCATCTGTGAAGTGCATAAAGGCAGGAACCTTCCCTAAGGTCTCCTCAAGGTATTAGCAAATACACTTCAGTGGCGTGTTAAGCATCCACGCGTTCATCCCAGACCTATACCGGGTATCGAGCATCAGCTCTCTGTCCTCAAAATCTGTGAAAAATGTCAGCGATTAAAGAAAACTTTTGCTGACATATTCATCTGGATTAGCAACTGCTACGACAACAGTTTCCATGACAAAGGGGTGGGCTTCACAACCATTTCTGTGCATGAACACGAACACGACACGGACAACAGCTGATATAATTAGTAATTGTAGGTTAACGGGCCTGATGTGGCTATAAGAGTAGAACTGCATGAAGTGAAAACACAGATACTGCTATCAGCACTCCTGGTGACAGTCTCGGCTGTCCCAGTTGCACATGTCGTCACACTCAAAGTTTTGCAGAACAGGTGGAAAAAAAAAAAAAAGACTTTGAGCTTGATATTATACAGCTCGGGCAGGAAAAGCAGCCTGGGGACACAGAAGCCTGTCCCCGAGCCCTCGTTTCACTCTGTAATGCAAATACATCTTCTGACCCTAATTGTGTCAATGGGCCAAGACAAAGCGCCTAAGGGTTCCTTCGGTTATTATTGCCTGAAAGCAAAGCTCCCCAGTAATACAAAATAAAGTGCATCAAGACCTGCAAAGATCGTCCTCATCAGTGCTTTCAGTACATGTGAAGTTTTGCTAAAGCCACACCACCTGATTACTTCTCATCAGCAGCTATCAATTCGGCGCAGTAACGACATCAAAATGACTGGAGTATGAGCTATTTTTTAACTAAACACTGACTGTTTATGCTTTGAATTCAACAAATACACACAACGTAGCAAAGCCACACTCCTGGTGTAGATGCGGAACCCCGCTCAATGCTGATGGCAGCTCAGGACACGGAGGTGCACACGAGCTTATGATGAAAGCTGAATTTTCTGTCCAAGTGTGTAACTACCCAACCATTCAACTCGGGTGACATTTCACCAAAAAATCAAGCATTCTTACAGCTTTGCTATAACACATCACATCCTCATACAGAAATTCTCCACCGAACACATGCCGGGAGCATAGATTGCGCATAAAGCAGTTCTGGGGCTAAGACCTAGCCCATTAATATAAAACTCAAAGCCAGCTGGAATGCACTGATATTATCATTTAATGCAGAATTACCATGGTTTGAACTTTTTCTTTTTTAAAGAGCATTAAAGTATTGCTTTTTGCTTATACACCGTGTGAAAAACATTTGTCTGATAGTAATGAACAACTTCCAGTGTATTAGTACAGCAACAAAAACAAATTAGAAATGTTTTCCAAGAACAAATACAAATAAATCATTTCTAAGGAGGAAGTCAGCAGTCAGTACAAAACTTTCTTTGCATTCCTGATCTCATTCTTTTTCTTTTTTTTATGCACGGCTTCATTGCTTTTGCCTTATGCATCTTCTGCTGTTTTCACTGCTAAAAGTGAAAGTTTTCAGCTTGAAAAATGTTCATTGACATATTTAAAGCTTTTGGATTTTCCCCCAGATTTTCCTATTTGTTCTCTGATCCATGCTTAGATGAAAAAGCAAAAGCTCTGGGGAGATATTTATCTGTATCACTTCAAATGGTCTATACCTCCGCTAAGTGCCTTGAAAGCTGTGTTTGCTTTTACTAGAGATGTGTTTTTCTTCTCTGATCTTACCAAGCTCATCAATTTTCTGCAGTCTCAAAAACTGCTACTGCATTTTGAATCAGTTTTCCTGGCAGAAAAGTCTTCATGGACCTATTTCACCAAAAAACACAGTTCATAGTCATACAAAAGTTCTCAATCCTTGATGAAGAATGACCCAAGATAGCCATTTTCCATTTTCCCAAAGTATCTAATGTTCCAGGGAAGAATGAAACTAATGAAAAATCAGAATTTGCTGTGAAGCAGCTTACACGGGAGACATGATTACAAATAAATAAACAGCAGCCTGGAATGGTGACCCAATGCACTAGAAATCCATCAAGGAAGGAGGAGAATGAAGGCTGTTAATGCAGGTAGTGACTCAACAAGCACAGCATAAACTAGGTCAAGCAGAAAAGCAGCAAGCACTACACAAAAACCTTTAAAGACAAGTTAGCAGAGATTGCTGAAATAGTCTCCGCTTCCTCAGCAGCCCAGGACTAGTTGGACAGGCAGCCACCAAGCTGCTGGGTAGTCAACTCGGATGCCACATTCCTGCCCCCCACAATGCTCATCTCCATTGAACACTGCAATCCACTGGTACGATCGCGGCTGGCCTCTCCCTGTCTCTCCGAAAGCACCAACCTGACCTGTCCCTGGCGATCAGGCAGCACTTAAGAACAACCTTCTGCCAAAAAATGATGCCAAGCTTCCAATTAGTTCAAGCAGATCTCTCCATATTTTATATGGCCATCCTGTTAAATTTCACTAAATATGGCAACAAATTCCATACACAGGAACACAGGGAGGGGCTGTCACCAATGTTTGGTACCACAACCTTCTGTGAAAGTATTAAAACTCTGCTTTACACTGTTGTGTAGCTCAGGATCAGCTTCCGTCTGAACCCGAGGAAGAACTTCTTCCCTCTGAGGGTGACGGAGCCCTGGCCTAGGCTGCCCAGGGAGGCTGTGGAGTCTCCTTCTCTGGAGATATTCCAGCCCCGCCTGGACAAGGTCCTGTGCAGCCTGCTCTGGGTGACCCTGCTTGGGCAGGGGGTTGGGCTGGGTGACCCACAGAGGGCCCTGCCAAGCTGGGATTCTGTGGATTTATGTCACTGAAGTACAAAAGCAGATGGATAATCTAGCAACAGTAGCTCATGAAAGAATGCCGCACAAACCCTTTTTTATGCATCTGAATGGAGAATCAGGTGTCAAGAGCCTGACTCCATGAAGAAATATCTTGAGGATGTGCAGCAGCAAAAGTCACGTGAGAAGCGGCAGTGAAGACAGCGACTGGCACAGGCGGTCTGCGTTCAAGCGCCCGAGCAGACAGCACAGAGACAGGCCACGTTCAAGGACAGTCACACAAACTGCAGGGAAGAATTCGGTAAAAAGCAAATAAAGCTTGACCAAAATGGCACAGAGGAAGGAGGTGTATGTATGTAAGGCTTTGGGATGGAGGCATAAGGAGTCAGCGGTGGGAAGGGACCTGGCCGGGCTCTGCTTGTGCCCCCGCCTTGCCGAAGGGGAGCATGTGAAAGGTTTATGGCAAGCAACCCCGAGAAGTACCTCTCCTACATGGCTTCAGAGCTGCCTGTCCGGTGGGACGCTTGCTCTCGGGAGCCCCGACCAAGCCTATCTGACACGGGAGAACAAAACAGCCGGGCTACACTGGGACAGTCTCGATCTCAACAGCCAACAGCAGACAGCAGGGATGGAAAAAATGAGAGAAGTGTTGTTCATCTAACTGGTGGGAAACCAGAAAGAAGTTAGGATTAGAAGAGCTACTGAAGGTCACAGGCTGAATATGAATGTTAACCATAGGCCAGAGTTCAGTTAAGACTACTGTCACCTAGTACAGGTGACGCTGTTGGCCATGTCTGAGCTCCTCTCCTCTCTCAAAGGATGGACCTCTTCATACATTCCAAGCGCCAGAATTTAGTGAACACAAGTTGGTTTTGTCCAAAAAAAAAAAAAAAAATTACTACCACCACCAAAAAGCCCCCAGACCTTCTCATCCTCTCACTGGAGAGACACAGAACAAATTTCTAGCACAGTTTCCTCAGAGCAGCTGGGCACTGCAGCCCCGAATCTAGCACAGCCTCTTAACAGAGATCTCTCAAAGTCGCACGGGTTTATGTCTCAGCTGGGATACACCCCAGCAGCTCCTCGCTGGTGAGGAGCTCTGGCGTGTGCCTGGGTCAGAAGCCTGAGCAATGACCCAGGACTGAAGGAAATTGGGCTAGAGGCAGTTTTCCCAAAATTTTGGTTGTCTTTTTTCACCTGACTTACAGCCTACAGTTTGTAGGGGTAAGGCTGGGACAGGAATCCATGATGGTTACAGACAGCTTTGGAAGCTGAGAGCATCCATAGTTCATTAAAAAGCATATTATATTAATGACAAAGGGAACAACTTCTGTGTATTTGAAGTACCTCTCTTTCAAGTGTGCTTCTTCAGTACCACATCCACACATTTAATTTGTCTCTGTAGCATTTGCATTTAAAATAATTCACCAAAACAACCGTAGGAGCCTGATTTACACTCACAGAGCAAATGAATTCAGAGCTAACAACACCGTTCCCTCTGCCTCACTGAGCAGAGACGCGGCGGTTGCGTGCAGTGCCCACAGGAAAGCGCAGCGCAGCTGGCGAAGGGAGCAGTTCCCGAGGTTTCAGACGACAAACAAACGAGAAAGGGGTGCGTGGGACGGGGACATCAAACCCAGGCTACACTGCCCAGGTGAAGAGAGCCCCTCCGCCCTCCTTCGCAGGCATTCTGAATGGCCGAGCCCTTGTCTCCCTTCAAAATGGCTGCCGCAGCAGTGCCGCGGCCTCCCTCGGTCCTGCTCCGAATCACGCTGCTCGATATACGGAGGTCCCCACGCGGCTGCCATGGTGACATCCATCAGAGTGATGTCATCCCACTTCTGCCCCAGCAGTGCCATTCCCCCGGCCCTTTACGGTGCTGATGGACCCTCTCCCATCACTCCGCTCGTGGTTGCGGGCCAGTGGAACTGGAAGAGGGAAGTCTGGCAGGGAATTAGCAACAAGGGAGCAATGACCGGTTAAGTGTGAGCTTCATGAGGGAAAGAGAAAAACCAAGCCACGCCACATCCAGCCGAGGACGTGGGCCTGCAAAGCCAAGCCTTAGAGAGCGAAGGTCCTCACAACGACATTTCTGAGCAGGTAATGAAACTGTGTTCAGTGAATCACAGAATAGTAGGGGTTGGAAGGGACCTCTGTGGGTCATCTAGTCCAAAATCTTTGAGGAAAAACAGGAACACAGAACGAGGTGAGGGAGAAAATATGTAAGTGGAGGAAGTAAACTTCTTCGCCTCCATTTTAAAGAAACATTAAGAAGGGAGAGGATTCAACATAACAAAATTAAATTAACATTTTGGTATAATGCCACAAATGGAATCGCTGTTGTGAATGAAGCCAGTTCCTAATTAGCTGAGGCAAAGAGCAAATCTGCTCTCGAAAACAAAAAGGACACCGTTCTTCGAGGGAAAGCTGAGCGCGGGTCCTCTGCGGCTCTGCTGGGCACATCACCCAGGGCAACATTCATCAGCAGTAATGCACTGAGCCACCCACTCAGGTTTCATGAGTTTTTAAGTCCCAATTAGAATCTAAATGACTTGCAGGGAGGCTTAAGGGAGTTCTCAGCTCTCTCGGGTAGCGGAGATAATTATGGGGAAGAGCGATGCGGATTATGAATGGCTCTGCAGCTCCGACTCCCACGTTCCCGCTCGCTACGCACTTGCGGCTTGGTCCGCTTTGCCTTGGCAGACGCACAGCAGAGAGCTGCCCCCAGTCCCTCCCTCGCTTGTCGAGTGGTGTTACAAGTGGGAGAGAAGAGGGGGAGCAGCTGAACTAGACTCGGAGGAGACTGGAAACAATTGGAAAAGCAGATAGGAAATCACATAAATGTACTTTCTCGATCCGAAGCCCGACCCTTTGTTGAAAAGCCCCTCTGTTGTACTGCATGCAGACTATTAATTCACTGGCCGCGCTCCCATCACAGCTACTGACTTGGAAAAAAGCAGGCATGTCCTCCTACTCTACGTATTTGTTGTTTATTTGCTCAGGTCTGATTACTCATCCACACCGACCTGTTTGCTCTCATTTTTCAGACGGCCGTCTTTGGAAATGCTGTTTACTTTATGTCTGGGCAATGCTGAACAAGATGGGGCCAATTCTAGTTCAGTCCTTTAAGCCCTATCACAATCTAAATGTTAAATCAACCACAGCAATCAAAACTAGCAGACAAATCCCTTCTAGTAGCCAGGCACATTCTTTACCGTGTCCTCGGTAGGATGCACCGGCTGGAATATCTGGCGTGTCATGTACTGCCCCAACAGCGAGCCTCATTCATTGCCGTTGCTGCTATTTAAAGAAGTTGAGGGGTGGGGTGGGGATGTAGATGAAACCATCCATCATCATTTTTCGAAAGTTTCCTCTGTGGAAGACTAAAGCGGTTTCGTTTCTTGTTTCTAACAGGTAACAAACACTGACATTCCAAACTCATGCTGAATTTTTACCTGTCCATTGAACTCTGCTGCTTAGTCCTGTGCCTGCTATGCCTTGAAGTAAAAATCAAACCCAAACTGCCCTCCCTTGAAGTGAAAACCAACGACAACAAAGCTGCCCCTTCATCAGACAACCGCCTCCCAAAATACCGACAGGCTGCTGGTTGGAAACGACATCTCTGACACTGTCTAGCAGAGCGTGATCAGAGTCAATTCAGATCAGCAGGAACCTCAGCCGGGCTTTCAGCTCAGCTGCAAAGATGAAAATACCACGTCCATGTCTCCACGTCCACCCATTCTCACCCAGAAGGGGAAAAGCAACTGAGGAAATTCAAGCAAGAGAGCCAGGAAATCGGAACAATAGTTATTTACAGGGGACAACACCTACTTCAGCAAACATCGGAGGTAAAAGCAACATCAAAGAGCGTTAGTGCAGCTGACGAGCCTGACAAACACAAATTTGGAAGGTCTTTGTCAATAAGATTCCAGGCACTTTGTATTTTTGTTTATTTTTAGGAGAACATCTGCTCCAGCTTTTCAAAACCTTATAGGCACAGCCCACAAGTGGGAAGACCAGCAATCTGGCAAAAAAAAAAAAAAAAAATACACACCATTTTCTTCAAAGATTATTCCCACAGATTCCCCTATATGATCTCAACACCTGCCACTACTTCAGCTCACGGTTACATGTGCTGTCACTCCGAAAGGTCATCTCCGGGCTTCTCTCGTCTCTTGCTTGTACAAGTACATGAAAATGGCCTGGGGGAACATGCAGACAAAGGAGCCACACTACCTTACTGCTCCCAGGTCTTACTGCTCTGCCATCACTTAATCTGAGTCCATCTGAACCAAAGCCCTGGTTCATACTCAAACACACTCAAACTCTGTTTGAAACTTTTTTGTCCTCCTGTAGAAAGCAAACAAAAAAATCCTCAAACAATTCAGACATTCCAGTTCTGGGCTCCCCAGTTCAAAAAAGATGAGGAGCTACTGGAGAGAGTCCTGCGGAGGGCTATGAGGATGATGAGGGGACTGGAGCATCTCTCCTATGAGGAGAGGCTGAGGGAGCTGGGCTTGTTCAGCCTGGAGAAGAGAAGGCTGCGAGGGGACCTTAGAAATGCTTATAAATATCTGCAGGGTGGGGGTCAGGAGGATGGGGCCAGACTCTGTTCAGTGGTGCCCAGCGACAGGACAAGGGGCAGCGGGCACAAACTGAAGCAGAGGAAGCTCCAGCTGAACCCGAGGAAGAACTTCTTCCCTCTGAGGGTGACAGAGCCCTGGCCCAGACTGCCCAGGGAGGCTGTGGAGTCTCCTTCTCTGGAGATATTCCAGCCCCACCTGGACGCGGTGCTGTGCAGCCTGCTCTGGGTGACCCTGCTTGGGCAGGGGGTTGGGCTGGGTGACCCACAGAGGTCCCTGCCAACCCGTAACATTCTGTGATAACAGATGCTTCTAGTCATCACCAGTCCCCAAATAAAGACCTCGGATAGCAAATGTTCCCCTTATTCTCTCAGGAATTGTTATTCCTCCTACCTCTGCAGCTACTCTCCAGGGACTTAACTGGAGCTTTATTAATGCAAGTGCTGTTATCTCCCAAATCTGACACTGCCCTCATCTATTTTAATTCCATTGATTCAGCTGTGATGTTTGCTTCACCTCGAAAACAGCTTCCTAAGAGCACTCACAAGAGAGTGTCAGAAACACAAGCTGTCACAGGCTCTCACAGAGCCTCCTTTCTTGTACCTGTTACTTTACTATAGAAAGGAAAGAATGCAAACATGCTCTAGGAAATTCTGGTTGATTTATATTTCAAAAAAAATTCTGTTCTTTTGTTACGTCTTTAAATGCAAGTACACCCTCAGAAGCCCAAGAGCTTGGAAGCTAAGTCTTTGCTAAAGATTTCGCTGCCAAAAATCATACAGTTTTCTTCTGTCTTAGGTCACAGTCCAGAAACAAGAAAATTCCACTATACACTAAGCTTTAACCACTGGCTTGGAAAAGACCACGCTGTAAAGAATGGTTAATGTCATTTTTATGAAGAATTGTCATTAGGAAGTAAGACAATTCATATTACAAAAGTCCTTAAAATATTGCACCCAGTCATGCCAACTTTGCATGGAAATATCAACTTCCTCACGCTATTTTCATGACAGCGAAACCTGGAGCGGGACAAAAGACAGGCATGGGTCTTTCTTAGAATAATCCACATTATAAACTTGAACGAGCAAGAATGAAGAATTGTCTTGACAATAATTTAAACCCTTTGACAATGCAGCCAACTTCAGTTAAGACAAAACTACTTAACCTGCAAGCCTACAGCTAGGCAGCCGACACGCCGACCGACACGGACGCGCTGGGCGCGTCCTGCTTCCCGCAAAGCCAGCGCGCAGAGCCGCTGCTGGGTGCTGCTGAAAAGCAGGCTGTTTACACAAGAGTCTGAAGATGGATTGAAGAGGCCAACTTTGAACACTTAAATTTGAAAAATGTGACCTTTGTTTTTTCCCAGAATTCTGCATCGTGCTATAAATCCAGTCTTTATCTTCGTGAAGCTATCCAGGCTGACAAGTGGCTTATATCCATGACCTTGTACCACAGAAGTAATTAAAAATGAATGCCATGAGAAGACTTTCAATTGCTCTTGTGCATTATGAAGCACACGTCTCAAGGGGCAGCGAGATTGTTCTGCTGACATTACTTGGAATGACCAGTGTTCATGTAACACACAGCAGATCTTCTGGTTTCATACCAGGGCTACAGTCTTTACATTACAAATACTGGTAAAATTGCTTTACATCTAGGAAATCCCTCTGTCCCTATTTATATTTTAATCTGAGTTCTAAGAAAATCCCTGAGATCAAGCTACCAAATATTTCCAAAAGGAAAACAGGGGATCAAGGATTAATATTATTTAACTACAACTGCCATGATAGCTAAGGGCTCAGGCCCTTTGCAGCACACGTGTTTGAATCACACAACACTACACAGAGGAGGCAAAGTCAGGCTCCGAGTTAGTCGGAGCGATCCCTCCTTGGTGTTATTCAGAGCAGGTTTGGGAGATCGGCTCTGAGCAAGCTACAGGAGAGATGCTGAATGCGGCCAAGTACAATCCAGCCTTTATATTCTGATTTATATTTATACTCACAAGAGCAGCTCCAAGGGAAGATGGGTGCAGAATAGGAGGGTGCCACACAGAATCCCAGCATGGCAGGGGTTGGAAGGGACCTCTGTGGGTCACCCAGTCCAACCCTCTGCCCAAGCAGGGTCACCCAGAGCAGGCTGCACAGCACCACGTCCAGGTGGGGCTTGGATATCTCCAGAGAAGGAGACTCCACAGCCTCCCTGGGCAGCCTGGGCCAGGGCTCCGTCACCCTCAGAGGGAAGAAGTTCTTCCTCATGTTCAGATGGAACTTCCCATGCTTCAGTTTGTGCCCGTTGCCCCTTGTCCTGTCGCTGGGCACCACTGAAAAGAGTCTGGTCCCGTCCTCCTGACACCCACCCTGCAGATTTTATAAGCATTTATAAGGTCAGTTCAGTTTAGAAGGACCTCATGGACAGAGAAAAGGTGGAAATTTCAAACTCACTCAGAGTTCATCCTGTAAAAGGAACAGAGCTGCCCACCACGAAGGATTTGCTCCCCGGGAATCTGAGGGTGCAGGTATGATATATTACTGCAAACCAAATTTAAAGACTTAGATTTGAGATGCTGAACCTGTTGACTGATGCATCTCAATAAATTTTCAAATATCATAGGAAAAAGAAAGAGACGTCACATTCAATAATTTTAAATTTCCAAGGGAACTGGTGCAAGAAGGTACCTGATTCCAGAGTGTTCTCACAACATTCAGCTCCAGGTCTGAATTATAGCTGAACGCGTCAGATGTAACCTCACCCTACAGCAAGAAGACTCTTCCAAGGAAAACACTGTTCCTCTTGGAATACATCAAGTATTCAATTCAAAGCCGTTATTAATCATCCCTCTAAAAGGAGGAAGGCATTCTGGCAAGGTCTCATTGGTCAGGGTGCCTTGAATAGCTAAACTCATTACTTAGGGTGTTTACTGCGGGCTTCAACAAGGAAAGAAGAATCGCAGAATTGGTAAGATCAGCACTGCAGCAAATCACCAGCCCCAGAAGCTAAGTGTGCATTTTGACCTATGACTTCAAAATGACACGTTCCCACTCACAGATCGCTGGACACCACACAGAACATTTTGGAAGCTTTGGAGACTGATTTAAAAGTTGAACCCATCCCCAGCTGGAGATGGTAAAATTAAGTGGTAAAAGTACGTGAACACAGGCAGCAACGTAATCTCGATGCTAACAAATAGAAGAGCATTGCTGATCAGCAGTGACCAAACTGAACAAGGTCTCCTGAACAGGTAAGAGAAGATGAAGCCTTTTCAGAGGTCACATTGCCTAAAGCAAGCCTATCCTTCTTTTCACCAGTACGTACAGCGTACAGTCAAATGCAGCTCGACCTAAGGCACATGTCAGAAAAGGGATGTTCTTCCTTGGAGACACCTGAAGAGTCCAAGTAATCTTTGCGCAGTTGACATTACTGCTGACTGTATGACTGGTAATAAGTGGTGTCCCCCAGGGGTCAGTACTGGGCCCAGTCTTGTTTAACTTCTTCATCAACGACCTGGATGAAGAGTTAGAATGTACCCTCAGCAAGTTTGCTGACGACACCAAACTGGGAGGTGTGGTAGACACACCGGAAGGCTGTGCTGCCATTCAGCGTGGCCTGGATAGGCTGGAGAGTTGGACAGAGAGGAACCTGATGAGGTTCAACAAAGGCAAATGCAGGGTCCTGCACCTGGGGAGGAACAACCTCATGCACCAGTACAGGCTTGGGACGGACCTGCTGGAGAGCAGCTCTGCGGAGAGGGACCTGGGTGTCCTGGTGGATGACAGGGTGACCATGAGCCAGCAGTGTGCCCTGGCTGCCAAGAAAGCCAATGGAATCCTGGGGTGCATCAAGAAGAGTGTGGCCAGCAGGACGAGGGAGGTTCTCCTTCCCCTCTACACTGCCCTGGTGAGGCCCCATCTGGAGTACTGTGTCCAGTTCTGGGCTCCCCAGTTCAAGAAAGATGAAGAGCTACTGGAGAGAGTCCAGCGGAGGGCTACGAGGATGAGGAGGGGACTGGAACATCTCCCCTGCGAGGAGAGGCTGAGGGAGCTGGGCTTGTTCAGCCTGAAGAAGAGAAGGCTGCGAGGGGACCTTATAAATGCTTATAAATATCTAAGGGTGGGTGTCAGGAGGATGGGGCCAAGCTCTTTTCAGTGGTGCCCAGTGACAGGACAAGGGGCAATGGGCACAAACTGAGGCACAGGAAGTTCCGTCTGAACATGAGGAAGAACTTCTTCCCTCTGAGGGTGACGGAGCCCTGGCCCAGGCTGCCCAGGGAGGTTGTGGAGTCTCCTTCTCTGGAGATATTCAAGACCCGCCTGGACAAGGTCCTGTGCAGCCTGCTGTAGGTGACCCTGCTTCGGCAGGAGGGTTGGACTAGATGATCCACAGAGGTCCCTTCCAACCCCCACTATTCTGTGATTCTGTGATTCTGTGATTAGCGGTGTAACTTGGAAAATCAAGGCAGGCCAAGCCAAGGACAGTGCCGTCCAGAGCAACCCTGTTCCTGTGTTCTGGCACACAGCACTGGTCAACAAACCTGCAATGCTTTAGCGATTGTTTGAGCTCACAAAGCAAACTTCACAATCCTGTCACTGAAAGGCAGATATGCCAAATTGGACCTTTCCTGTGATTAGCCAAAATTTAAAACACTTAATTCCACAGTGCTGCTGTTACTGTTCCCATTTTGATTCTTAATTAGATCCCACATGCCACCAATGAGAACAGGAAAATGCTCCGTTTCTGAACAGAAACCATATATTTACTGTTTCCCAACCCTTAGCTTTTCCAAAGCAGAGAAAAAACACACAGTCAGCTTGCTCCAGACTTTGCTCCAGACTCTGGGCTCACAATTCCCGAAACGCCTTCTGGTTTTCCAAACATCTCTCCAGCTACACTGTACGCAGCTGAGGGGCAGGGGAAAAGAAACCACGAACCCAGGTCCCATGACACCTAGCTTTCAAAAGCACCCAAGGTATAAAATTACCTTTACCCTTAAATACACTAAAGGATGCGCTGTGGTTTACTAGTTACACAACGATTTGGTCCCTTGGTGTCTAAAAATCACTTGTTCCCCAGAACTAAAGCAAATAGTAAAGGAGTTCTTCCAATAACAACATGCCAATTTAGAAGTGAAATTTAAATTAACCTTATTTTCCAAAGGTCTTGTACTTGATGCATGTTCACTTAGGATGATGAATCTAAGTGTCCAGTTTCTCCTGTCCCTGACCAAGCTGATTTCTCTATCTTTGCAGCCCATTTTTTGCCTACGAGCTTTACTCTCATATATAAAAATTTGATCTTTCGAACAAAGCAACAGAAATTCTCCAAGCTCAAATTCTGTGGGCTTATGGGTCTTAGTACCCCTATTTTATTTTCAAATGAAGTTCCAAAGAAAGCAAAAACAATCCCCCCATATTCACAAACAGATTATTTTCCCCAAAGAGAAAACTGCTACAGAGCAGGATGTGGCTGAGGTATATTAAAAAAAAATGCACAATGCAAAGGCTACTTGTACGTATCTGTGTATTTGAAGTTGGCTGATGACATAGCCTGGATGAAGTATAAACACAAAATCTGTCAGTTTAGATTATATTTTTGTGAAACCAAGCTGCTGGCTTATTTTCATATTCATTATGAATGGTCCAGTGCAGTAGCATCTTCCTTTAAATTAAGGCACAGCTATTGTCTCTGTCTTTTAGATTTAAAGAATTATTTTTATTTTCAGCTTTGGTGGCATTCCCCTGTACCAGAAGCCCAACTTCATCATCTCTGAGTGACAGACTATGCAATGCAGGATTATTACACCGAAGGACAACACTGAAGTATCAATAAAGGAAAGAGTCCCCCAGGAGACTACTGTCAAAAGATACAAATTTCTTCCTCCAATATAAAAAAAAAAAAATAACCCCTCTAAACCAAATTCCCCGCAGATGTCCATCCAGCCTGGAAAGCCATCTATCTGTGCTTTGACAGTGAGCAGTGCTCTGAGCACCAAACCCGTTTGTTTTCTTTGACAAGTACAGAGCGTGTAAAGAGCAACCTGGAGAGACCAACAGGAGGAGGAAACAGCGGGGCAAGGCACACACCGCACGCCGCACCGCCGAGCACGGCGTGGCAGGTCTGGAGCAGCTCTCCTCAACACTCGCTTCACTCCTCCAGTATTTTCCCCACAAGCAGTCATGGGAGATACTGGTCTGCTGCTTCTCGGTTTCTGTAAAATCCAGAGTGCAGGGACAGAAAAGAATAGCGAGAGTATTGCTGACATACTCTAAAGGAGCTTTACAAGAGGATTATTCTAGTGATTAAAATCAGCGAGTGAGGCACGTAGCACGTATTGGGGATCATGGAAGTTTAGCTTGCTGTAAAATTCATGAAAACATTTAGGATGCGTTTTAAGTCCCCAAGGCCCCATGGGTGCAGCAGTGATGGGTATTCCACGCACACGCATTCGGTATTTGGCACACCGCTTTCAGAGCTGCGGCCAACCTCCAGCACACAGCGTCAGCCGGAGTTAGGGGGCCATGCCGCAGTGCAGCGCCTTTGTGATAGCCGAGAAAGGCGAAATGATTAACAGACCTCCTCCCTTACTCTTGCCGGAGGTCGCCAGCACTGCCAGCAACGGCAGTCCTGTGCAGGACAACACCAGACAAATGCAAAGAGGATACTCCTTGGCCATTCAGGTATGCCTCTTCTACTCACAAACCAGCCCAAAGTGAAGTCACAAATCTTTACAAATTGGCTTTTTATTTATATTAACAAAGCGTGTTGACCCTCTGCTCTCCCTTTCTCCCTCCCAGTGCTGCAGTGACCAGAACAACGCCAAAGGATGAGGGAACCAGGGACCCACATCACCCTGTAGCAACCAGCCCACCTCAGCCTTACAGAGCTCTGAAGTCCACCATGGCCAACAGCAGCTCCTTCGTACAGCGGCTGCCACGCAGCGGGCAGAGCCATTAGGCATGCAGCTGATGTACCGAAATCTCTTTACAATCCTGTTTCCTCGCACCCTTGATTAATTACATTTCTGTCTGCCTTCTTTCCTTGCAAGCACAAATGCACAGGAGAGGCTCCCAAAGTGGGACGTTTTACTCAGCAGGTGCCGTCCTACTGAAGGCAGGAAACTCCCATTCCTAGGCTACGTTCCCGGCATCTGCTTATCTGTCCTGCTGAAAACGGAGCGGATGTCATCAAAGCGTATCGGAACTTCAACAGCCCCCTTGACCCCGGTATCCCTTCGCTGTAAATACAGCCTGAGCTTGTTTGAACTGGAAATTGTTGTTCTTGGGAATAATTGCTCTCTACGCAGCGCTGTTTCCAATCGATTCCAGGACATTTTCTGAGCTGCATGAGGTTTCATTATTAACCTCACAGTAACCTTCAAGGTTTGAGCTCATTCTCTTCACCAAACCGCACAGATCCCTAGCTGCATCAGCTCCAAAATGTCAACAGCAAAACAATCAAAACAGGCAAAGCTGTGCTTGCCTTGTTTCAATACAGCACGGCATTCCCAGGCTGATACAGGTCAGAAAGCTCTCTGAGAGGTGAAAGAAAAACGTGGACGTGTTTTCTCACTTAATGGTGAACAGAAACTATATGGGAGGGACAAAAAGAAACAATGAATTCACAACTAAACAACGTATTAGCAGAGAGATTATGAAAAGTATTATAATGAGTACTGCCATTATAACTAGTGGCTATAACTACTATAACAACTAACTCCCAGTCCAAAGCAACAAAATAGCATCCTTTGACACTCGCCTCCCGAGATTTTGGCTGAGGCGAAAGCAATACTGTTGGCACAATATGTGAATTTTTTCACAGAATGGTAGGGGTTGGAAGGGACCTCTCTGGATCATCTAGTCCAACCCCCTGCCAAAGCAGGGTCACCCAGAGCAGGCTGCACAGGGCCGCGTCCAGGTGGGTCTTGAATATCTCCAGAGAAGGAGACTCCACAGCCTCCCTGGGCAGCCTGGGCCAGGGCTCCGTCACCCTCAGAGGGAAGAAGTTCTTCCTCATGTTCAGCTTGAACCTTCATGACATGGGAACGCAGGGATCTACAGTCCTGTCTCAATTAGCAGTTCTCTCCTGTGTTTCACATTAAGCACGTGCTGAAGTCTCGTCCCATCTGGTCTAGTTGGAATTTTTTACATGTACCCCTCATTTCTCATCATCTTCTGCAGTGGCTGGGATCACCGAAGGTACGAGTTGTCACTTAGGAGGGGGCTTGGGTACTGACAACTGAAATCCAGGAACGTTTGACACTCAGATACCATGGGTCATGGAGCACCACAGTTTCAATGGCTCCACCACTAAACCTACAACTGCACTTTGTAGCCACCTCCAGTTTCATCCAGCCTTTCAGGAGGCAGAGCAGCTTGTTACCAGGATGTTACTGTTCTGAGCCATGGGTTCTGGGACTGATCACAAAGACTGAGGTTGATGAAGAAATCGGTAGGTTTTCTCAGTTCCAAAATGATGACAGCTGAAGAACGGACCTGGAAATTGTGAGGAGAAGGCTTCTGTGCTCCCGGTGACAGTGCTGGGCACAGCTGTGTACAAAATACATTTGATTCTCCCGGCTCTCGCTAGAACACACGAGAAGCTGACCTGTGAAATCAGTCAAACCCAAGTGACTGGGTGAGGATGGCATCCTGACTTGGCTACTATTTTCCTCACCCTTTTGGGAAAAGGAAATAGCGTGAACCCCATCTCACTACAACTGCTGCTACCTCCTCAACTGAGAGCCCACCTTGTTCCTTAGAATGATCACAATTAGATCTCCCTTTTGAAAACAAACTGAAATACAGCTGCAGGAACAGGAGAAGTTTGCTGTGGTTTCTTTTTGGGGTGGTTTTTTTGGGTTGGTTTTAGGTTTTGTCGGGTTTTTTGTTTGTTTTTGTTAAAAAAAAACCAAACACACACATTTGCATCTACTTCAGCCTCCTGTCAATATTTTCCTAGGCACAAAAAGCAACATCTTCAGCACAGTCACAGAATGAATTACCTGGAAACAGGAGTTTTAGGCAGAATAATTTCTCACATTAAAATTCCAGGTATTTCCACAGTTGAGAAGACAACAAAATCCACAATCACACAAAAAGAGTCCACAGCAGACACTATCCCTAAGGCACCATAAAGGCAAGATCACACCAGGAGCTAGCAGCAAGAGCAGGAAGCCTGCAGGGCTGCT
This sequence comes from Opisthocomus hoazin, assembly GCF_030867145.1. Lineage (NCBI taxonomy): Eukaryota > Metazoa > Chordata > Aves > Opisthocomiformes > Opisthocomidae > Opisthocomus > Opisthocomus hoazin. Next base: position 2,588,716 of record NC_134417.1, on the reverse strand, counting down.
CAGGGGGCTCACAGCTGACCACTGTGTCTCCCACTCGAAAGCAAGCAGCAGCACCTTTATCTAACACTAGCAAGCAAAGGGGAGGAAGGGTGCAGGCTGCATCATATTGTGAACAAATCTACCTCGCCCAAAACGGACCCAAGATGCAAATTGTTTTTTCCCCACCAATTATTCATTTATACTTCCAACATCAGTGAGTGAGGCTGTTATTCTCCATACTCATGCAAAATCTCACTTTCCTCCGTGTGATGTAGAAAAAGCAGAGCAAGTCCAGGCATGCTGCTGAATAGGAGGGGCAATCAAACAGAGTCCTGAGCATCACAGTACTGGTTTACCCCAAATCACTACAGTTACATCATTTTACTTTCCCACACTAGGGCAAGTCTACAAACAGAAGAGTCTCTTCAGCTATTGGGAAAGGAACTTTAAATTTGTACTCAGCCTATACCCCTCTCCACCTGTGATCCTCTCTCCATAATACTCCCATGATTCAAAGTTCTTTTTCCCCTGAGGAAAGATCTGTCTCCCAACATACTACCAGAGCAGAGTATTTTCTCAATATATCATTAGTGCAGTGTAGCTACGGTATGAACCTATAAGAGTACGCCACTCCTCATTTCTCTATTGCGTTCATTCAATTTATTGAGAAGAAAAAAACAACCTAAACCTGTAAATACTATATCTGAACTCAGGATGTTTCAGAACTCCTCCTAATCTACCAGCTTGCTTTCTCAGAATCACCAGGTAAACATACACAGAATCACAGAATGGTCGGGGTTGGAAGGGACCTCTGTGGGTCACCCAGCCCAACCCCCTGCCCAAGCAGGGTCACCCAGAGCAGGCTGCACAGCACCGCGTCCAGGCGGGTCTTGAATATCTCCAGAGAAGGAGACTCCACAGCCTCCCTGGGCAGCCTGTTTCAGTGCTCCATCAACACCGCAGGGAAGAGAGGATCTTTGACCAAATCAACATGCTCTTCACCCTTGCATCATCCATAGGCTTTTACAAGGTGATGCCAGCAAGATCCTCTGCTTGTTTTCCCACCCTCACCCTAGGAAAGGGGGCAGGCCCCCAGCCCCACAGGCACAAAAGGCAGATTCTATCTTGCTGCCACTCAACCTAATACAACCACTCTGCATCTGCCCTGTAGCAGTAAGAGAGGGTTTGGGCCTTGGAAACAATACAGGAATCCACATACATTTGTTCCAGAAACCAGTTTGAAACAATTCAGTTACTGGAACAAGTCCCTTCAGTCTCTGACTAATGGACTGCCCCATCCCTGGAAACATTCAAGGCCAGGTTGGACGGGGCTCTGAGCAGCCTGACCCAGTTGAAGATGTCCCTGCTCACTGCAGGGGGCTGGACTAGGTGGCCTCTAAAGGTCCCTTCCAACCCAAAGCATGCCGTGATTCTAAGATTGCATTCATCCAGTGAGAAGCAACACACAAATTTGGGCTCAAGAGAACAACTTGTAAATTGTATCCCCAGGCCCCAAAAACAGTTTACGGGGGGGTTCTAATAAGAAAGATTTTGAGAGCCTGCTTCAATTTTCTCATCATCCAGCAGTCGATTTACATCTCATTCAATCCTTCCCCAGTTACCTCCCTGCTGTAAGATGACCAAGTCTGCAGCTGAATGCAGCTACTTCGAGATAATACTCAACAACACAGAGCTGGCCCCAGAGTCATCACAGCAGAATCTGGAACCCTCACTCCCAGTGGATATACAATACCATTTTTAGTAGTTGCTGACCCGTGTTAGAGAAAGAATGGTGTCAGGAAGGCAAGAAAACGCAGACGTAGCACAGCATTGCTGGAAGACAGTCAGCGCGTGAGACAACCCACCAAAAATTGTGTGTACCATTAACTGCTGAGCTGCACTTTGCTGCTGAAAACATTCCCTGATAACGGTTTGCATCTGGATTCTGTCTCCCACACACCAGGGACTGATGATGTCAATAAAAAGGTTAAATGCTATCATATCTAAATAAGCCATGAGTGATGTTTTTCTTCCCTTTTTGGAACAGAATGGAGATGCACCACAGATAAGTTCTCTAAGACAGGGTACTAAGCCACCTAGAATCCCAAACTTTATCTAGTAATTCCTCCCTACATGTCTCGGGTAGTTTAAATTCTCTATGGGACCATCCAAATACCCTACTAAGTTCTACAATAGTCACAACGCAAACATCTACACAGCATGTCAGTGAAAGTGGAAAGGGCAGCCTGTAAAAGTCATCTTCGTCCTTTACAAATACAGAAAATGCTTCTAAATACATAAAAAGTTAGCAAGAAATATCTTGAAACCATAGCTGTGCTCCTAACTGTGCAGAAAGGATTTAACCCAGCTTTTTCCAGAGTGAAGAATACTAGAGTGGAACAAAAGGTATTTACTGTGCAGTAATAAAACAAAAAGATCAATGAAGCCAATTACTTGAACTGCACCTCAAAGCATAAGCGGTGGCCCAGTGTTCATTCTGACCCTGCCTACAAGAGGCAAGACTGGAAGGGAACCTCACAATGTCTTCTTGCCAGTCCATCTGCTCCAAAGCTGAATCAACAGCCATAGTAGCTTTTGAGAAAGGTTTCCCCAGTCTTCTTCTCAAGATCTTTACTGACTGAGACTTCATAGTCTCTCCAGATTATATTTTCCCAGGGCTTCTCCTAGCACGCAATCCGAGTCTTCTTTGCTACAGATTTCCCTGCCTCCTCTACCCCCCGCCCCCAACTCGCCCCACCCCATGAATAAGAAACAAATTATTCCCTTCACAACAGCTTTTTTAGGTATTTCAAGTTCCATATCTTCCCCCGTTCTCCTTTAGTGCACAGCCCTAAAATCATCCAAACTCCTCCTGTAGATCACGTTCCCCAGATTACTCTTGTTACTTTCCTCTGGATCCTCTCCAACTCATCCCACAGCATTCTTATTGTGGTGCCCAAAATATGCACTATATATCCTTTAAACTACACATACACTTAACAAGTCAGCCTACACACTGTTTCACGCTTAAAGCTAAGCATATTCAAATTACAATGTTATGAGTTCAAGTCAGCCTTATTTCAAATTATGGAGAAGATTGATGTAGCACATTTTAGACTAGACTGGTCAACTAGACTATATTGGCCACGAACTCGCTCAGATTTCGGTAAATTCATGGCACTGTGTTTCTGGGCACCTGCAGGCGTTGCTCTCTTCACGGAAGTTCGGGGCGATTCCTTGGGAAAGGTGCCAGACACTCACCCACCGGCTCTACAAACCCGTGTTCCAGCACAGCCCCGCTCTACGATTGGGACGCCCTCTCAATCCGCGCTGAGCGCGCACAGCGCAGTCCCCGAGCCTTCCACACGCCTCTCCCCGGAGCTCTGCTGAGCCGGGATGGCTCTGGTTTCCTCTTCCGTGCTGCAGGTCAGTCAGACCCTGGAAAGGGCCCCGTCACTTCTGGTTGGGCGCAGCTCAGTGACCTGCACGAGAAGGTCTTGCTGCTGAGCGTTTTGCTTAGCAGAGAACTGAGGAATGAAGCAGAGCACCAGGTCCCTGTCTTGCAGAGAGTCGCACAGCTCCATGATCTGCGCTCCCTAATGCAAAAGGGCAGAGTATTCCCTTCTTTCTTTCCTTTTTTTCCTTTTCACCCAGCTAGCTTGACTACAAATGTGACTGCACTAATAAACATCCACACCGAGAGATCACTTGCCCAAACTAATTAACTGCCGCCACCAAATTACCGTGTAATATTTTCACTGGAGAAGTGCAGCCTGCGCTGCTGTGTGACATTTAGCTTTTAACTGCGCTCAGTCACCAGCAAAAAAATTTCAGCTATTATTATTCATGTTGGTTAAAGTTCCCCCTCTAGATAAACCCCGGGCCCTGTCAAACGCCATCGTGGGAGCACCAGTGCACTGGGTCAAGCAGCTGCTACTGGAGTCCTGCTGCAGCAGAGGCCAAGGGCAAGGGGAGCTGCCCAAGGGGTCCACGGGCCTGAGCTGGGCTGCCCGCACACCCAGGGCTTGGTGCACGCTGGCTCCCTGCGGGAAGAGGGCATGGGAAGCAGGGCCTTGGGACAGCCTGAGGCAGCACAGCAGATCAAGCAGTCGCTGGGGCACAGCGGGGAGGGAGGAATGCTTAGGGCAGGGGTTCACGCTGAGCAGAACACTCCCACTCCGCCCCGGCTCCAGCCAAGGGGCACAGGGAGCAGCACAACCCCCAGCCTGCAGCCTTCACTGGATGTTGGAAGAGTTCGACCAGCGAGGTTTGCTCAGAGTGCTACTCACCTGTGCAAACAAGGAGAGAACAGCTTGCACTGGATGATGCTGTCCTGCTCCAGCTAGCTCCTGGCTGCTCACGAGCCTGCTGTCCCCAGAGCAGCAGTTTGCAGCTGGAGAAGGACTTCCAGCCTCACTTCAAGCACCATTAAGAAAATGCTCTGGCCAAGTTGCAGTTTGCATTTTACTCTCTCAATAAATCTGCCTGCTGACCTTGCTCTGATGCAGCACCTTGCCTACTGCTGTGGTGTGGAGACCAGAGAATCCAAGGGCCTGAAGCCACTCTGCCATCCAAGCCGCTTGGCTGCTGCTGAGAGTTAGGTCCAGCTAGGAGTTCGGTTAGGCTTGCACCAAAATTCTCCTGCTCTCCTCAGTCCTAGGATGGGCAGAGCACCAGGGCACCAAACACAGCAGCTTCTTGACTCGCATCACATCTGGTATATTGTGGCCACCACAACAGCAAGCCTGTGCCAGGGTCAGGAGTGAAGCAATGAGTGAAAGGAAGCATCTTCACTTACGGGCACAGCATGGGCAGCAGAAAGCACAAGGTGATTTTAAAGCTTTAATTCAAGACTGGAAGCATCCACACCCAAGTCAGCCCACGATGACCTAGCTGCAGGAGCATGGATACATCGGTTCACTGTTTCAGCCAAGGTTGATTAGCCAGGCTGTTAATCACCGCCCCGTCACAACCTGGCTACCCAGAACTAACCCGCACAGACACATCTGCTCACGCGTAACTACCTCGGAAGGCTGTGACAGCGCGCTGGTTTGACAGGTGGAAGCTAACTTTGAAGCTTTCTATGCACAGATCTTTACAGGAAAGGAATACTGAGCTCCATCTAAAGTTCTGGTAGAACAGGGCCCACAACAAACCAGAACTGGATGTCATGGGCTAAAGTGTGAATCCTTTGCTCACCTTAGCATATCAATCCTCTCTGCAGCTGTGCCTTGTAAACCACTGGCATGTCACGAGCGTGTAAGAGCTCAGCAGTCTGAGGAAGCGCATCCCAACTCCTGCCGTGCCGCAGCACAGCCCGGAGCAGAACCCAGCCTGCCTCCCAGCCCCAGGTCCTGGAAACACGACCTCAGCTGCCCTCTTATGTTTTGCCTTCTGTCTTGAACTTTACTCCCGTTCCCAGTATAGCCTTGTAATCAAGCACAGCGAGTGGGGACTGGGAGCTCGGAAGATGTGGTAGCTTACAGTTCTCTGATCTTGCTTAAGCAAGCCGTGTTTTCAAAGAACTGGGAGTTACGTGCCAGAAAAGGGTGCTCAAGCTGCAGACTAATGTTAAAAATAATTGAGGAAGACATTCTTTCACTCGTTCATATGATTTAGGCCAGAACCGCAGCCTTGCTCTCTTCCACGTAGTCTTCAATGAGGAGAAACACAAGCGACAGCACAAGAACTCAGACGCTTCCTGGAACTGTTTGGGTTTAACGCAAACGCCTAAAATCCAGGTACTGCAGAGCTTTTTACAGTATAATCCCAAAGCTGCTTACAGGCCAACTCAAAATAGAACTGTTGTTGTTGTGTTGTTGGCCAGTGGGTCGAGGGAGGTTCTCCTCCCCCTCTGCTCTGCCCTGGTGAGGCCCCATCTGCAGTGCTGTGTCCAGTGCTGGGCTCCCCAGTTCAAGAAAGATGAGGAGCTACTGGAGAGAGCCCAGCGGAGGGCTACGAGGATGAGGAGGGGACTGGAGCATCTCTCCTATGAGGAGAGGCTGAGGGAGCTGGGCTTGGTTCAGCCTGGAGAAGAGAAGACTGAGAGGGGACCTTCGAAATGCCTCTAAATATCTGCAGGGTGGGGGTCAGGAGGATGGGGCCAGACTCTGTTCAGTGGTGCCCAGCGACAGGACAAGGGGCAACGGGCACAAACTGAAGCAGAGGAAGCTCCAGCTGAACCCGAGGAAGAACTTCTTCCCTCTGAGGGTGACGGAGCCCTGGCCCAGGCTGCCCAGGGAGGCTGTGGAGTCTCCTTCTCTGGAGATATTCAAGCCCCGCCTGGACACGGTGCTGTGCAGCCTGCTCTGGGTGACCCTGCTTGGGCAGGGGGTTGGGCTGGGTGACCCACAGAGGGCCCTGCCAACCCCTGCCATGCTGGGATTCTGTGTGTTACAATGAACATGCGATAACCTCTCAGATGCCGGTGCCAGAGTATGAATTTGCCTCAGTGTAGGAGTTCTACACACAGCAGTGTGCTGTCATTGAAACAAAGCGCTGCAGAAGTCACCTCTTAGTCACGGTCTATCATCTCCCCTTGGAAACCACTTTGCTGCCCATTTACTCCAAGAATACAATTATTTTTTGCTGCACAAGTTGCTCAGTATGAGCATGTTTCAAAACTGTAATGGGTGTCTTCCCCCCCCCCCCCCCCCCCAAAAAAAAAAAGCTTTGAATAGCTCTCCGTGTTACTAGCATGCAAAGAGACTTCAGAGTGGGCCACCCCACCACTCTGCTAGGCAGTTTAAGGACATCGACCCTCTTCTAGGTGGAAGTACAAGAGGGGACAAACTGTGACACCAGGCTGACAGTAGAAGGCACAGACAAAGCAATTTGCTGGTAACAGTACTGAAACCGAAGCGAGGTCTCCTCATTCTTACTTTTGCAGGTTTTGCTGCACCGCTACCTCACGTGCGTCGTTACCTGCAATCACGCTCAGACAGGACTACAGATTCACTTCTGTCAACTCCCCAGCTGCACTCCCAGTAAGAGAGCTCCTGGAGCTCTTACCACTGGGAGAAAGACTCACAAAACCCATGAACAGGCTTCCTACAGAGGTGGTCAATGCCCCAAGCCTGTCAGGGGTTGAGGCATGTGGACCATGCCCTTCACAACGTGCTTCAACTTGGTCAGCCCTGAACCGGTCAGTTGGACTAGACGCTCGTTGTAGGTGCCTTCCAACTGAAATAGTCCAGTCTGTTCTATTCTATATCACGGCTTTTGTAACCAGGCCTGAAAGCTCACTTGTTTTTGTAATCATCTTATGCAACCGCTATCGGCCATGACAGCATCCTCTCAGATTATCATGTCCTGAGACATACAGATCGGAAAACCTTGCCTAAGGCTACTCTTCTATCACTTGTAAAAATATTAATAAAAGTACCTCAGCAAGGGCTTGAATTTATTGCTCTAGGTTAAGTGAAAAAGCGGCTTTGCAAGAAGCCTGGCCAGAAGGATTACATTTTTATTGACCTGGTTATTGTCTGATCAGGTCAGCGGCAAGACCCACCATCAGGCTGTGCAGCCCAACCTTCTCGAGATGATTTGCCCTCGGAAGGCAGGCTCGCCGCCACCCCACAGACCGGGAGCAGGCGGTGGACTGGCAGGACTCCACTGCTACTGCCGTACAGCTTTTGCAATGGACTGAAGTTTGCTATTCTGGCTGCACTTTTTCAGGCTGCGGGAGGAAGCCCGGGCGGGGGAATGGCCACATACGTGGTTTGACTGAAGGAAACAGCGAAGCAAACCCCTGAACTGTTGCTTTGAAAATAGGAAGCAAAAGCTGGGGTTTGCAGCATTTGGTGGCCCTTCCATTGCTGTGCGTACCCCAACTTTGCTTTCTCATCAGGCTCACACCCAGAATCCCTGTCTACTCCAGTGTATGCACAGAAAACAGGCATGACACCACAGCCAGCAAGCTGGGCCACATACCCAGCAGTAATTACAACGGAGAAAGAACGTAGCAGGGAAAAAGACAATACCCAGAATCAAGTGGTGGGTGCCAGAACCACACACTTTGTGCTTCAAAATACCCACGGAGCCAGCTCTCTGCAATTCAGCCTGCACATTACCCCTTCAATCCACACTCATACCACGACACTGCTCTGATTTTGCTTGGGAACACGAGCGCCTTGCCAGCAGTCCTGTTTGGGATGTGCATCACCAGCCTCCTCAGGCACACACGCGTGCTGTTTCGCCAGCAGCAGGCCAGGATGTTATTGTTCTCATGGACTCGTGCTGGCAAGAAGTCCCCCCTCCACCCAAGGCCACAAAAAACCCTCTCAAAGTTAGAATCTCATACTTCCCAGCTTTCAAATCCCTCCGTCCTAGACACACAATAGATGCTGAACAAGTGTGAGACTCGTAGGAACTGCAACACGGCACTCTGTGACCTGGCGGTCCTCTGCTTCGCTACATCTCGCTTGTGCTGGAACTCCAGATGCTTTCAGCGCCCCTGGGTTTATGCTGTCCCCAATTCCCTACTATGTAGGCAACTTTGGATGAACCAGCACAACAAAACATAAAAGAGAAAAAATAATTCTGAAGAAGCCTTTTCTAGGCTTATGGTAAATGCATCAAGAGACTGTGGAAACATTCATATTATTGGGAACAACAGAAAAGCGTGGATGTTTTACTTTCAAATACTTTATCCTCATCCAGAATAAATAGTATAACAGATTATAAGTCTCACCTATGGCTTTTTGGGAAGGGGGGGGCAACAAAAGAAACCCACAATTTATCTTAGAAAGCCTGGTCTTAAAGCTGCCTCGCTCTAGATGTGCAAAGATTTGGGCTCACAACTGAACTTTCCAAGACAATTTAACAAAACATTTTTTCTGGAGCAATTCTTGGTGTATATAAAACACAAGCCTTATGCCTGTTGTGGATCTATATCTTTATTGCACACATTAGGAGGAATCGCCCTGTCATTGCTACTGAAAGGATGAGCACCTCTCCTACAAACCAAGGGAAGAGGAGAGAGCCTCAGAGACAGAAAGAGAAGCGAGCGGTTGAGAGCGAGCAGTGGCAGATAGCTCCAGGCTGAGGCCATTACTGAGGGGAAGATGATTCGCAGCCCGTGCTTTCTATCTCTCTGACATTGCTTCAGATTTTCAGTATCCCAGCTATAAAAAATGTTCCTCTTAGGAGTAGCATGGGAGTGAGAACAAAGCGAGCGGTCTCCTTCAATAGCATACACACAATAAGGAATCCAAAGCACAGGAGCTCAAACCCTATGACATTATAGAGCCTGTAACATTTATGCCACAGTCAATGCCATGTTATCTTGGCAGACACAAAAGACTTGCTTTAAATTTCAGCTAAACATGAAATATGGCTACAAACTCTAGCGATTAGTAAACTGCAAGTCACAGCTTGTGTCTCAGCCAGGGAGGAATCCACCCACAGAATCTGCAGCCCTGTAACCTGGCTGGTATAGGATACAAATGCAAACATATCAGCTGGCAATTAGTCCAGCCTCCCATTCTTGCTAATGGGGATTTCTTGCATAAACCACTACACACAGATGAATTCCATTCTTTTTAGGAAATCAAAGCAAGAATTACATCCACGTGTTCAAAGAAATCACCTAAACATGATGGCTGACAGAACAGTCACTAAAATTTTGAATACCGAGTAAGAATTATTCTTTTTAGATTGACTCCTTAGACAAGGTTAGTCCCATGCTGATCTCAGCACAAGTAACCAAAGACATGCTAGGAAGGGTCAAATTCAGTTCTCTCCCTGCACAGCTTAAACTAACACACAGTATCTTCCATCACCAAATCTGTTTAGCCTCCATAGACATAAACAAATCTCAAGGAATGTAAAGAATTAGACAGGGCCATTAATAGAGGGCCTGGAAGCTCCAAATCTTCAATTTGACATCAGCTATAATTGTCAGAAAAGCTCACAAGATAAAGGCTGCCAGATGCTTTAACCCAAATATCTCATTTGTTCACAGTGTTTCTAGAAGAAATTTATCCTTATGATGCAAATTCCCTCTTCAGTGCAAAAGGACCACTAAATGATGGTAGTTTGAATTATTGCTTGACTTTGACATCCCCAAATCCCTGGCACTCAAGCCTTTTTTGCTCAGAAACATCTGGCTTGTGGGTTACCTGAGGATTCTCTTTGCTACATGATCACAAAAGCTAACAGGAGTCTGAAAATTCCCACGTGGGGTATTTTTATTTAAGAAGCACATCTTCTGTGAGGAGAACTCCCATGGGTCAAAGGAAGCCAAGATTCTTTTCAACCATTGGCATAAAATCCACCAAGCACAAAGTATCCTTGTTTGAGGGAATAACCTTTAACGCCAAAGCCCCGTTCTCCTGGCACCAAGCAGGCCCCTTGTGACAAGCAGAGCAATGGAGGCTTCTCGGAAGAGAAATGCCTACATAACTTGAGGGTGGGGAGGGAGAAGCTATTCAACTGGAAGGACAACTCTGGCACAAGGACAAATGCATACAAACTCGCTGTAAGGAAATTTAAGACTGGGAAGGCGTTGTAGTTGCAGAAGGCTTGTAGCTCTCTGAGCAGTAAGGTCATGGAACAGCCTCCTGAACAGCACTGATGAGGGCAGGGCAATCCAGTTGATTTAGAGACACTGCTGGAAAAGAAGTTATAGAGGTGTCCCAGAACAGAGCTGGCTGCAAGTGAAAAAGGACTATTCTTATTTGAGGTTGTAAGACATTGACTCAGCAAGTCCCTGATGGTTCTGCATTTTCTTTTAAAATAAACTAAAGATGACAAATTAAGGATCAATCACCACTGGGAAAAAACCCAAACCAACCAAACTCATAAAAAAAGCACCCAAGGGGGACACCCCTGCTGGGTACGAACCATTCCATCGATGGTCGGGATGCTGACGCCACGTGCAGAGGAGCCCAAGAGTACTCTGCCAGGCACCCTGCGCTCAGCTCCGCCCTGGGCTACCCTTCTGACTGCCCAGAAGACAGGCAAACCCCTGTCTTGGCTCCCTCAAGTAACAGGCGTGTAAAATCCCTTATCAGCCAAGTGCCATTGGACAGTGTACCAGAAAGGTTCGTTAAACTGTGAGGGATGCCATGGTATGGCTCCAGCTTCTTCAAAACAGTATTTTTAACTACTTTGCATACAATGCTAAAACAATAAAATGTTATGATCACGTAAGATTTGTAAGGAAACATACCCCAGAATTTAATAAAGATGAAAGAAATAATATCTTCTTATCATTTTATTTCTCTAAATTGAATTGATCACATTTCCTTTCTGCAGACCTCTTCACCCACCCACGGAGAAGTGACAGAAGGGCTATAACTCTTGCCTGTACAGCTCCATCCCTTAACACGCCTCGGGGTGCAATATTTCTGGCTGACTAGGGGATGTAAGACTGGAATCTTTTTCAGCTTTTCATGCAAGTCTGTGAGCCACCGCCTGCACTACAAAATCTTGTTCAAGATGGTTTTGCTGCAGCCATTTCCTGGTTTGATGCAAACCCAGGAGTTCTTTCTTGCTTCCTTCAAAGAAACTGATGAGTTCCACCTTGTAAAGGACGAGGGCAGGAGGGAAAGAGTTTCAATCTTCTATTAATCTCTCTCTGTCCTCCTCCCATTGCCTTGTCCCTCATGCGAGGCTTTTCCAGCTCTCCCTCAATACTACTGGTTGAGGACTCCTCTTTCTGGAAGGTGGTCTTTTGCTGTAAGACTCTTGGCTGAAGATCAGAGCTTACCCTAGTGAGCAGAGCAAGAAGCAGAAAGAGAGACTCGGCCCAAACTGCAGAAGAGGCATTGACTTGCTTGCTTGCTGCCTCTTCAGACTCTGGGTGGGAGGCACTGGCAAACAGAAGCGCGCTTGGGCTGCTGCAGGACTCCCGGTTGTGGGCTGGAGCAACGTTAAGCAAGCACAGCAACGGTGGAGTCTTAATTACTGCAGCTCTGCAACCGAAACAAGGACTGGAGTTGGAGAGCACGGCCGATAAGCAGCTAGATAACAGACTGATGAGCAGACCATCTGTAGTCTGTCAAAGAGCTAATCAATGTCCGCACCAAATACGCCAAGCGTACTACAGGCAGGCTGAAAATTGTCCAAATATGGTATTCAGAAATGTAGAACACAAACAGCACATAGTCACACCTAAAGGCTGGAGCTTCACACATACACGAAGTAACCAATTCAGAAGTGCACAGCAGAAGGTGAGAGCTTATAGGAAGCAATACAAAGAAAACACTAGATCAGGAACAGACAATATACACATAATAGAAAGCCAAAGCTTAGATTTGGGCCACTGAAGTGAAGGGTTTCACTATCCATCATTCAGACAAGAGCACAGTGTCACCTTTCTATCCACCACGCCACCCTGAATAGGGGTTACGCTGAGCTCTGGAGGTGCACAAGGCTGTATAAGCCACGATCTGCAGGCGACAGGCACCGCTCTGCCATTTCAACAACAAACAGAGGGGCAGAAGCAAGCAGGAGAGCCAGATGCACAAAGAAGTGGTCACTACAGATTTAATGTCTGTAGTCTAACGTCACCTTTCTCCCCCCATTCGTGTGAAAGCAGCAGGCAAGTGAGATGACAGAATTGTGAAAAAACTTCATTTCTATGCAGGATTTCCCCTGTTGCAATTGAGCCTACAAACTTACACAGATATCGTTAGGAAACATAGGCGAAGAGACCTTCCTTCTACCCCATCAATATGTACGAGAAACAGCCCAGCTCTGGTACCAGAGGAAAAATCCCTCCGAGCATCTTCAGGTCAGTCCTGTGATGCAGCTGCTTGCTTCCCTTCGTGCTTCAGGACAACCATTACCTATTTGCCAGGTCATCCTGTTACGCTCACGAATGGACTCACAGCATGGAACGAGGCTGGTGAGAAGATGCTTTGCAAAAACTTCCCATGTGTAGGAAATGTAAAGAAGTCTCTGAGGCCTTGTAGAACAAAGCCTCTGGCAACACTAACCTATTTTTCAATGGCAATTCCCTATTTGAATAGGGTGAGCATCTACTGAATTCTCCACAGGAGATAGTGGGAGACAACAAAATTCTGGTGAAACAGTTTAAAACTGGCTTGGAAAAAAATACTACTACGCATTACTTCTTTAGGTACGTTACATAGCCCTGATTAATCAGTCCCCTTGTTCGCAGGGACATTTTTGTCCCAGATCTGCAGTCGAGTTGATGGGTTTTTAGGCTGGCAATTTGGAGCTCATTGAATGGCAAACCCTACGTTGAAGTTTCTTCAGTCAGCTTGTTCTTTACTCCTATGTGCACGTGTGCACAACACTGGCTAACCTTCTGATCTCGGGTTAATGAACTCACTGAAGGTATGCACGTCTCTCCGCACCACTGCGCGGTCTTCTCATGCGAAGTGTTTTAAGACCTTTTTTATTTTTCTTTCAACAGGAGATTTTAATTCACGATATTTTTAATCCACACTACGTTTGTTTCAATAGCCCATTGTGGGCATTTTCTTATCACAGTAAATCTCGCAATAGGAACGCACAAACCAGCGTTGTGACTGTGGCTTTTTATACTAAGAAGAATTCCAGTGTTTGATTAACTGTTTATAACAATCTCAGCTGTGTATTTCAGTCTGGCAAAGATACCCATACGTCTCAGAAATGGAGAACAAAACAAGAAAGCTCCAATGTTTTCCCAAGTCAAAAGAAAAATATTACAAGAAAACTCAAATAAGGAATTTGGGATAGAAAAGACAGAATTAAATTTAATCTTAATTTTTAATAAAACCCAATATCAATATATATGCTTCTCATATACTGATAGTAAATACGCACATGTAATGGTGAAACAGGGTAAGCCACAAATCTATGAGAATCCCTCCATACTAACCAAATTCCAGACCCCTTTGATCCGCTTTCAGTGGTAGTTTGGACCAGGAGGTTACATGCACACAGTGCACCCGATATTCTTCGGCTGTAAAATCCTACCCACAAAACTTGCTAGACAAGCTTTAAATTTCCAAGAAGAATATATTTAGAAATAAAAAACAAGAGAACACAAAAAGTTAAGGGATTATTTTTTTTTGTAGAAAAGATTACTATCTCAGAGACAAACACAACAGCTCTTCGGGTAAAACAGTGAACGCAAAGGCAGATTGTGATCAATATCTGAACAGCATAATTAGCAAAAAATGTAGTGGTGTTGCAGCTTCGGTTCAACAGGGCTTTGGAATTCAGCTCTCAGAAGGTGGGAAAGAAAGTTAACTCATTGCTTGCTGTGGCATGACATCTGCCTTCTCACTTCTCCAGAACAGTCTTCCACTGGTGCTCAGAAGAAGGGTGTAGCAGCCATGTGTCACACAAGGGAAGCCTTACTCTCTTTTAGAAAAATTGATGTGTCTCTGGTCCAACCAACCTCTTTCACACAGAGAACAGATTGAAAAAGCAGTGGTATGCAAATATCATGCCATAGCTTTCCAGCCAGAGGTCAGCAAGGAACGTGAAAGGGGCTTCCCAACTGAAAGATACCCACCTACAAAGAGCCACAGGAGAGGATGCAAGCCACAGCCCACTCTGCATCAGCCAGCAGTTAGCAGCTTACTTCACTAAGATGACACAAAACCGCTCTTCTGGCACCATCTTCTCCTTCAGCATCCTTTTATCATCAAAAAACTTACAGAGTGAAGTTACAGAACAAAACTCCCTCTCCATCGTCATGTTGCTTTAGCTAAGAGCAGACAACGAACCAGGTGAGACGATGAAGTAAAGCATCACCTCTCCCCTGTAAAGTCAGAGAAATCAGGCTGGGTCTGGGGAGAGCGAAACACTGGTTGTGAGGCACCTGTAGCTTAAGCAAGTTTCCCAGGAGAAAAACATCAGAGTGCAGCAGATTTACAGAACTGGGACGCTATTTATGATTACAGCGATGATACCACTGGTAACCTGTCCTTGCCTTCAGTTTCCAGCCTACGGCCAACACCGCCATCAGTACAGAACTGAATCACATCGTTGGCTGAGTAAGAGCCCTCAAGCCAAGTCAAAAAGGCACTGTCGGGCTGAACTCGCGCCTTGAAAAAGGATGAGAGAAACAATTCTAAAATTAAAAGCGAAGAAGGGAGAGATTCACTGTAACAGACAGGTAGTCAGATGCAATGTGATGCGTCGTCCCTAGAGGAAGGGAAGCTGGCAGCCTGGCTGGCTTTTCCTTGTGACATCCCCAGGATATATGACTATCTCAGCAGCAACAGGAAGAGGTACTATATTTGTATCACTGCAGCCCAATTTAATTAGCAGTCTGCTAAAGAGCTAAGTTTCATAATTAATAGCGATGCAAGGAGGCCAACAGCACAACAGAAAAGAATTTGCAGTGTTCTTCCAGAACTAGCTGACTAATCTACTTTGGGGATCATGTTAATGAACATTTCCAATGAACATTTCTGGCTTCCAAACAGTTTCCAAAAATATGGGAGGCAACAAGGAAAATATTTAGTATTCATTTCTGCCTGCTGACCAACCTGCTCTTTCAGTTTGTTTGCCAACCTGCTATCAGATTAGGCATCTTATTTGCACAAAATGTTCATGGGAATTACAGACAAACGACCAGATTGTTCCCTGTGGAGATCCTGGATACCACCATCTAGGGGAAGGGGTAAGAAGTTCGATTTGCAAATGTGTCACAGTGATCAGCATTTATCTCCCCGCTAGCTATGGCATGGATACGCTGTGTCGGGTACTTCCCTACGCTCACTCAAACCAACAGATTTTTGACTGGGTCCGTAATTCAGGAAGCAAAGGTAAACAGTAAACCAAGGTCTGCCTTGCTCATACAGCATGGCACAGGCTGCCCGGGGAGGCTGTGGAGTCTCCTTCTCTGGAGATATTCCAGCCCCGCCTGGCCGCGGTGCTGTGCAGCCTGCTGTGGGTGACCCTGCTTGGGCAGGGGGTTGGGCTGGGTGACCCACAGAGGGCCCTTCCAACCCCTGCCATGCTGGGATTCTGGGATTCTGTGAAATGTAATCCAGCTGCCCAGGGCCCGACCGTGTCCAGCTTCCCTCTTCAGATGACAAATTCCAGGGTGAGGTATCTGTGACTTGTGAATATAGCAAAGCCTGAATTTAGCTGTCTGGCACAGAGCTTGTCTTCACATCATGATTTGCCTCTCAACTAGTAACTACTAGTATCTCAAAGTCTCCTCCTCCTCTTTTTTTGTTTTTAAAGTTCAGATAGACACAGGAAAAATCCTCTCAAGAGTCCCAATCTTCATAGCTGTTTTCACGAGGCAAGACTTTACATTGTCTTGTACAGTTTGACATCACCTCTTGTTTTAATGCCACCTTTTCCTTTCTTCTTTTTTTTTTATTCTTTTTTTTTTTAATTCTTTTTTTTATGACAACAGGTGCTCACATTTGGCTGAAAGGCTGTGAACAAGTTTTCAGATTTATGTCCGGAGACTTGTTGGTTCCCTAAAATAAAGCAATCAGCACAGAGGTGTTCTGAAACAGTAGAGGGATGCTTCTCTCCCCAGCCCCATCAGCTGTCATATCGTCCTGCAAAGAGATGCGGGATTGTACACTGCTGGAATGACACAAAGAAATGTCACCAAGCCAGCATAAGCAATGATGCAGAACTTTTTCTAATTGCCAGTTATTCACACACATGCATCGCCTCGTAGAAGAGATCAACCTGGAATAGCATTTCACTTCCACAAAGTGAAGAATCTCACCACTTGCCGATGAGGTCTGTTGGTGTGATGCAGGCAAAGGTGTGGGAAAGCAGCCACAAGAATACTTACTTGAAAAAGTTTAAATTAACTTCTAACCTCAAAGGCAGCCAAAAACTGAATTTCTGTACTAAGATCAGCACAGGAAACTACGGAATCACGGACAACGTGTATGAACGAGCTCGTGAAGTTGGTCTGTTCTCTAGCGGAAAGAAAGAGCCTGTTTTGACTTCAAACCCTTCCCGTCTTCCAGCCTGTACCGAGAACAGAACGTTTCCCATTCCCACCTTCAGACTTATCGACACGCTGCAGTGGGTCAGACACCACTTTCAAAAAAGTGGATTTGTTTGAAGCTGAGAAGAGGGATCATTGCTGACAGCATTGCAGCAGCCATTTACACAGTCGTCACTCACACGACTACAAAATGGAAAAGCTGTTCTTTTCTAGGAAAACAAACCAAAAAGCCAGCCTATTTCAAACGTCTCCTCCTGAGCAGCTCCCCTCAGACTTCCCTTTTCTGTAGCACTAATTAGCACACTCAGCCTGAAGGGCTGTCCCAAAGGAAGCTCATCCTCCACCAATTCCCTGTAGCATCTGACAGGCAAACAAGGGATGTGCAGTCAGCTTCTGGAACCACATTAGTAGTGATGCGTGCAGGAAAAACACTTGACATACTGGCTTCAGCTGATTCTGCTGGGGATGGAGAGAAGGATATATACACACACACACACTTTACCAAAAGCAGCACTAAATCTGCCTGTTCAGAATACGGTCTCGAACTGGAATTGCTCGTGGTATGTGGGACAACGGGGAGCGGAAGTGCTTGCACCACTGGAAGGATGACCTTGCTGAAAGACAGACACCAGACCCAAGCTTGGGTTTGCAGAACAGGCCCTCTGGAAGACTATACATGTTGCTGCAGTAGTCACTAAGAAACCCAGTACTCAAAGTCCACAAAGATCTGGACAGGCCTGAAAGCTATTCCCCAGCAACCTCTCTTCCAAGACAAACCAGAGTGATTTTAGCCCCAGTGTTTCCAAAAACTCCATTTCAGCTGAAAGTCAGCACGGGTTTGAACAGCCTGCAACAGCCACCTGAAATCTCTCTCTATTTTGTGAGACCCCTCTCACTACTTTATTTACCACTGACAACTCACTGTATGCTTCAGGCTCTCTTTCTTTCTAGGAAGAGAGAATTTGCAAGGAAGGACACTGTCTTTGCTTTACCAGAGGCTATGATATTAATGGGTATTTGGACAAGACTTGGTGATGAAACTGGTTTAAATTATTCCAACTCAAAACCACTTCAGTGATTAACAGCCTAATCAATTTGATTAGATCTGCAGTCAGAAGCACACATTACTTCTGAATAAAAACAGTAAGAGTGCTCATAGGTAAGGAATGGGAGCTATAAAGCTCATGCATGATGTTAATAGACTTCTGATAAATTAAAGTCCACAATGCCACTTAGCAAAAAGTCTGTCACCCAGACAGAAACAAACCACCAGAAAACTATACAAACACTCCAAAATTGCCCTTTTTTTTTTTTTAAGGCAAGATACGAAGTTTATATGTAAGACAATAAAACCCTTCAGCCGCCTTTACCACTGGATTTCCTAGTCTGTGTTGTCTTTTTGCTCAAAAGAAGGACACCAGCATCACGTAAAAGATGTCTGTGCATCTTTCCAGACCGTGCCCGGTGGAACAGAGCTGTCATCTCCGCATTTTATAACACTTGGCAGCAAACCCACATTCCTTGTGCATCACAGACTTCCCCTAAGGCCACTGAGTGTGTTGGCTATGGCCAGCACAGGGTTAGGGCTTCCAATTATAAACCCAGATCTACTCACACTTTCTGCTGAGGAGAGATGCAGATCCCACGATAGGCACGTGTACAGGATGTATCAGTTCTGCATACCTACAGCATCAGGGGACCCCGATCTGACCCATTTTTCCCTGGGAAATAATGACCTACATTCGATGTGTAATTTGCAGAGTCATAAAAATACCTCAAAATCTCAATATAAATCTGTAGAAATGAAAAACGTTCTTTTCTTCAGCACACCTGAATTGGTCTTGGCAAATGGGCTCAAACGTGATCAACTAACCAGCTTTCCATAGGAAAAAAGCCAGTTGTTCTGATGGCACAAAGCAACTTAACTAAGCATTTATAGAATGCTCAGAAAATAAGATATAGCTGTAAATACCATATTCTCCCTCCTCCTTGTTTCTTTGCTTCACCAAAAATCAAGGTGGGGGGGTGGGACACGGACCAATGGGGACAGGGACACAGAAACAGGGGACGACAGGAGTAAAGAAGCGGTCACAACATAGCTCTGTGATCATCTTCTCCCTCGTTATTTAAAGAGATCGGGTACGGTTCTTGAAGGCTTCAGGAATTAGTGCAGGAATCAGAATCCAGCTTACAAGGAGTGGTTGTTTTCTTTCTGAAACACACATTCTAATGCATCTACAGACACTAAAACAAAAACTCTGATTCTGCCCCAGAACTGCAGTGGAATTGCCACAAATCTGAGAACCTCTGTCTTGGTTATAGTATCTCTCCCACACTGCTTCCACTCTCTACTTATTACCTGGGATATGGGAATGGATTTTGGTGGTTTCAGACCACACAGAGGTATACTTCATCACCCAGCTCTAGTGATCCTGAGATTAGTTAGAAATGCACCCTTACTCTCCAGTTCCCCACATAACTTTTTCCCAGCACTAATCCAGAAATAGCAAGTGGTTTCTAGGTGGCCGCAGAATGAAAGGGGCAAAGAACTGTGGGAATTCCAGATAGAGCTTGTTTCTGGCTATTAGACAGTGAAAGAAGCTGAGAAGCCAAAAAGAGGTCAGCTAAAAAAAAAGAGGATTCCTCACTCCATTATGCAAACTGAATTTATTCATGTAGAAAAATCTCTGCAAAAAAACTTTGCTAGCAGGGCTGCTGCTGCCCTTTGCAAGAGCCAGTTCCTCTAGGTCTGAACCCTGGCCACTACGAATTTCATTCTGCTTCACAATAAAACCATGAATAGTTTGTGCCACTGAATAGTCTGTTCTTCAGCGAACAGCCACGCTACACAATACTTCACTTTTTCTTTCTCTCCTTTATTAAAAGAATGGTCATGCCTACCTCCTTCATCAGAGATTCCTTTCTTTCTCTGTCAGAAATCAAAACCTAAATACCTAAAAAGGAAAGAGGGTGAATCTGGATGAAAAGGAAAAAGACAGGAAACAGAGCCAACAAGCTGCTGCCTAGCTGTGGACACAGAGAAGTCATCCAGAACACTAGGAAGTAAAAGGAATTAGTTCATATTCCCACTGCGATCACTTTGTTTCAAGGTTAGCAAGGACATGTCCCCAAATAGCACCTTCTGCTCCGAGGGGAAGGAAGCTCTTGAGAAACATTAGTAGGCTGCCAAACCCTTCAAAGTGCTCATCATGTTTGGAGAGCAGGTGGAGCAAAGGCAGAGGCCGTCTGAGCTGTCTCCAGGAGCTCACAGTTCCTTAGTCCTGTTTAGGAAGGAACCTCTTGGGATGACTTGACGAACCTGCTCCAGAGCCTGGCAACAAGAAACCCCCGTTTGTATTTATCATCATGTGGACACTTGTTCCTGAGGACAGGGCTGACTGAGACAGTGCTCTCTGTAATGTGATTAAAGGAAGTTTTCTTATCCACCTGAAAAGCTGACCCAACTGAGCTCTTCCCTAAATGGTACCAGGCCTAATTCTGTGACCCTACAGTAGTCACGAAGAACAGAAAACCTGCTCTTGCTCTTCCCGTGAGAGCTGCATCCTTGTAGCTCAATTATTTAAAGCCTTGAGCTGCGTTTTTAAATTAAGAGGGGAAGTATGATCTTAAAGTAGGAATCATTCTGATCGAAAGGTCTGGTACCAGTGTGCTTGTTTGATCAGACCGATCTATTTTAATTAAAAGATAATATTCTCTCTTCCTGATAATTTTCCAGACCTAATACAACCATGGGAAGGTGATATGTTCATAGAATGGTAAGGGTTGGAAGGGATCTTAAAGATCTAGTTCCAGCCCTCCTGCCATGAGCATACTTACTACACTGAGAAATCCACTAGTGTCTTCGACTGATGATCACATTCCAAATCTTTATTGCCTCCTCAAACATTGGAGGTATCTTTTTTTAATCACATTTTGAAACTTTGCTGTAAAACCACAGTTACAAGCACTGAATTCCCCAACCTTAATTTAGGTCAGTTTTCTGTTAATTTTGGTCAGTGGTAAAGTTATAATGCCCTGATATGTCAGAAGTTTTACAATTATGCTCTGTGATTGTAAAATGCAATCAACTAAGACAATATATTAACCTAAAATCAAGTGTAGTGCTTTCTTCTTCCAGTTAGCTGTCATTGTCAGGAATAAAACTAGGTGCTCGCTGACCCAAGACAGAGAGACATTGTCTTCTATCCTGAAACATGGCACTAAGAGGTGTTTGAGGCATAAAGTTGGAGACTCTTGGGTAAAATACAAACGGAACAGTCTTGTCTTTTTATTAAAAGACATTTGCAAGAAGAACAAACCTTCAGTTTCTGCGGTGATGGGTTCTGCACAAGCGGCATCTAACCGCACATTTCACTGCTCCCAGTGAAGTCGCCCAGAGCCAGGAACAGATGCGAGCAGGACAGAACTTGGAGCCATTTTTGTGCTGTCCAAGCAAACCCACCAAATAACCAAAACACCAGAAGTTTACACAGCTTGCCCAATTTTTAAATTTAAAGTAACTCCCTCTGAGATGTACAAACAGGGTCCTGAACTTCTCATGTTCTTGTGCCCTTACACTTCACAGGTCACCATACAACAAAATGTAACAAGAAAAATTAGTGCTTTCATAGCAAACAGTTTCTTCAAAGTGGTGAAAGCAAAAGTGGTATTTGCCACCTTGGGTTACATAGGTTTTGTATGCAGTAACAAAATCTCCTCAAAAGAAGAGCCTTGGATTTACAACACCCCGCCCAAAGTCTCCGAACAATGCATTTGTTCTGTAGCATTTTCTCAAAAGTATTCATTTAGTTCAGGCTTTCAGCTAGCTGATTAATTTTTACTCCATTACAGTTATTTCTTCCCAAATATACTTTGCATAAAGATTCCCAGGCTTCTCATTTTTCAGAGCCAAGCAGTAAATTATCTTCCCAGGTGCCAAAGCGATTAACTCCGTTCTCTGCAACTGTTGCAGCCAAAGTTCTGGCGTTCAGTCTGCCATAACATCTGGACAAAAAGAGTTGAATAGTTTCCTTCTATTACTGAAAACCGCAGTGATAAGATATCCCACTGGGTTTCCTCCTTCCATAAATTATGCCTGTCTCTAGATCGACCCTCCGGATTTTTCCTTCGTTGTTAGGATAACCAAATTCCACAGCACTAAGGAAAATAGTATGGCTGAACTCGGAACATAAATTAGTCTCAGAAAATGAACAAACTGAGCATGCACATCTTCGTATCTAAAGTAAACATTAATAAAATAGAAAAAAGCTGTCACGCTGGCTTAGGAGGCTAATGCTTTCAGTTGCTCTCATCTCTGCTATGGGTTCAACAATGATAGCCCTTTTCTGTATTCCGTTTTAGGTGTCAAACTAAGATTTGAGAGATGCTCTTAGTTCAGTTCCTCAGATATGAGTTATCATTAAACATTCTAATTCCCCTGAAAGCCAAACTACACAGAATTATTCAAGAGTTCAGCTGGCATCTGTAAAAAGAGGCACCAAAGATTGTTGTCTTTGGTTAGACAAAAATCCCACTTGCAACAAAAGTCCTGGTGCCCATTTAAGATTGACAGCGTGCCCTTTACAGGGACTTTCCATCTGTCCCTCTCTCATCCGAGGGCTAAGCCTAGGCAGCCATCAGAGCAAACAAAGTAAGAGTAAGAACCCAAATGGGTGTTCCTTTTGTCTCCCAGAAAAGACGGCCATAGGTAGCGAGTATACTCAGAAGGCAAGGCACTTCATACGTTCTTAATCTAAGACGAAATAGATTTCACTCCAAACATGGGCTCCACTAAGCAATTACAGTCCTGCTTCTGTTCATGGTAAGCGTCACAGGAAAGGTTACACAAATTTAGAAGGGTTTACATGTCCTATCAACCAAGGTCACGCAACACCACCAGTAAGAGTGACAGAACCTCCTTCCAGCGCAGACTGAGCGCGACACAGAGATCCGCCACCCTACCGAGAGCACCGAAAGTCTTTCGGTTATAGGTCTCCAGGTAGCACAGAACTTCTGGAAGCCCATGCACGGAAAATAATAGCGTCTTCAATCTCTTTCAGCAGAAAGACCAAGACCTCAGCCTTAGCACATACAGTAACTAATACTGCTAAACCACAGATGAGAACACCAAGGTGAGCGGGGATTAGGGCCCAGGTTCATCGAACTTCTTTCCACTCAAGTTCCCATGCTCCAAGTTTCTAAGCTATCCAGCTCCAGGCCTTCACAAATGGCCAGCTGGCTGGAAATATCAGAGGAGTTTTCATGATAGGTGATGGTCTTTGTGCTCTAGCTGAAGTGCACATGAGACATCCACCATCCACTGGCTCGTCGTTCCAGGGGCTGAACTTTGTCCTTCCTCTGGCAAGTGTTCCCACACGAAAAGCTAACGAGTAGCTAATTCCTTGATTTGTAAGGGCTAATTGGAAATCTTGAGGTAATTACATTAAACACAACATTAAAAGCCTTCACTTTTCAGACTCTGAAAAGCCCAAAACAAAACCCAGTGTTGTTCACTACCTCTCAGTCCCTGCTGCTGCTGGAGAGAGAATGCACAAAAAACAAAAATCCAGCACATGAACATGAGACATAAGCGCAGAACTGAATTCCTGAGGCATCAATCTATCTCCTGCTATCACTAATACACCTTCAATAATTCCACCTGTCAATGGATGCTTCATTTTAGAAATGAGTTAGTGTCTTTTCTGACACCAAAAAAATACCATCGACATAAAAAAAACACGGTCCTCCTTGGGAACTTACAGCTTTGTATGGGAGCTTCTGTATTTATTGCCTCATCAAGTGTGAAAATGTATCTGAAATGGATACCGGCCACTCCTCGAATTCCCTTCTGCATGAGCAACGCCCGAGGTTCAGTGCCTCTGCCTGTGAGTCCGTAGGAGGGGACACGACAGGCTATGCCAGCCTGACACTGAGCATATCCACTCTTAACGGAGGCACAAGATGTTCACCAGAGAGGTCCGCTGACGGAGAGCTATTCCGGTCTTCTTCACAAAACCCATGCTGTATTACACGAATCTCATGCTCGTCTTGGTTTGTCCTTACTTTATCCAGTCTCCCAAGCAACAACTGTCACAAAGCGGAGGTGAGATTATTTTATGTCACAAATTAGCGTTAACTGCAAAGAGGCTGACTGACCACCAAGTCTATCACAAAATTCTTCACTGGATGCAAACCAAAACCATGCTACAGGCAGAGTTCAATTAATACTGCAGAGTACTTTTCTCTCTAGCACTAAGTGCTCTACCTGCAACTTTTCTGCATGTTTGCCTCTTTTTTTACATTACAGTTAAGAGCTTCCTCTACCCCTACTCAATTAACTCATGTGTGCTTGCATCATAGTAACAGTGAGAAGCTGCCCAGTGTAAACCATTGATATTTCCTGCTGATGCCACAGAAAGTCTTCACTTCTGCGTGCTCAAATGTAGCAAATTCAATTTTCTGATACCTCATGCTAATTACACGTTCACAGAGCAAGTCACCAATTTCCAATGCATTTCCTTGAAGGCCAGCACTAGGAGATCCATCCAACAAACAACTAAATCGATTTTACTTCATGTGGTTGTAAGTCTATGTAACAGCAAAGACAATAAAATTAAATTTAAAGAGGAATGTCAAAGGCTAGCACGAGTAGTTTTACACAAAGTATAATTGTATGGAGAAGAAAGTGAGTACAGGTAAAAGAGACACTCCCAGCTTATGTCGTATGTATCACAATTGCTACATATCTACAACTGTATTCAGTTGCTGAAGGAGGAAAAATAATTTAATAAGCCATAAGAAGAGCTAATGACAGAATCACCTTCCAGAGCATGAGGATCTCAGAATGCAAATGAGACATCTGATGTGAAAATTACTATTTTAGACAGTTTTAAGAGTTGAGCAGAACAAGATTTAGTAAGTCAGAGCTAACTTCTCAGGCAAATTAACTTTTAATCTTCCCTGTCACTTTATATTATGCAAATGTTTTGGAAACTTTCTTTTTCCTCAAGATAGCATCTTCTCACGTTTCATACTATTCTTTCTTGCAGGAGGCAATTTCAGTTCATGGCAATACAAGCAAAATAAGACACACTGGCAAGCCTAAATTTTAATTCCAGGCACACTTCTAAGATTAACTTTTGGAAAAGTAAAGGCTGACTGGAGTCAGCTAGCAATAGTTACAGGTTACTCTGAAAGTTGTAAAACACAAGGACTGGATTCACTTTGAGCACATCACACCTCTACACTGACAAAGGTCTGACGCCCTCCAGACAGCAAACCTCGATTCTACCCTCTTGATAGTTTATCTAGAGCTGAAAGTGAAGAAGGCACATGCATGTGACAGCAGAGGATACAACCTAGTGCTGCTTCCAGCAGTGGAGGCCAGCGGCACAGTGTTGAAAGGCGAGCCGAGCCAAACTCCTGCAGTAAAGCCATAGGTTTATTACAGGACGACCCACAAAGAGTTTAAGGTGCCTCCAGCAGAGGTGGAGGTGCCTGGAGAACAGAGAGAATAGACACGTACATCCAAAGCTTTGATGGAGCCCAAGTAAGATTCAAGAGTCTCTTCCCACAGACCCTTAACTATTCAAACAGAATATTAAAGTTGTATTAAGAGCACAAGAGATTGGTGTTCAGCAACGGGAAAGTGATAATGGAGAAAGTCTGGGAAGAGGAGAGAGCTGACTGAAGCTGGTCATATACAGAAGACAGGAAGAGGAGGTCCGCACGCCTGAGAAGGACTGAAGGAAAGGCAGGAACCTGGGAATCCACAGCAGGCAGACTGGTGAGTGACTGTGCAAGCAGAAAAGGAAGGGGCACGAATAAAGAAGCAGACCCTATGGATAGTGTAGGGAAGAACGCAACACTGACAGAGATCCAGGACAGGTTACTCTCAAACGCTAAGGACAGCCAAGAGGTCACCCGCCTGAAAACCTCAATACATTCAGTATTTCTGTTACCATCTTCTGCACATTTAACTTCTCGGCCAGAAGTACCTACCCAGCCACCAAACCCCGTTTCCTCACTGATGTCATGAAAATCCCAGGTTCCACAGAATATATCAGTGAATTACTCAGAAGGCAGGGAGGTGACAACAACAAAAGACAGTAACACAGTTGGCTGCTTTAACCATAACTAGTTGCCTCTGTGACTCTGATTACCAAGCTTTATATTGCTCCTCCTGAACTGGCCTCCCAACCCTTAAATTCTGGCTGCTAGAAGCGTTTCTGAACAACCCGAGATGCCTGCTCTAGCTGCAGCCATCAGCCACACCCAGACTGGATACACCAGGTAACCGGGTGAAAACCCTGGCCGTGCGAAACCGGTGGGAGCCGCAATGTGTCACCGAGCAGGTTCTGGCCGGGCAAAGCCAATCTGTCCAATGCCTCATGCTGCTCAATAATAGAGCTGGACTTTCTGTATAAGCCAAGCTGGTGTCCTACAATAGGGACGATGACATTTTTTGCATTTGGCATTCTCTCCTTCTGCACTGTATCAAATTTTCCACTGCAGCGTCAGGAGAGATTTCCATCTCCTTCCCCTTAAAGAAGCCAGATAAGGACAGCAGCTCTAGACCTTTGTTATCTTCATAAAAACAGTTAGTTTGCAAACTGCCTTTGTTTGCTACCAAAGCCAATGTACAGCTCAACAGAACATATATCCAAGTTCCCAGTGGTCTCTTCACCTTCTCCACTCTGCTACCAATATGCCAACACGGTGAGCATACTCACACTACTCACTTGACATTTGCCTCGGAGGTGGTGCCAATCAAAAAAAGAAAGCAAAAGTATTCTATACTGCCTTTGTGAGACACAAAACCAAAATGTTCACCAGAGAGCGGGACTGAAAGCAGCCAATCTACCCTCCTTCCCTGGGTGAGGAAACATACAGAAAAATGGCTTTTTAAAGGAAAATATTCCTTCGTAAGGTCTTCCCCAATTTCTAACATGAAAAACTGCCTGGGAGCTTGTTCTGATCATGCTTCATGTTTTGTTCATTCCCTTATTCAACCATGACCCCATCCTGCAGACAAAAGCCCTCCAAGGCTCTCCCCAGCTGTGCCCGGGGCAGCAATGGAGACACGCTATCACTCTAATCAAGAGAATGATCTTCCTAGAAAGGAGGAGGAGAAATTAAAATGCACTTTAATTAATAAATGGTATCTAATGATAAATGTATAACAACATCTAAGTATTCACTCTAATCAAGAGAACGATCTTCCTAGAAAGGAGGAGGAGAAATTAAAATGCACTTTATTTAATAAATGGTATCTAATGATAAACGGATAACAACATTTAAGTATTGACCATCTTTCATTTCACTTCTGACAATTAGAGGCCAAGTTTACAGAATATTTTTCAGTATTTGGCTTTATCAGAGATAAACAGTTAAGTTCCAGATTGCTGCTGCTTTTTGAACAGCAGCAATAGTGTGGGTTCTGTAACCCGAATCTGCCAGTATTTACAGGGTACCCAGTTTGTGCCAGGGCCACAGAACCCCGACGGCAGCAGAAGCTTTCCCAGGCAGGACAGCTGGCACAGATAAGCAGTTAAAACATTAAGTTGATGTTCTTAATCTTGCAAATTTGTACACAAACTGAAAATCTTTCCAATCTGGTTCCCTTCATACACACACACACACACACACACACACACCCACCCCACAAAAGCACCAGGAAGCAGAACAGACTATTGCATCAAAACCTTAAGCAAACAATAAAGCTTGGTTTGTTTTTTTTTTTTCCATCAAATACGCAAAGCAAAATTTGAAAACTTAGGTTTTGGGAAGCTCTAATTACAAATACCTTTTACCACCCGCATATGGATTGCTTACATACGACAGAATCTGGAAAGATGATTAACGAATAAACATTTCTGAAAGCTGAAAAGATGAAATCCATTAAAGCACTTAAAAGTGATTGGGAGCGCAGCAGGGTTGGATTCTGTCTAAGTCCTGCCCTTCCTCCTCACAGGGGGATCTGGAGTGTCGGGGACTTGTCACACAGGGACAGGAACCACCGTGACTTCCACGCTGGCCAACCTGCAGGGGCCATCATGATGAGTGAAGATTTTTGGCATGGAAGCAGACAAGGCTGTCCTTATCTGCAGTCTGGCTGTGATGATTTTTGGATCATGATGGATACATAACCAGACTGCATTTGAAATAGCTTGGCGTTTACTAAGCATGTACCAGCCTCCACTTGTACATCCCCCCCCCAAATATCTGATTAAAAGCATTGAAATCTGCTCCCACCATGTTCAAGATGCACAGGAAGGGAGAGGAACTCCTCCCACAGACCCAGGCACTGGAGGAAAGAACCCCACAGAGCTCAGCTTTGAGTCGCAGGATGCAGCTTCCCTCACTGCTTCTGAAGTTTCTTATCTTCTGACTCTTCTTGGCGCGAAGCTGAGCAGCTCCCTGTAGCAACAGGCTGTGAAAATACTCTGACATGAGGCAAACAGGTCCAACATTCATTCTTCTATTCCTTCCCCTGCTCACAGCTGATGACTTGTCTTGGGGGAAGTGCAGGGTGGCCTGACAGCAGCAGAAAGCACCATAGGCACATTTTAGGCTTGAAATGCGCCAAAATGACTAATTTCTACCCTCTAAGTTCACCTTCGTTAACTCTTCAATATTACTCTTCTCCACATGTGCAGGAGGAAATATCTGGCTACCGTCCCTGACGTTTCCAGCTACAACGTTCAAATGGAGAGCACAAAGGGTAAGTGGTTTTTCCTACCATTTTCAGAACAGTAGGCACATTTTTTCTTTGTAGGAACATGCAAGATCTCACACGAACTAGAAACAGAGGGTAAAAAGGACTGAGCAGAGATGTTCCTGCTCTGCAATGGTGCTAATCAGTAGCACACTAGCTATGTAAGAGGCAGCTATTGTAACTGGGGATCCTATCTTATGTGATGTTCAGTAATGATCTGTGTTGAAGTCCAAATGTTGGGTATTGTTCTACATAATTCTTTCAATACTGGCTCAAAACAACTAACCCAACAGCTGTATGCCTTCCAACTGGAGCTAAGAAGCTGAAGAATGAATATTATGAACGTCTGAATGCTGAGAACAGGCCTCTTTTCCTTGTTCATCGATCATCCTTCTGATCCTTGCATACAGAACAAAGCTGCTCTGCTATGGATGTGTCAATACAGCCATTTCCATGACAACAGCCTTGGATGTGCCAAATATAGACATTTGACTCCAACAGAGAAGGAAGAGACACATGACTGGAGGGTGTCCTGCTGCACCGCATTGAAACCCAGTTCCTTGTGGCCATGGGCAAACACAGAGAAGAATTAAGGGTGGCCCTTTGAGACATTAGTGCTCTCAGTTGTTGACCACCAGATTTCTGCCACCCAAGTTGTCTCCAGCTGCAGAGAGGAGGGAACCAGCTGCCTAGCTTCACCCTAAGTTCTCCAGCACAGAGTCAAACAGCTGAGCATAAACTGCTGATGAAGGAAGGTTTAAATTTAGTTTCCCACCCTTACTTTGAAGGAGCTGAGGCTTATACACTCATTTTCATTTCACCAGCTCTGCTTTGCAGGTAGGAGACTGGCAGAAGCAAAGAACAGACGACTTCTACAGTCACATCAGAAGGACTCACCAGCATTTTCCTCCTCCTCCTAGCCCAGTGGGGTTCACGCAGCAGTAAGGCTCCTGCAGAGTACTCCAAACAGTGTTGCCCATTGAAGAAACCCCACTGCAGTGCAGGACCTGACCTAAGGTCCATACTGCCAGCTGCTGCCTTAGCATAATACACTGCATGCTAGAAGACAAAACCTAGGCGCCTTGCTCTTGCTGTACTGCAGACCCCTAAGTGGTAAATATTCTGGCACAACCAGAGCTACACAGCATGCGAATTGCTTGCGCTTAACATCAACCCCTTTAAAATAGTGAATGGGTACACGCAGCTACTGTTAAACTCTGAAAATCCCCTAAGACGCTCCCAGTCGCGTGGCTCCGAGAGCCTGGATCAGAGCTACGCAGGGAGCCAGGAAATTCCAACCTGCAGCAGAGTCAGAGCTCTTTCTATGGCCCTTGTAGGGTACTTGAAGCAATGTTTTTGGTCTATGGCCCAGCTCTGTTTTCCTTTTGATTATCTTACAGACAATGCTTAGCAACCCAGACAAGCTTGTCCCTTGTATTTAGGCTTTGCAGGAGAGGAAAACAGGGCAGAATGAAGCTAATGTGCCTGCTGCCATGGAAAGCACAGAGTTAGTAATGGGCAAAACCCCTTTCCTCCCAGCATTCCTACCTATCACTGAATCACAGAATGGTTTGGGTTGGAAGGGACCTCACAGATCATCTCATCCCAGCCCCCCTGCCATGGGCAGGGACCCCTTCTCCCAGCCCAGGGTGCTCAGAGCCCCGTCCAACCTGGCCTTGAACCCTGCCAGGGAGGGGGCAGCCACAGCTCCTCTGGGCAACCTGGGCCAGGGTCTTGTTACCTCCGGTGCTTTGACAAGAAACAAGTAGTCTGGATCAGCGTTCACAGGAGAAAGCCCTGTTGTAACTGTGAGGCTTTCAACTGCGCAAGAACAACGCTAGATCGACACCTTTTGTGCACCACAGGCTGGGCCACAAGGGAAGACATTCACCACCGAGGGACGCCGTGTTTCAGCTGGGTTATCCATGGAATTTACTCACAAGTGCTCATTCTAACAAGCACAGTGGCCTCTCACATATGTTTCTGGGATTAATAATGACGGTGCTGCAGCAGTGGAACAGTAGGCTGTTGTGTCCAATATCATAGGTCCCCTTCTGTGCCACGACTTGTTACTTATTAAGTGCTATAAATAGGGAGGCTGAATGAGTCTCAGTATACATAGTACAGAAGCCACAGACAAGGCTTGATCAAAGAGCACATAGCCTCAGTGCTTCCTAGAGATACTTCAGGCAAGTCTTCACCTTGGCAAAAACTATTTGTGTAACAACATCCCTTTCACAGGCACACCAAAGTCTGGCCTGGCATATACCCGAGCCCACGATACAGCTACTCTCAGACGTTACTCTCAGAAGAGCAAAACCAGCACTGACCAGACGTTAACTCTCCCACTTCCCACTAGCACGCTTAGCAAATGTAGAAATGTACAGCAAGAGGCCACCAAAAAAATCCCACAAACACCCCACCCCATGCAATTCACAGCCTAGAAATAAAATCAAACACTATTTCAGAGCTTTAGGCATCAAACACTCTGTACGGGTACGTCACCAACGAACCATCAACTACAAGATCTGCTGCAATTAAGCAACTCCAACCTGTCTTGTCTCCACAAAGCTTCCTCTCCAACCATGTGCTCACCTGATCAATAGGAAGCAACTTGTGAGGCCTGTAGTGATCCAACAGTCAGCAAACGTTGGCCCTGAGGACCAAGGCAGGAAAGATCTGCTTCTGTTCTCAGAACATTTCATCTACCTACTTCCTTTGCCAAAGAAAGCACTTGCCAGATAAAGCTTCAGATGTGACAGCAGCTGCTTTGCTACCCACAGGGAGAAGGATGATCCTCAAGGTGGTTAGGACTCAAAAAAACCTCAAAATTCAACTCAGCCAGGACTCAGCTGGCAACCAGTGCACATGGGACTGTAAGGAAAATATGGATGCGCTGGAGTGGGTCAAGCAAAAGGCCAGACACGATTAAGGCTTTGGAGCACCTGACGTACACAGAGAGGCTGAGCAAGCTGGGATTGTTCAGCCTGGAGGAAAAAAGGCTCAGGGGGATCTCAATGTGTATGCATACCCGATGGGAGGGGGTGCAGAAGACAGAGCCAGACTCTGCTCAGTGGTGGCTGAGAAAAGGACAAAAAGAAATAGCCACAAATGGAAAGACAGTAAATTCTATTCAAACATAAAACTTTTTTTACTCTAAGGGTGGTCACAGCCTGCAGCAAGTTGCCCAGAAAGGTTATGGAATCTCCATTCCTGGTGATATTCAAAACCCAGCTGGCCACCTGCTCTAGGCGACCCCGTTTTGAGCAGGGGTTTGGACTGGACAGTCTCCGGGAGTGCCTAAACCATTCTGAGATTCAGGCTGGGAGGTGCTTTAGAAGCCCTGAAGCAAAACTAGAATTTTCCACAGTAGGCAAAGGAGCAGCCCACTGCAGATGATGCTTCAGTTCTCCAGGACTCTGAAAACAAGAGCATGATGAAAGAAAACCGGTATCAGCCATACGAGTTAGCCTCCTGGCCAAGCACAGCGGTGCAGGAGGAAGCTGCCATCCCCGCTGCTGCCTTGTCAGAGCAGAGGATCAATACTCCAGGCAGCACAGCGAACCACACAAGTCAAGGTGCCATTAAAAACCTTTGTCACATGTAAAGGCTGGGAAGCAACTGGAAGAAATTACTTCTGCCCTTCTCTGCACACAGTTTGCACTTAGCCAAGGCTCATTTTCCTCTGAGCACAAAGAACTCACTGAACTGCCCCTTCTTTGCTCGGTGTCATGAAGGAACTGGGTCACAGTCAGCTGCAACGTTAAGGCACTGGTGCCACTGCACATCAGTGAATGCCCCAACAGAAGAGTAAAGCATAAGAATAGGTGGCAAGTCCTCTGAGAAGCAGACAGAACGATCCTCCTCTTCTCTGCACTGGCACTATATCCTCATCTTTTATTTTGATTGCAACTGGAAAAATCTTTGCAATCGAGATGCCTTTCTCAAAAATGAAAGCTGAGAAAAGGAAAGGCAGTGCTCGAGAGGAAGGTGGGATGGCAGGCTGCAGTCTCCATGTTTATTCAGAAAATACTTGTATTTGGCCAAACAGTCTTTCAGAAATTCACTCATCAGTGCTCACGCTCATGTACATTTATAATTCCAGAGACATCAAGAATGATTTAGAGGAGTCAAAACTAATGACCTGGCCATTAGTCAGTAGATTTTTCAATAATTCTGTTCCAAGTATCAAGTCCCAGGCTTGAAAAGCTGTGACATTTCTTTATCTTGCCCTTGGAGTATATTGGTTTTCTTCAGAAAGCTAACTCCTGTGTTCTGGAGAACTTATCTCAAGCAGACCATCACAAGTGGGTGCCTAAAAGATGCATAAACCGTCCTACATACAATTGCTTTGGAGACTTCCTCCAGTGGCTTAGAGATGATGATGGTCAAGTGGTTACTTGGGGGCCAAGCGGAAGTCCGAGCTGTCGAACATGCTCTCAAGCAAGCCAGGAAAGGCAGCATGAAGCATTATAATGCTTCACAGGTGAGCGCTGTATCACCAGCTGGGACCACCATAGATGCACAGCAGAAAGCTTGACCAAACCCCCAGAATTCTGCCTGTGGAGAGCGTACCGACATTAAACCGAGCTGAAATAGGACTGCCAGGCCCTAGATTTACAGAAGGATTGAGTTTGTGGTGAAGCTCAGAACTGCGACCAGAAATAGCCCAAAATATTTTGCTCTCTCTAGAGAACTGACAGATCCAATCAACAAGTTTCAGTACAGATGGTTTCTGCATATTTTTAATTTATTCAGGCTTTTAAGGTTGATAAGAATGCCACGTTTCAAACGGATCCAAACCCACTGTTTCAGAGTATTAGTAACGCTGTGTTTTCATAATAAACTCTCTTAAAAGGTTGATTGTCAAAGGTTGATTGTCAAAGCTTCTTTCAGGCAGGCAGGGTAGGCTTTCGCCTTGAGCAGCGTGCACCCGCAGTGACCTCCAGCTGGGGCACAGCCCTGCTCGGGGCGAGTGCCCTCCTGCCAGAGCACCAGCCGAGTCAGCAGGAGCCGAGCCAACCGAGAAGCTGCCCTGCGCTTCAGACAAAAGCTCCAGAACTCATGCTTTTCTTTTCTTTGCCAGGCCACTCTGTGTCATCAGAAATTGAGACACTTTGAATACATCCACACAACAAAATCTGCACCATAAGCACAGGAGCAGTTGTGCCTGACTCTCGGACCACACTCCCGCCTTCGGCATCCTGCTGTAACCTTCCAAATGCAGACACTTCACAACCAAAACCGAGGTCAGGTCTGAACACTGCGGTCATGAGTTTTTTCAGACGAGCTCTCAGCTGACCGCCTCAGCACGCAGTGCTGAACGGGGTCACTGAACTGGTGGGATTCTCTCAAGCCTTACAGTATCACAGAACGGAATGGTACGTTACCCAGGAGACAGCCAACCGCAGAAGCTCCAGCAGCTCTTGGGGTGCACCCTCCCAGCAGATGAGACTTCTCACTGCACGTTGCACCTTATGGCCACAGCTGAATCTTTAGTTTCCACACAGCTCTTACTAATTTTTATCCAAGAATTATGTAGACAGCTTTTTTCTGTTTGTAGTCTTCATTTTCTTCTTAAAAGAATCTATGAACTGCAGATTCTACATGCCAGGTATGTCCTTCTGCACCTGCATTTGAGTGGTGATCTTGGTTCACACTTGGCTGATGGCTTTTAACACCTGACAAAGATTTCATTGGCAGAGGAAGAGTACAAATAGCTCAATCCTACTCATTAAAACAGATCATTTCATGTTAACATTGGGCCTCCTAGCACATCATCTTTTTGCCTACCTTTTTCAGGACAGACTAAATAAAAGAAAAAGAGGTGAATTCAAAACTACCTCATGGAAACTACTTCCATTAGCCAAAAGGGAAACTCCCATGAAGAAATACATCTCTGCCAGCTGTTATGAAAACATAGCCAGTCTTATCCTTATTTATCCTCAATATGAAAGATTAGAGTGATATTATAATGTTAAAAAAAATATCAAAGCTCTCTGTTTTCCTGATGTTACTGAAACAAAAAGCTTCTTCTTCACGTTTATAGATAAACTCACATGTAATTTACCTTCCAGTACAACAGGAAGATACCAAACACCTTAACAGTACATTTGAAATGGATTTCAAATTATTATTAAGGCATTTATTAGATCCCTTAAGAAGGGTTTTGAAATAAATCTTATCTTTATCCATTGGTAGATAAACAAATTTAGAGCCCAAATCTAGAAACATTTATTTTTGAGAAACCTCACAGACAGGTTTGATAACAAGCATGTGGATTATTCCAAGCTTAACTAGTGAACAACTGTATATACACACACTCAAATATGAGATAAAAAGAGAATTCAACAGATAAAGAACGAGAAGGACATTCAAAACAGCTGATATGGATTTTATTTCTTTGCGGACTGAGTTGCCTTTGACACATGAATTGCTCCCTGTCCTACTACGACTTGCCAGCCCACATCACACTGGGAGGTCACAGAACACAGAAATTCGCCTGCACATGGGGCTGATGCACCAGAGCGTCCGCAAGCGCTCCTTGGGATCCAGCACAACTTGGAAACGGCTCAATTAGCCTAGCACAGCTATTACTCTTTGTCTGTACTCCACAGTAAAAAAAAGAAAAATGTTACTTGAGCTCTTATGAGCCAACATCATAGTCCAGGCAATCTCTTGCTCCTTGGTTAGAAGGGATTGAGAATAACAGCAGCAAAGCTCTATACCTGTTTAGGCAAAAGTTTGTCACAATTTTGTGACAGCCACCAGCACTTGCACATCCACGCAATGCAATCCACCATAGTTAACCAGGTGCAAACTATGGTCCTATCAGTTTACACCCAAGCTAATGCCTTGCTTTCATGTGCAGATACACCACTGAGCAGCACAGCCACCGAAGGCACTCAGTACTCAAAGACAGCCCACCTTCAGCCTTTGGGCTGGCTCAGAACAGTATCCTGTGCAGTCTAGCGCACCCAACTCATCCCTAGGACTTTTAAGCAAATTACTGAACTGGTTAGTTGGTTTAACAAACCTCAGACTAAGAAGGATTTTGAGATGAGGCAGGATCCTAATTAAATTAGAAACCTGTCAGAAGAGGGCTATATTTCTGTAATCCTTCAAAGATACCTCTCGTGATTCAGATGAATTGGAGAATAAGACCTTAATAGGGCATAAGCTTAGTTACAGACAAGTGAAGAAGTTAAAGGATAGCTCCCCATGGCAAAGAGAAGGCATGATTGTTACCTATAGCATTTAACCTAACTGCTAAGCAGTAATAGTGAAGCTTCATCATGGGTAGGCAACAATTACATGCATTCTGTAAGACCACTGGGCATATACACTACTGGCCAGCACATGTTATAGCCTATCTTTTGACTGCTTTTTTTCCATGCATGAAGTAGGTCCAGATAACCCAAATGAACAGGCACATTCAACAGTTTCTCCAAGCCTTTTTTGCATGTCCACCCAAAGGCAAAGAAAGGAAAGCTCAGGTAGGCTTCATGGTACCACCTCACTCCCCCTTCCATTTACTCTCCTGGACCACACAAGTTTCCTGCTGCAAGAGCTCCAATGCTGGTAGTATCTAGATCAGGTGGCTTAAACCTGCTTCACTTCCATCTAGAAAAATAACAGCAACTGAAGCATGGATGTACCCGAAAGAATTGTTGGTCTGAAAGGCTACTTCAAAAGCTAACTGAATCTTCAAGGAAATACAGCCTTAAAAGATGTCATATTCCTCAGCAAAGGGAATAGTTATCAACCTAGATGTTCTTCACGGGAGTGGATTTGAAAGCAGAGAAGGCAAAGAATGAAGATGGTGTCCCTGAACAGGGTGTACACCTGGGGAGGTGTCACCCAAAGATTTACTTCCCCCCCACCCCTGCAAACACAGCATCAGCAAAGATGGGAATGTTTATCTCTTGGTAGGTTACCACCTGTGCCTCACGGGGACGTGATGAGAATGAGCATTTACTCCTTCTAAAATAAAATTTAAAAATCTCAAGGGCAAGTCAATTAACACCGCCCCCTCCCCACACATTAAAATGTAATTAGAACTACAAAATAATTGAACTTACAAAACCTGGTTCTGCTGCAAACAGAGGTACAGAAACATGATTAGACTTTTCTACTCCTTTTTATGGAAAAGCATGATGCTAAAGGATATTTTGCACCAAACAAACATTTTTTTAAGTGTACTAAGAGTGTTAGGTGGTCAAGTTCACACACGTTAGCATTTACTGAGGTTGCATTCACCAGAATGAACTCAACCCCTATTAATGTAGATGCCTTGACTATTTGAGTATGGTGCCAAGTCACAGTTCAGCAACACTCAACACATTATTTGGAAGATGTGTTTTCAAATAAGAAATCTTTTTAATTAAGCTTTAGGGAAGCTCTTTAGTTCAGCCAAGAGATGTTCATTTTGTAATTCTTCCTCAAAAGTTCAGGATCTCCCTTAGGTTTACCTAACCGTATCAGTCACCATTACGAATGAATCCACATAGAGTGAAAAATCAAAGTTAATTTAGCATGGATTGTTGGACCTTTATTTTTTTTTTTTAAATTAATTGATTAATTGTTCAGAAGCTGAGTGGAAGTTATCCTGGCAGGTGACACGGGAAATACGTGGGGAGAGGGGGAACACACAGGACATGCTACAATGCAACCAGTGAATCCAGCTGAAACAGCGGAGCTCACAATTTGTCAAGTCCAGGGTGAAACGCAACATCAACATGCTGCAGTGTATGCTTTGAGGCACTAACTCCCCCCCCTCCCCGCTCTCCTCTGGAAGCATTCTGAAACACTTTGGACCTTAAATCAATCTCCCGTTGTGCGACCTCTTTAACTCCTGCTGACTATGTGACCCTGCAGAAAAAGGGTCAGTGGAATTCTGCACTGCAGTCCATGAACACAGCTGCAGACATCAGTACCAAAAAGGCAGGGTTAGAGGAAGCAAAGGGAAAAAGAAAGAGCTCAAAAGAAAATCTCTTGCCAAACAAGAGAGATGCAAAGCATTTGCCACAGCTCTATTACTGGCTCCCTCATCAACCACAATAATGAAATGAATGACTTGAAAAAACCTTTCTAAACGATGCCTCTTTTTTTTTTTTTTTTTTTTTTTTTAAGCTCTGGAGGAACAAAACCCAACCACTCCCCACCCATACTCTCTGTTTTCTTCTTTGCTTAAAGGCCATATTCCCAAGGGCAGCAGATAGGCATAACTGCATGTCAGAAGCCACAAACCTGTGCAGAGCTGCTCTGAAGTGTAGTCTGTACGATTAAACTGCTACACATGCACAAAAGCACTGAGAATCTCTTCAGGAAACTATAGCAACCGCTAGTCCACCAAGTTGCAATTCCCCTTTGTCCCTGTCTTTCTTTGCTCTTCTAATCCTTCCCGACTTGGACAAGCGAAAGAATAAACAGAAGTATTAATGAGGTCGGGATTGGACCTGCAACAAAGGAGCTGGGAGAGCAGAGACCTTCTCACAAGCTCGAATCTGGAGATATTCTAAAGAAAACCAACTTTTCAGTAGAGCTGTACAACAGCGATGAATGGGATAGGGGCAGCATGAGCCTGGGATACAAAGTCTTGCCTAGGAAACCGGGGTGAGAGTGCCCGTAGTGCCACTGAATCACTTGCTGTCACAACTGACCTTTCATTTGGACGCCTCACGTCTTTCTGTCCAGCTGATGTACTTCAGGCCTGGTCTTCAGAACTGCTGAACAACCCCAGCTCCCAGTTATTTTCCCACTGGACTGCTGCACCAGCCAAACTTTTGGAAATTTCTTGTAGCATTTAAAAATAGCAAGGCTACTGCCCAAGTATCAACCTGTACGTACCTCTTTTCCTACCCTAACTCAAACTTTGAAAGCCTCCCTGGCCCTCTGTGAGGGTTGTTGATGCTTATGAAGTCCTCTGGCATCCTCAGAGGGAGAGCCTGGTAGAACTGCAAAGTTTTCATGTTTATATTTAGCCTCAGGGAGAAGGGCCTCCTCATGTAACGTAACGTAATGTATATTGACATTTAGATCCAAAAATGCCATGGGCTGATATTAAAAACCAGTAGAATTTTTCACTTCATACAAGTCTGATCTACGGGGTTTTGCATAATTTTTTCGAATGGCATTGGCACAGAAGTTGGGGCTGTAACAACGGGCCTTTTCTCTTTCGATTCTGTATCGCATTAAACTTCCCCTCTTGATCAATGTATTACAAGAAAGTCAACTCCAAAACAAAAGGAATCATACTCCATGACTGATTGCAGAGGGGGATTATTAACCAGAGACAGCTTTTTCCGCTTTTGAACCTGGGAAAAGTCTACTTGTCTTTTCTA
The DNA here is from genome assembly GCF_030867145.1 of Opisthocomus hoazin. Lineage (NCBI taxonomy): Eukaryota > Metazoa > Chordata > Aves > Opisthocomiformes > Opisthocomidae > Opisthocomus > Opisthocomus hoazin. The sequence continues at coordinate 2,549,781 of NC_134417.1, read as the reverse complement.
CATAGGGGATGTCAATTTGTATTTCTGAAATCACACGTTGCCAAATACATACACGCGTAACCACATACGGACACATCCGTCTTTTCAGTCTCTTGAAACCTAAATTACATAAAAGAGAACCTCAAACAGCTGCATTCCAGTTGTACTGAAGACCTCTCACCTCCCTTTCCCCTCCTCTTTTCAGCCACTTAAATCTGGTTTCTTTCTAATCTTCTCTGCAGCCTTAGACAGCAACAGGCTCAGCACGAAGTCCCTATAGACAAGTTTAGGTGCATACTGGGAGAAGAAAAGCAAAACCTTGTCCACCAAGCCCACCCTATCCAGACTGAAGGCACTACTGGAAATGTAGAATCCCTTTAAAACAGAGCAAGGGGCTGATTAATCACTGAGCAGTTCGTAGTGCTTGCACACAGTTTAGACCTTTTGCCCCCCAACTTCTTGACGTAACACATGCCAAGACGCTGGAGACTCCCTGCTCCTCCAAGGTGAGGACGTTGCCGTGCGTTCTAGTTACCCCCGCTCTCGTGCACTGCCAGCTGCTATTGCTCCTGCTGGTTTTTTTTGCTTGCTTCAAGCAGCGTATTAAATTTTAGCATTCAAAAATATTATTTAGCACATGCTTTAAAGAAATCCTGCCTCAGTCTGCTGACAGCCAGTCGGCATCGGCTGATGGTGAGGAGCAGCTCTCCTACCACAGCTGCCTTAGTTTAATCCAAAGAACAGTACTGATAGAGCAGAACCAAAGCAAAATAAATTAATTTGGGAGGTGCGTTGCTCTCAAGGTTTAATCCCTATTCTGACCTGATTTTGTTAGTAGTTAAGAGGCAAACTGCTCAGACATCTTTTGCACATGAGGAGACACTTATCAACCATAGTATTTTGAGGCAGCAAGGAGCCTGAAGTGCAGTGATCTGCTTTTATTACTGTATTGATATATCAATACTATAATTATGAAACTTAACTCAGTTTCTCCCTGTCCTCAGTCTGTCTCCATACCATTTTCTATTCTACTTCCCCTCCTCTTTGCATTTCCTGCTAAATGCATGCAGCGTCCACAAAATGACCCCGTGCCTCACAGCCTTTGGAACAAGAATATTGTGGAAATGAAAGATCATTTAGAAAGACAGACTTGGCTTCACAGTTTGGTTTTGCTATCAACCTTACTTCTTTTACATCCCTGTATGTCATTTGTATGAACCGACCTGACTAAGCTCAGAATGCATCCATGGAGGGGAGCTGACCGCAAATTCTCCAAGACAGAGGGGACCGAACTAGTGCTACTGCCCCATGTGCAACCGAGTAGTAGCTTGAAAAAGGATCCCGTGCCAGGGTTACTTTATCCCCACGTCAGAGCTGTGCTGGGGATTATTTGCATTCCCAGTTACAGGAGAAAACGAGCCAGCAGATGCTACTGAGATGCAGAATTGCATCCCCTTGCCTTTGCAGCCCAGATCCTGCCCCAAAGCAGAGCGCCGATGGGCTGATCTCGCCCTGAGCCTTTTCTCCTGCCCCTGGACTCTCAGGACACACTGAAGATGTTCAGTGTTTCTTGGCCACCTAGGTGGTCTGGTGTCTGGGCTGGAAAGTCAGATGGGCTGGCCACCCTGCTGTAGTCCTCCCCCATACGATAGCGCAGTTACTCTCACTTCAGCAGAGGACTCCACAGCAGCACCAGAGATTTTATTTAACAGACATGAATCTACAGTAGTCAATGGAATGAGAAGACCTTTCAATGATTAAATGTATATGCGACTAAAGCAGATTACACAGAACTACACCTAAAATTCTTCCCAAGCCTTGCCTCTAGCTGGTAGCACTGAGTACTTTTACTGAGGAAATGGCAGTCGCTGGTGGCCTTGGAGGCACTTGTCTGAATTTATCTATGACAGGAACTAATTTGCTGCAGCTCTGCTAAAAATCTCTCTAAACAGCAACAGTCGAGAAACAAACTGAGCAGCTCAGCAATCGCTGGCCATTAAAATCACTGCCAGGCTCCTTTGCTAGCATCAGCAGGGACTGAGAAAGCTGCTTTCCCGTGCCTGCAGTTCAAACATCCAAACCCTAAACAGACATATCAGTGATTAAAAACTAGACTGCCAGGTCCAGGCCGGCTGAGCCAGAACAGACCCAGGCTATGTGAACATGCCTCCAAAATCTCTGGTTCAAAATGGAATTCAATGAAGGACGGGAAAACAGCAACCAAACTTGAGCAGCTGGCTGAGGGAACTGCCTTTCCCCTCTTTCAGCACAGAGCAGTGCAAACCCACCTAGCCCTCACCCGCTGCACACCACCTCGCTTGGACATGTTCTGAAGCCAGCAATACTCTACCCTGGCATTTACACAGAGAAATGCCAGCTCTGACGCTGGGCTCTGTGTAATGAAGCTGGAATAAGAAATGCTGTTCCAAAAGGAAAGCACAGCTTTAATCAGGTAGAAGCCTAAGCACCGTTTCCAAAGCCATTAAGAACCTATTTCTTGCCTTCTGACCTAAGAAGTATATTAAAGGTCCGTGTCATCTTGTTTCAGCTGTAAGTCTGCAGGGGGGACAACTAGCAAACACTGAATATTCTGGTCATTTCTCAAGACTGAGAGGCAGCATTTCTGAATTACATACTTTTTCTAGAAGGTTTGATTTGGTTTCTCAAGGTCAGTGCAATATCACAGAGCAGGTTTTTGTTTAAAAAAAAAAAAAAAAAAAAAAAAAAAAAAAAAAAAAAAGAGTGTCTTACCTGTAGCAGAGTGAAGACTCTCCAAGCTCCAGTACCTGGACAGGACGCCTCTCATCCCACCCCCGCCACACACCACGCCGCTGCTGTCCGAATCCGAACCCGGTGAGAGCCCGGAGCTTCCACTGCTGCTGCAGTTTTCCCCACTGTGTGCCCCACTGGACTCACTGGGGCACTGCTGGGTCCTCATGCAGGCAGGTGAGAGGGAGAGCCAGGGGCTCTGCTCTGCCGGGGGAGGAAAGGGGCCGAGCGCCGGGGAGCTGCTCCCGGGGCAGCGGTACCTGGCAGTGCTGTCTGAGCACTGAGCTGGATTCCTACCCTCCTCTCCGCTCCTCTCGATGCATCCTGACATCATAGGGGTCCACTAAGGAGGCTCCCTCTGTGGCAGCTCCGCGGCAGCTTCTAGCAGCCGGTTTTTATTAAAGCCGATTTCAAGGCATAAAAAAAAGCAAGGGTGGGACAGAGATTTATCCTCCTAATTTAGCAGAGCTATCAGATTAAAAATAATTAAGTGGGAATAGTAGAATATCATGCATGTTAAAAATGCCCAAGTGAGAGAGACCTTGTGCTATCTGCTTCCCCTGAGAACTCGGAAAGGACTTAACATACAAACTAATCATGTTTAGGACTGGCTGCGGCTGCTGCTATTAAAAAACTATTTTTGTAAGTCCTCAGAAAAAGAATTCAAACTGAAATCAAAGCCAGAGAAACACAGCCTGAGATCCGAGGAGGCTGCAGCTGGGAGTTTTAAAAAATCATTTCGCATCCGCTCCCAGACTGCAGACCCGAGATGGTCCCTGTTTCAGTGCGTGATCTTTGTAAGAGACCTCAGACCCAAGTGAAACAGCATCACTAACTACTTTTTGACTAGAAAGTTTTATCTTTTCATTACCTAACATGTGATTCAGCGTGTCCCTATGAAAAGGTTCCTGAAAGAATACCAGCTTCCTGAGAGTGCAGAAACACCTGTACTGTTTAACAGCAGCTTTGCGACACCACAGAGGTTTTACGATAAAGGACGTTTCTGGACTGCCACTCTGCTAGAACATCTGCCTTACCAGGACAGATTTATCAACCTATCAAAATAATTTCAGAGTAGCCACATGGTTTGCACCACGTGCAGCAGAAAACATTATAAAACTTCTTATGCTAGTCACCAGAACAAGTGTAAAACCAGAACTAGACTGCTTCAGTGTGAGAGTGTCCGGGTCAGCTCAAAGCCAGCCAGGCGAGACCCTGCAGCTCGGGGTTTGGGCTGCAGGCAAGGAGGAGCTCAGCTCCCCTGGCGCAGGTGGGAGGGTGACAGCCGCCCCTAGGTGGGACACAGCAACCTGCTCTAGGCACCTGGACCCAAAACTGGGAGCCTGATTTCACACGCAAGAATTGAAAATGTTTGGTTTACTGTTTCTGTGTAAGGTAATTCTGTCCAAAGTAAATAAAGCCACGTTATTATATGGCCATCGCAGCCTGCTCTGACAGAGTAACTCCTCTGCCTCATTATCTGTGCAATAGCAGGGTTATTTTATTTCAGTGAGACTTCTATTTTACTAAGTATTTCTTAAAAGGAAAAACCTTTGCCCTCCACCACTGCAAGTTGCTACAAAGCATCCAACAATGCTGAATCTGAAGGGTGGGTGTCAGGAGGATGGGGTCAAGCTCTTTTCAGTGGTGCCCAGTGACAGGACAAGGGGCAATGGGCACAAACTGGAGCAGAGGAAGTTCCAGCTGAACATGAGGAAGAACTTCTTCCCTCTGAGGGTGACGGAGCCCTGGCCCAGGCTGCCCAGGGAGGCTGTAGAGTCTCCTTCTCTGGAGATATTCAAGACCCGCCTGGACGAGGTCCTCTACAACCTACTGTAGGTGACCCTGCTTCGGCAGGGGGTTGGACTAGATGACCCACAGAGGTCCCTTCCAACCCCTACCATTCTGTGATTCTGTGAATCAACTTTTGAGTCCTTAAATATTTCAGCTATTCTTTACAAGAAAAGTCTCTGCAGTAGTGGCAAAAATAACATTTCCACTGTGGCCCATAACAAAAAAATTCCTTCAATTATCTTCTGAATGTAGCTACTTAGACCAAAATATCTTCCTCTAATGCCTCTCAGTACAGAAATGGAAATGTGTTCTTGATTTGACTGCAATAGAACCACTCTTCCGCATTGATCTGGTCCTTCCAGGGCCTCCTAGCACTGCCTGCGTTACAGTACAAACGGAGAGAAACTTCTCGATGATAATCAAGGGGGAGAAGGCAAGTTAAGCATTAACAGCTGACTGCCGCTGTTCTGTGGACGTGGAGCACAGGGCGATGAGAAGAGGACAGTGCAGCTCCTCAGGCACAAAAGGTGCTGAGGAGAGGCTACAATGCAGTCCTAATTATCCTCCCCCTGCTCCTTGAAATCCACGCTTAGTACACGAGAGCGAAGGATACTCCACCTCCCCCTATCCCTCCTTGACTGCACTACTAAACCCGACATTATTTGCAGAGACTCTGTAGCAACTGCCCTTGCCTGGGAGATCTCTGCCCTCAACCTGCTGAAATCACCCCACCTGCTCCTCCGCCAACCCTCCCGCTCTCGGGGCCGAACGCTCCTGGCAAACGCCAAGAGCCGACAGCGCTGTAACCCTGGCTGAAGGCGCTACGGAGGCGTGCGATATTCTGCGTATGTATTTTCTAATCGAATGGCAAGAGAGGAAAAATACGACAAAGCCAGGTTGTGGAAAGCACGATAATTTTATCAGAGTTCAAAACTGCAACCCATCACAGAGGGCTTCCACCCGACGGCAGACTCTTTTGTTGTTGTTAATCACAGAATGGTAGAGGTTGGCAGGGACCTCTGTGGGTCACCCAGTCCAACCCCCCTGCCCAAGCAGGGTCACCCAGAGCAGGCTGCACAGGACCTTGTCCAGGCGGGTCTTGAATATCTCCAGAGAAGGAGACTCCACAGCCTCCCTGGGCAGCCTGGGCCAGGGCTCCGTCACCCTCAGAGGGAAGAAGTTCTTCCTCGTGTTCAGACGGAACTTCCTATGCTTCAGTTTGTAAATTTAGTTTTAAATCTACATGGAGATTTTCTTCTGTGGCACTAGGTAGCTAAAGTTAGCTAAATTTGCTGTAGCAGCAACTGACTCCAGCTACAGATTAAGCACCTCGCTGCGCAGCCTGAGCAAGGTAGTGAAGCTGGTCTGAGCCTTGGACAGCCTGATCCTAAATGTCTGCTGGATTTTTTAGTCTTTGTTGGGCTCTCCTGTAGTCTCACAGGTTTGAACAGCAATTGCCAGAATCATTCAGGATCTCCTGGGCTCTTGTTTTCCACTCTTTGCCCCACAGAAACTTTTTGTTGGTAAGCTAAATCTTTCACCTCGGCAGCTAATACTCACAGTCCCACTCAACCTGCTAAGACAAATTTTTAGGAACTCAGCCATCACCTGGCCTAGCTTTTAACATTGGATGAAAATCTTTGAGCGAGCACATGTTATCAGAGACCTCACAGAGCACAAACATCTGTGGCTGCGGTGAAACAGAATGAAGGTTGATATAGCTGCTCTAATCCTCCTGTGATTCAGAGACAGAGTGAGAAATATAGTAGGCAACACGATTACTTTTTAGCCATTTCAATTCAATGGTACTTCCATGGGTTAATGAGGATGGAATGGACATTTCATGCTACAGCTACAATGATACTCTTCTGAGGACTTGCACAACCACTCTTGACTGTGTCCCTTCAAGAACTAAAATGACAAAAATGGAATAAATAGCTCAGCTTGTTATTTTGCTGAACTACAGGACTGCTAAATATTTATAAGACATAGTGAAGTCCTGTTATTAAGCTAATATTTTCCCTCTTGAATAGATTTCTCCAGTGACTGTCAAACATCTTCACATTAACTGTCGCCAAGTGTGAGCTTAACAGCCCATCTATAGCTGGGAAAAGAAGATGAAAGTCGGCCACGTGACGCTGAGTAAACAAACAGTCCCTTTGCCTCTGAGAAATACTTTCTGCTATACCAGTGAGGCCAGAGGATAACTCAGTATCACTGAGCGGTCACCGTTTTCCAGACTATCCACAAAAGATTCAGCCTTTGAGAACTTGGCTTGTCTATTCTTATTGCTTATGCAAGGTTTCCAAGGCCACCAGCATGGTCATCATCAGCACACATCAGTCAGAACTCATGTTCTCATGGATTCATGAGTGAATCCATGCCTCTGTGTTTGGCATAACCAACACCAGCGCTGCGGTGGAACCCCAGGGCATCTCTTGATGATGACAGCAAGAAATGGAAAGATCTGAGGATGTTTACATCTGACACGACACAGGAAAAATTGCCCAAAAGATTTAGTCTGCTTTTAAATAATGATTTTGAAGAACACAGGCTCAAGATCTGTTATAGCACAGCTACAAACCTGATCTTGCAATACACTAGTTGCAAGTTCCTCCCTCTGTTAGGATAGGACAAACCCTGAAGGGTTATGGTCACATGCGTGGCCCTATCCAAAAGTTTCACAGGTTGTCGGAGAGGTAGCACGCAGGAAACAGAATCACAGAATCACAGAATAGTAGGGGTTGGAAGGGACCTCTGTGGGTCACCCAGTCCAACCCCCCCGCCGAAGCAGGGTCACCTACAGCAGGCTGCACAGGACCTTGTCCAGGCGGGTCTTGAATATCTCCAGAGAAGGAGACTCCACAACCTCCCTGGGCAGCCTGTTCCAGTGCTCCGTCACCCTCAGAGAGAAGAAGTTCCTCCTCATGTTCAGACGGAACTTCCTGTGCCTCAGTTTGTGCCCATTACCCCTTGTCCTGTCACTGGGCACCACTGAAAAGAGCTTGGCCCCATCCTCCTGACACCCACCCTTCAGATATTTGTAGGCATTTATAAGGTCCCCTCTCAGCCTTCTCTTCTTCAGGCTGAACAAGCCCAGTTCCCTCAACCTCTCCTCGTAGGGGAGATGTTCCAGTCCCCTCACCATCCTCGTAGCCCTCCGCTGGACTCTCTCCAGTAGCTCTTCATCCTTCTTGAACTGGGGAGCCCAGAACTGGACACAGTACTCCAGATGGGGCCTCACCAGGGTAGTGTAGAGGGGAAGGAGAACCTCCCTTGTCCTGCTGGCCACACTCTTCTTGAAACGTCTGGGAGAAGGTAACCAGGACAGGCATAAGAATGGAAAAGTCTCCAGCCAAGAAGCACAGAAAGCAGCGAGAGCAGGGACTTCAAGGAACTACACCTCCAACTCTCAGACTGTTACCTGTGTCTGTCCGTCACTGTGTCATCTTATCACTGCCTCCTGCTGAAAAGTCCCTGTGGGAAAGCTCAGAGAAGGCAGCACCGCCCCAGAAAGTTCCCTCTGCTCTAGACCCGTGGGCTAGTAGCTCCCAGAACCGCACATCTCCCAGCTTCAGCCCAGCTGTAGCTACATTCTCACAGCTGCAGACACTGCCCATCAAACAGCTTCCCAGCGACATCCCCAGCGTTAGGCAAAGTCTTCAGGTTACAAATAAACAGGCATTGGGCTCAGGAGAGAGATGGGGAAGGAGAGGATAGGTAAGACTGCCTGAAGACAAACATGCTGGTGCACTGCTTTAACCCAGAGCCTTGCGTTATCCGACCACCGCTGCCTCCAGTACGTTTTGGGCCCTTCCCTCTCACCCCTTTCCTGGGGTGATTTCTGGGTCCAATGGTCTCTTAAGATCTTCAGAGGCTGCCAAAATGCAGAAAAGCTTTCCCATATCTACATCAGGAAGTGGCTCGTTGCCTACAGCAGCCTTTCACTCTAGCTGAGCCTATTCAAACACTGCAGTAACCTAAGCAGTAACAGATACACACTGCGAGGTATAAATGAAGACACGGGCATAACCAGACAACTAAAGAGGAAAGACACTTGATATTCATCAGTACGACCTGCTAAAGCACGTGGTGCAGCACAGAAGGTCCTCCCAAAGTGTTCAAACATTTCTGGTGTTTGAACAGGACAGTTAACTTTGCTAATCTCGGGAGTGCAGGCGTGCGCACACGCGCTTTGGTGGGCACGTTCAGCCTCCATACTACTCTGGAGGAGGCTCCAGCCTCATTCGATCTCTGCAGAACACAAAGAACAGCACTGCCTCCGCAGCTCTTCATTTCGCAGATGTTACAGCCATCTACTGGTCCCTCACAGCTTTCTCAAGTGGCTGCTCCGGGCAGAAGAGGCAACAGCAAAGCAGTCCGCAAAACCCGATCAGCGACCACGAGCACCACAGGGTGCCCAATCCCAGCTGCTGGGGCATCCAGATGACGGGTCTGAGCCCACTTCATTTCTCCCAGCATGACACAAAGATAGAGAACACCATGTCTCCATGCTCTAGTGCCAGTGACTGGCCAGAGGAAGCTAACGAGCACAGCAGACAGTGCTCATTAAGCTCTTCTCCCAGCACTCATGGTATGTTCTAGTTGGGAACGGGCAGCCTCACCTAAAATAGTACATTTGTGCCCAGCTAAGCTCTTGTCCTCAGAATCCCAGGATGTTAGGAGTTGGCAGGGACCTCTGTGGGTCACCCAGTCCAACCCCCTGCCCAAGCAGGGTCACCCAGAGCAGGCTGCACAGCACCGCGTCCAGGCGGGGCTGGAATATCTCCAGAGAAGGAGACTCCACAACCTCCCTGGGCAGCCTGGGCCAGGGCTCCGTCACCCTCAGAGGGAAGAAGTTCTTCCTCGGGTTCAGCTGGAACTTCCCATGCCTCAGTTTGTGCCCATTGCCCCTTGTCCTGTCACTGGGCACCACTGAAAAGAGTCTGGCCCTGTCCTCCTGACCCCCACCCTGCAGATATTTAGAGGCATTTCTAAGGTCCCCTCTCAGCCTTCTCTTCTCCAGGCTGAACAAGCCCAGCTCCCTCAGCCTCTCCTCGTAGGAGAGATGCTCCAGTCCCCTCACCATCCTCGTAGCCCTCCGCTGGACTCTCTCCAGTAGCTCCTCATCTTTCTTGAACTGGGGAGCCCAGAACTGGACACAGCACTGCAGATGGGGCCTCTCCAGGGCTGAGTAGAGGGTAATGGGTAGGTGCATGGCAGAAGTCTCATAGCTGTGCATGGCACCTTCTGGGCTGGGATCGTGACAGCCATCTTTTCATACCCGAAGAACTAGGGAGGGCTCCGAAACACCCCATCCCTCACAGTCGCTGCAGCATTCCCTGCACAAGGTGACCGGGTGCAGACTTCAGGAGTGAGAATTTTATCCATATTTTCAACGTAGAACTACACAGTACCTCTGCATATTGCACAGCACTTTCATATCCAGTGTGTTTTATGACTAAAGCATAGGCTAGGATCATTAATACAGGTATTTGCAGCTTTGGAGTTAGGAACCTTAAAATTAAATGGATTCATCACTTAATTTTATATTTCTTTTAAATGACCTACAGCTCCACCAAAAGCAACAGATATCACAACAAAGCTGTGCAAGAACCAAGGATGGCATTCTGCTGCACTACTGCTGCCTCAGAGACGTGCCCAATCCTAAAATTGATCCAACAGCTTAAGCGTATCGCTTCAGTAATTTGCAGTTTTCCTCCCAGCCACATCCTACCACAGGAAGGACACGTGCACACACTCACCACCCCCAAAATGCCTTCACCCGAAGCCTGCCAGCAGCAGCTAATGGAGATAGTGTGGTAGAAGCATTACAGCACTTCCTCTCGTCATCAGTTTTCTCCCCCACTGGCATGTTTTTGCTCGTGGAAGAAGGGTTCTGCTGCACTTCATTTGTTTTATTATGTTTACACAGAAATTCCTGAGGTTCCGGCTTAGGTCATAGTATGAAATTCACTTGTACCTACCTCAGGAATGCTGTGTGAACCATAGATGATTCGGGTTTCATCCCCATTTCTAGACAGCATATAAAGACCTACAGCACTACCAACTGGTCAATCTACACTGACTCCCCCATTGACCCTCCAAAATTCATATATATATATTTTTTTAACTCCCTCAAGTCCCAGTTGGGAACTATCATGAAATTTTTATCAGCTGTGACTCAAACTTTACTCCTATGACAGTGACATTAGGGTTTCAGCTGATGTCGGAGATGCACAGACAACTTGGCAATGACTGGTCTCCATCTGGGATTTCCAAGGGGTAAAGCTGCAGCTTTTTTCATTCAGCCAGGGAGCCGGTCCCAAGCGTTGGGGCAACAGCAGATGCTCGTGACAGCAAGTGATCAAAGCCCTCGGTGCTGAGAGCAGAGGCAGGGCTCTTGACACCACGATCATCAGTAGTTTGGTTTCTTCTTTCCGGACAAAACCTCACGACTCCGTGCATGAGTTGTACAAAGTGTCAGAAAGCACAACAGTTTTGCTTGACAAAATATTATGACCATTCAACTCTGACGTAATTAGCACAATGTTATGGTCTCTTAATTAGGTAATTCCAGCAGTGCTTAATCGATGGTACAAAGAGACTTTCCGAGGCAGAAATGGCAGCTTGGCACCCAGCTGAGGTTGGCTTTCCCTGGCTAGATGCCTAACCACCAAACAACTCCTCTGCAGTCTGCTTTTCTTATCCCATCCCTAAGTACTACGATAGGGATAACGGCAGTGTTTAGGGAGGCACTGTCAGATGGAGAATTTGAAAACCTGGCAAAGATACATCTCACTGTTTAATAATCAGTGCAACTTACATTTTAATCCTGAGAAAGCGTCAGTCATTGGAAATGGAGCAGACACAATACTTCATGTACATTCCTCATGAAAATACAGCATACTTGTTTTGTAAGATGATTTAAAGTACAGGAAACTTCTACCTCTAGAGGCTCATTTAGTTGCTTTAGTGTCTAATCAGCAACTTGAGAGGAACCTCGCCATACCTACCATAGTGCTCTCCAGCAAATACAAGGCAGAGAGTCTGTTTCATCTACAGAAACCTAATTCAAGAGCGCGATGTATATGACATCACCCTAGGTGAGACGGAGTTCTCATGAGACAAACACAGTGTTTCTACATCAAGCACACTATCATCGCCATCAGCGACCTTTTCTTCACTGGAAAGTTGACCAGTGCCTTTAAACAGCACCCTGGTTATTCGCTCAGGGAGAAAACAAACCAGAATACGAGAACCACATGAAAGAATCAACTCTAAAGCAGATTTCTGCTCAGACAGGGATCACAGAATAGTAGGGGTTGGAAGGGACCTCTGTGGGTCATCTAGTCCAACCCTCCTGCTGAAGCAGGGTCACCTACAGCAGGCAAATGCAGCATTCAACATAAATAGGTTAGAGTGCTTATCACGTAGTCTCCATACTCAATAAACCAGAGCTTAATTCTCTCATAATTCATGCCCAGCTAAGACTAGCTTACACACCAGGAGAGGAGATGCGCCGTTTCCAGCCCACGCAGTCTAAGCCTGTCGGAGTGCTCTGGGAAAACGGATGCAGCTTCAGCGGTAGGATGTCAAAGGCAACAGCAGATGTGATGGATGGACTTCTTCCAGCCTGCAACAACAGAGGGAAAACAAAGACAGCAAACATTAAACTCGGACGCCTTGGAGGACTAAACACAGCATTCATCACGGAGCACCTCTTTCCACCTCTGATGCCTGCTCACGTAAGTAGTACATTAGTAGACACGTGGATGATTATGGCTAGAGAGGTTAGAAAACAGCATTATGGCAGGGAAAACTGCAAGGTAAGAAGAGCAGGAGAAGTGGATAACCAGGTGCTGGACTCCTACTTTGCATACTACCCCACAGCCACAGAAAGTTTCACTCCTTCCTCGGAAGTGTGTCTAGTGGGAGGGGGAAGCCTATCACCCCGACAAGTCACGCCTCAGTTACAGAACTGTTTCCTACAACTTTATGACTAATAATTATCGTTCTGGTATTTAACGTGTAAACAAAGCTTTTCCTCTCCGAGATTTATTGGTACCAGTCCCCAGCCATACAGGAGGTGGATAACACAACACTCTTCAGTTATAAGTACAAATAGGATCTCTCGCTCTCTCCTCTACCTGGCTGATTGATTTTACAGAATCACAGAATGGTAGGGGTTGGAAGGGACCTCTGTGGGTCACCTAGCCCAACCCCCTGCCCAAGCAGGGTCACCTACAGTAGGCTGTAGAGGACCTTGTCCAGGCGGGTACCCTTTATGAAACTTTGAAAGACCTATACCATTGCCAGATCTCATTGAATTAATAATTTTTGCTGGTTTAAAGGGGAAAATGTATAAATACATAAGTACAGCTTGTGACCTCTAATGCCTCAGTAAGTCAGGATTAAAATAAACATCAATACAAGATTTTCTTTTAAGAAATTACACAATCATACAAACCACTGCCATAAAGACACACCCACAGATTAACCCACTCTTTCATGCAGACATTCACTTGAAGTTTGGGGAAAAAAAAAAAAAAAAAAAAGAAATCCAAGATGTAAAAGAGGTTGTGCTCCTTTTCTGTGTCAAAACCAGTATTTTCTGCCAATCTTGCCACACCAGGAAACTTTCAATGTTTTCTATCTCCTCTCATCCACTCTGAAACAGAAATAACGTCTGCTTGATACAGGGAAACGAGACCAACATTCATTCCCCTGCTACTTCATCAGGGACTTGGCAAGATACTACAAGAATATAGATCATCTGACAATGAGCAATACAGATTGTAGTCAAAGACACTGAAATTTGTAGTACTTAATGTCTAAAGCAGATATGCTTCTATTCCTTTTTTCTTCTCTCTCTTTTCTCCATCCCATCCCTCCTGCGGCTGATATGCTTCTATTCCCTTTTTCTTCTCTCTCTTTTCTCCATCCCATCCCTCCTGCAGCTGATATGCTTCTATTCCCTTTTTCTTCTCTCTCTTTTCTCCATCCCATCCCTCCTGCAGCTGGCGCACAGCAAATATCGGCGACGGGGAGATCAGCTGGTCAGTAAGCATTGCTCCCATGGGCGTAGCCATTTTTCATCTCTGTAATGCTGCTGCCCCTTCCCTTTGCTGCTGTGACATTCAGCTACAACATCACCGCCCTGCACTCAACCAAGAGCTTGGGATGTTGAGGTCCAGTAGTTTATCCAGAATCTTTCCTTCTCCCTGCCAGCCCACGCTATGTCCCATCAGCCTAAAGGCTGCTGACTAGCCTTGATGCTGAAGTCCCTTCTTTAGAAGACTGCAATTAGTTAAAACGTCCTTCGAAAACAAAATGGCAAACGAAGCCCACTGAATAGCCACACGCTGCCCAAGCAGCTGTGAGCACTTGGTTTGCTTTAGCCCTCCTGGACTTGCTTTCCTAAAACAGGGAGAACACAGCCCATAGTCTGGCACACATCACCATCTCCCAAGGGACAGGATGAACCCTGTTCAAATTAACCTGAGCAGCGCCTGTTTGTCGAGCAAAGGCAGAGCAAAGCCCCAGTGGGAGCACGTGCTCTTCCAGTGACAACGACACCAAGCAAAACAGGCCACTTACTGAGGTCCTGTTCTGAAAATGCCAAGGGTAAAGTCCAGGTTATTTACATGAAAGGTGATAGAAAGCATTATTGTTCTGTCTAAGACTAAGCAGCAGAATATTGCCTTGGGGCTGTTACAATAAAAACTGCAGGCTTCATTCTTCTTAATCTCCAGGACATCAGAGCAAATCGCAGGTACAGGCATCACTTGATTTCTACAGCAGCAGAGCCAGGGCTGCACAGCCCAAAGTCAGGAGAAGCAGTATTCTCAAGATGTTAGTAACCTGTGGGTAGGGTTTTCCCCAACCTACAAGGGAGGGGAGGGGAAATGAGCAACCAGAGCACAGTAAAGACCCTCTCTTTTACATTTGCTGATGTAGGCTCAGGGGGTTCTTTCCATGCTCTTATGCACAGCAGTTCAGTCCCTGGGAGAGGCATTCACCCCTCTTACACGTCTGTGCCTTGTCAGGTGCACAACAGGCAGAGGCTTATCTCATTCAATCCCCTCTCCAAAGTGTGTTCATTACTCTCTTGAATTGGGTCTGAGGTGCCCACAGCGCTCATAACCATGGTAGCACACAGCAAAACTTAATTTTCTCTGCTTTCAGATGGGGTAAAATCAGATTTCCAGGAGTCAATTCAGAACAATAAGCTGAAGATCTGTTTGTCACTGCTTCTCATTTCTCTTCCAAAATAAGAGAGCAAGCTTTCTCCGCACCATACCCCCTCTGGGTATAGCCCCTCCATGGCCCTTTTCAGAATCTCTCTAATTTGGCAGCGCAGAAACTGTGCTCTAACAAACATGTGGGGAAGTCAGGTCTGTGCTCCTATTGCTGCCCTCTGGAGAGGCATCAAGCTTCACAGTCAGGTTTTAACTTTTTATCAGAATAGGAGAGGGCAGGATGGGAGCAGACTGGCAGTTCAGAGACATCACTAAAACAATTTTTGCTAAAATAATTCCCAAAACAGAGTCTGTCCCCGTTACAATATTATCAGTGGTTCAGGGCATTGTCTCTGCTCCAGCTAGGGAATTTATACAGCGTTAAAAAAAAGTAAGGGGACCCTAAACTGCATCTTGGAACCCATCGCCATGTGAACAGCAAAACCCACGTGCAAGCAAAAGAAAATAGATTCGCCCACAGCCACGGGAGCTTCTCTTCTTCCACTGTGGGGGACAGGGCAGGGGAGGACAGATGGGTGTGCTACCTTCAAAGGCTTGCCACCACCAGTTAAACACTGACACTTTAAGGTACACGATCAGAAGCTGCTCAGCTGGTTACTGGTAGCATTTCAATACAAGGGACAGCTGGGTCAGGCTCAGGTTTGACTCTATGGATTTACAGACCATTCCCATTTAAAGCAGATGAGCAGCTTACTGCACCTGAGCAAAACAAAGACCAGTATATAGAATTGTTTCAGACTGGTGTTTCAAGTGGTTATTGCTTCAGTTTAAAGGTAGTTTCTTGACTGTTTGTCCATCTCCCTCTGAATCCCAACTGCCAGCCTTCAGAACAGCTTCTTACTACCACTACGTTCATTTGTGTACGTTGATCTGAATGACAGGGTAGTACCAGAAATCAGCACTTGAAAATCAACCATTTGTTTTCTGTTCCTCCCTGGTCTGACCCGTTAAGTTCTTTCCACAATATTGCACCATTACATCACCTCGGATGCTGACCTGATCTTGACTTAACACAATACAACTTGCCATAACTGAAGCCACACATCCCAAGGCAGCCATGTGTCTGAAAGCATCAGACTCGCCATTTCAGACCTCCAAAGCCTCATTCAGTTGCCTTGTTCCAGTCACAAAACAACAATCTTACAAACCTTCTTTTGTGATAATTTGTTTCTCCTTATAAAAAGGGATTTGGCGTCCTTCTAAAACGCCCTCAAACACTGCAGCTTGTGACAGCACTCCCACCACGCTCGCTAGTGTGAATAAGCCAGCATTATTACAGAAACAGAGCACTGAAAAGACAGAATAAAACACAATAGGAAAAAGAAACTACATGATGACTATTATAAATTAAAAAAACAGGCTGAGAAATGCAGTTATATGGGCAGACAAGAAACAGCCCTTGAATCCCAACAGTTCTCTCAATAAAACTTAGCACTGTGCTCTCTTGGCCTGCCCACAGAGATAAAGTGTCAAAATCTACATAACACACTTAAACCTACAAAACCAGTAAAAGCCAAATCTACCTACGTGCTACTAGATACCTTCTACTCACCTCTGCTACCCAAAGGAGAATGAGCCAGCAAGCTCCCTGGGGCCCTTAAGGCCCGCAGGCAGGTGATGCTGAGGGAGGGTGCCCCAGGGGCACGGGGCAGCTGCCAGGCATCACACAGCTGATCACAATTTAGAGCTTTTGAGGTTTGCACCAGAAAATAAGGGTGGAGCTGCTTAAAGGAGAAGCTGTTTTCAGGCAGCACCAAAAGGTGCAATCAGCAAAGCAGAAGGCACCCAAGCTGTGGAACCTGCTGGCTCGAGGGGAAGCTGTTGAGGTAACTGGTCGCTCCTCTTAGAAGCACTAATGGTCTCCGTGCTCGCCAACGCACCCTGCAGCGTGGGCTGCATTTCCATCACTATCTGTGCCCATCAAGGAATTGTAAGCAGCATTTTTAACATATTTTTCTGGCTTCTGTTTATCACGGAGCCTATGTAAGCCAGGGATTCATTTTCCCTAGCTTGCTTCATGCCCACGTGGTACTAAGCACTCAGAACAAGGTAGAAAAGTAACACAATTAAATTATTTTTAAATTTTTAAAATCTTAACATACACTTATGGCTCAGGAACATGACTCATTGTTTTCAGCACATAGGTAGTAGTGGGGCTGAGCCAGGGAAGTGTCCTCACCAACCTGAGAGTAGGCAACACACCACAGTATCATGCCCAGCGCTCACCCAGGCATCAACTGGCAACATTCTGTTTTGAAGACCCCTACAAATACAAAATACCATGGATTTTTAGCCCCTTTGCTGGGGGAAAGTGAGCAGTTTTTCAGAAACCCTGTTTCTGGAGTTGGCCAGGGTGTCCGTGGCCTTTGGCGGGAGGCTCTCCCAGGCAGACAGGTATGAGGCAGCAGGGTGACCCCCAGCAAGCCAGAGTGGACAAGCTGAGCTGTGTCAGGTGAATGTTTGCCCCTCGCCACCCCCAGAACTATTTGTGCACACAAGCTCAAGCACATGCTGAAGTGGTGACAGGACTGGGGACTCAGCTCCCCTCAAACAAATCCCAGACAGTTCAGAGTTGGGACCTCTGTGGGTCACCCAGTCCAACCCCCTGCCCAAGCAGGGTCACCCAGAGCAGGCTGCACAGCACCGCGGCCAGGCGGGGCTGGAATATCTCCAGAGAAGGAGACTCCACAGCCTCCCTGGGCAGCCTGGGCCAGGGCTCCGTCACCCTCAGAGGGAAGAAGTTCTTCCTCGGGTTCAGCTGGAGCTTCCTCTGCTTCAGTTTGTGCCCGTTGCCCCTTGTCCTGTCGCTGGGCACCACTGAACAGAGTCTGGCCCCGTCCTCCTGACCCCCACCCTGCAGATATTTGTAAGCATTTCTAAGGTCCCCTCTCAGCCTTCTCTTCTCCAGGCTGAACAAGCCCAGCTCCCTCAGCCTTTCCTCGTAGAACAGATGCTCCAGTCCCCTCATCATCTTTGTAGCCCAAAATCATCATTTTGATGTAAGAGCAGCCAGAAACAGGCAACCGGGACAACAGAGAGAAACGGAAACAAATCCATACAACAGACCAAACCAGAAAACCCTGAGGAAAGCTTCTATTTGAATATCTGCTACTTGATTTCGAGTCTGCTCAGAAGCTTCCTCCATATTATCATCAGATGCTGCATAGAGTGTCCCTCTGTCTCATGTCCTTTTTCCCAAGAAGTTCTTTTTTTTATGTATGAAGGCTAAATTTAGCTCTTGGATACAGATTCATGGCTCTCCCTGAGGGGAGCAGACCTTAGCTCTGGATCCAAGAGTAACAGATGCCACCAGTGTGAGTCACAACAGCCACAAAGTTGGTCACAAGCAATCATAATGCGGATCTGAAACTCTCCCCTGGTTGAGAGGAGCATACTAATAGCTAGAACTCCAACGGCAATGCTCTCTTGAGGGCTTCACAGCAGGAATTTGCCTCAGTGGGAAGCATGGAGCTGGCCTCGGATACAAGGGAAGTCTAGTTCCGAAGTCCCTCGTTACAGGGCCACAGGGCAGGGAATGAGATTTCATTCGTTCAATTTATATTGATTTAAGGCAACTTTGATTTGCTCCCTGCCCTCCCTATCTTTCAGCTGACAGAGCAATCTGACGCTCTCGCATCCTATCGTCTGACACGGCACGGGGCAAGAACTGCTCACTTCCAGAGACTAAAAAACCCACTACCTTTAGAGATCATCACTCACGGACCGGTGGAGTGTTTAACCAGTCTCTGCAGACTACTGGGCCCAAAGAAAATCAGACAGAACTGGTGCCAGGCAAAGCGCAAGGACAGGAATATGACGACAGTAGAAAGAAGCAGCCGGAGCAGAGCGGCAGACAGTGCCAGAGAATGAGGAGGATGCTGTTCGGTTTCTTACTTTTAACTGGTCCTCTGGGAGGTGTCGCAATTGAATCCCTCTCTCTGGCTGTGTCTCCTTCTCTAGCTTCCTTTTTTGGTTCCTCTCCATCCAAACATCATCGAAGCTGAAGCACTTATAGAGGGGTTTAGGTCTCTTCCTCCTCCTCTCTGGAGTCTCCTTAGCTTTTTCATCTGGAGCAGGGAAGGCAAGCCTCCAGGCTTTGCTCTCCAGGGTGGAGATAGGGCGTGGGGATGGTGGGACCTGGGGGGCCCTCCTTTTGCGATGGGGAACCCATTTCTCACTTGGCCTCTTTTCGGGTGGTATTTGACATGGCTGTTTAGACTCCTGTTTCACAAACAGCAGGTGAAAACACAGGGTTTGTTGGCTGGAAATTTTGTTTGCATCAAATCAGTTTGAACAGAAGGTGGCAAAGCTCAGTTGTCTCGCCCCAGAACTGTTCAGAAGAAAATGCTTTCCCAAGAGTACCGGGTGGCTGAAACCAGCCTGTCTACTCACTCAGCTCTCTCCATCAGGCTCTCCAGAGCCTGTGCCCTGAAGCAGTGCTCTGCTACCTTTTGCGAGTGTAATACATGCTCCCTCTGCACAGGACAAAGCCCTTTTCATCCTCATCCTAGATAGCGTGTTACAATAACGTTACTCCTGGGATTTAGGTCACTCTGTCTGTATCCTATTATTTACAAAGACAGTGTCTCTGAAAATGGAATAATGACCAGTCCTGTCTGTCTGTGCTTTTCCAACTGTACGTCAGTTATACAATGTGAAAAGCCATCCTAGATGCCTGCAGGTCTGATGTGTTCCTGATCTGCTCTTCGTGCTATCCATTTGCTTTGCTTGATGTTGGGCCGCGAGCGGGGAATTGCACAGCTTTGCACTTCACTCTCATTTGCTTTTAACGAGTGGTTGCACAAAATTACAGCTTTTATAGTGGAACAACTTGAAACTAAGTGTGCCCTGAGGCATCTAACTACCACTCCAGGTAGCATCAGTGTTGGAATCAATAATATTTAAGGTGGGAGATAACAACGTTGAGGAATGAATGACCTCAGGAGTCTCTTTTCATGCCAAGAAAGTGTTGTGTCCTGACAACAGTATTTTTCCAGTTTCTCACAGTTCATGTGAAGAAGCTAAATAAAAAAACTCTTAAACCACTGCAGGCACTTCCTAACTACTCTCGATTAACCAACAATCCCAGATCAATTCATCTTTGCCAGTGGCAAGAGATGCCAGTCTAGAAGCACTTCTAGATGCTATGCAAAAAGGAAGGTGTATCCTGCTGGTATTCTGTGCCTAACCCCATCGTATTAGAGAGGAGCAAGGAGGAGAACTCGCACGGATTCCAGACATGGGACATATTAGGACAGTGTGCTCTTGCCTGCTGGGTAACACAATTATGTAAATAAAATAATGCCACAAACAGTCAGATTAATTACATACGAAATGAAAGCCCTGCCACATGAGCAAACTGGTAGTTGTTCTGTCTTGCTTTTTTCAGCATAAAATCTCTGTCCTGGAGAACTTGGAGAACGTTAACCGTTAGCAGTAACGAGCGAGGGGCTGCTCTGCGCTAAGCAGGGTGACTTACCGGTGTGGGAGCCAGAGGTGCCAGGGTCGAGCTGCCCCATTGCAGTTTGGGACAGCACTATAACACGGATAAAGCAGATACCACTGGAAAAATACCTGGCTGGGGGAATATATACGTATCCCCACGGTGGAGGGCACACTGGGAGGTGAGCTCAAGGAACTTCACAGTTACGCATTGGTTTAGCATTAATGTCTTTACTGATGTGGAACAGAAAAGGACTTTTCTTCAAATCCACGGTTGAACTTAAGCTTCTGACCTTTTTACTTAGCAACGTACAAAAGGAAGACCATCCTTAGTGATTATATGATAATTATGTCGGAAAGACTTAAAACTGCAAATATACTTTGCCCAATGCCTCTGCTGTGTTTTCACAGATTCCTGAAAAAAAAACTTCACTTCCAAAAGCCCAGGGTGCAGTTCCACTTCACTTCACAATGTCATGAAAATGGAAATAAATAAAAGCCCTGTCTGTTTTAATAGATTAGATGTTTTGTCCTGAAAGCTGTGAAATTTACACTAATTTCTAGGCTCCAGCTGCATTTATCCAATTTCAGATATCATATTCTGCAGCCTCCAGAAGAATCAGAAAAAATAAACCGGTTTTATATGGCTTAGATACCATTTAGATTTTTCGTGTTTTTCTTTAAATAATTTAATCTAGCAATCAATGAAGGCAATTATTTATTTGCTCCCAATGGTTACATTTGGATGTGGGCTTGCCTATTCAAGGCTTTACACATGCCTCATCTCTCCACTCTTTTCTAGATGCGAAGGCTCATTTGAGTTGAACACAACCAGCCCTCAGCTGCAGAACTGATCCAAGCAGTTCCAGATTCATGAACTCTCCAAAAAACGTCTGCTTGGGGTACGCAGAATCTCATACCCCCTCTCAAGTGCCACTTCTGAAAATCTGCTCAACAAAATTATTTTGCCCATTTCTTAACATGAAAACTCATCATCAGCAATATGGAAAAAGTAGCATGATCAAACCAGATTTCGGCCAACAGATCAATCTCAGTCACTCCGGTGGTTTGTGCTTAGCCAGTGAAAGGGATTCGTAAGATCCCAGCCACTTACAACTTGGGAAATCCTCTCTGGGATTAAAAGCCTACTGACAGAGGAAGACTCTGCTTTTAAAGGCCTCAGCCAATGAAGAAATCCTCACTGAAGATACAATCTTTTCTGTGAGATCCAGCCCATCAGAAGGAAATTAATGTGTTACCAGGAGCAGAATACAATAAAGCATCAAAAGGAGACCCTGAGTCCACGGGTTTGTTCTGTTTGCTGTAGAAAAGGTACAAAAGGACTCCTAGTCACAACCAAAGGGTAGTTACGGGTCTGCAAAAGTCTCATGGTGCTTTGAAAGACAGTTTCTCATTGTCTAAACAAAAAGATTTTACTTCCTAGAAGTGACTGCTAGCAAGGGGAATTGATTTCTGTGTTGCCTTTCACTTTGAGAAACTTCTTCACTAGACACCAGTCACAAGGCTTGATTCTGGCTTATCTTAAGAGTGGTAAAACCCAGCTAACAAACTGGAGTTGAACACAGGGTGGTGTCTGTGTAATCTGACTGAGGCATATTCTGCATTAGCGGTGTTGTGGTGACTCCATTCCTTTAGAATTCTGTGGTAAATCCTCCCTTAAAGAGTGCATCACTTCATATGGTCTTGAGCAGAAACAGAATTATTGAGTGGTACTGCCTGAGACAAAGAGGAGTATTTATGCACCCATCTAACTGTTGTGTTTATTAAGCCATTAAAGAGTTTCACTGGAATCCCTAAACCATATTGAAATAAAAGACTCTGCAAACCAAACCACCACCTGGTCATTCCCAGACAACAACTCACCTCATCTCGGAGAATGTCACTAATGGAAGAAGCTGTGTTTAAGCTGATCTGGGACTGACTGCTTATGCCACTGTCATCCCTCTGGTATTCGTTGTCCAGCGAGTGTACAGAAAGTAAGAGACTACCTCTGGGTTTCAGCGTCTTTGGTCTCTCAGGAGCCTCTGAAGTGCTTTCAGCTGCAGAGCTGTTTCCAAGAGAGATCATCGAAGTGGCACACATCCTCCCGGGATAACGGAAGCTCTTGTGTTGAGCAGTGGATCGCGGACTCTGCGGTTTAGGACTCATGGGCCTACAAGGCATGTCTTTACCATCAGAATTTGAGAGCTGGGGACACGACGGACTTGACTGACTGAATGGCAACTGCAAGTCAGTGGGGCTAAATGGAGATTTCATCCAGTACTCCTCTAGAGAAGTATTCAAACTGTTGCTCAGGGCCTCCTGTTGTTCGTCACAGTCTGAACTCTGTGAGTATCTGATGCTCAGACCATGGGACTGTATTCGTTTTCTCCACACACCTGCAGGTGAAGAGACATCAACAGGCTCCACAGAGGTGTCAAAATAGTTGGTGTCTGTTGAGGAGCCATTAGCTGTTTCTGTTTTAAAAAGTGTGTGTCCATTGGAACTATCCTGTCGCTCTAGTGATGTTGTCCTCATTACATGGCCTCTGGTTGCACCAAGACTCTCCTGTGTTGGTGATAAACTTGCTAAGACAGGCCTTTTTAGTCCATCTGCCTCCTTGCTTTTTAGAAAAGCTTTCCAGGCGCTCTGGCGAAGTTTGGCTTTCTCCTTTTCATTTTTCAGTGATACTCTTGAGCTTTGCTCAGTATTTTCCTTTTCTGGAGATTTGGATTCAAATAAGCTCGAGAGGGATTTGTGTGCCAAGGCCAACCTCGTCCTGAACTTCTTACCCTCGGGGGTTTTGTTTCTTTTGTATTCATTTTCAGGGAATGATTTTCTAATCCCAGAGTATTCCACAGGTTCACTGTCATTGTTTTCAGATGAACCTGAAACTTGTTGGTCTGCATATTTGACAGCAGCCAGCGTGGGAGAAATTGAATTTGTATCTACATCTTCCATCAGTATCCGACCAGAGCCAGAAGCCTTCCTCAGGCTCATTCTGTGGAATAATCCTGGAGGTCTCTCATAGAATAAATCATCATCGTCAGAGTACTCAGAAGCGTAGCTTTCCTTCCTGTGGAAGGCTGAACCAGATGAAGAACTTTTGAAAGACTGCAAACTTTCAGTGTCTTCATCCTCCTTCCCAGCATCCAGTTCTTCTATCTTTACCTTGCTGCCAGAGAAGCTGCTGCTTCCCAGGTTTTCTGCTGTGGCAGGCTTAGTTTTCCTGAAAGATGTCATTTTTGAGAATACTAAAAACCTGGAAGCTTTTCCACTATTCCCATTCTTTGTTGGCTTTTGCCCAGCTTTGTAGAGACTGTTGTTACTTCCCAGGACGTGGAACGAGTTCTCATCCATCTCCTCGCTGTTCGTGCTGCAGGTACTTATAGCATCCAGGCCCAGCACGCCAGTATTATGGGTCTCCCTTTTCACTGAATAGTTAAAGACATCAGACACATCCAGATTCAGTGTGCTGTCTTTGCCAGGGCTCGCTGTGTCTCCTGCAGGAAAGCCCTCCTTTCCTTCGCTCGGAGAAGGTTCTTCACAAGTGCCTGTTTGTTCCTTCGAGCCATTACAGCCTTCAGTTCCTTGCCTGCCTACTGCTTGTTCACAGATGATGCTGGGCCCCTGAAGGTCAACATCAGCACCATCTCCCTGACACAAATTGCTGACACTGCACGTTTCCAGTGTTACTGCACTGGTTTCATACAAGCCTTCCTCTCCGCCTCGATGTGCTTTGGATTCCTCTTCCCGAGACACCTGGTCATCTCTTGTTTCAGCCTGTGACTTTCTGAACTGTTCTGTCTCTAATTCAAAACCAGCCTTTGTTCTGCAAGGCTCTTCCTCAGGGACCACACCACCACTTCCGCTATGTGATTTTAAGAGCGCTTCTTCACACTGATCTGCCTGATTCTCTGCAGTGAGTTTGTCACGGCCCAGTGGTACCGTAACGCTCCCAGATTCCACTTCTGCAGCCGTTACCGTGGAACTACTGCAGGTGAACCCTAAGGATGAAACTGCATCTGTTTTCTCTCTGTTCTCTTGTGAAACTTGTGGTTTTTCTTCAGCTGTATCCTTACCAGGGAGCACCTCTGCACTACCAGGAATGGGGTGGGTGGCCTGAATTTGTTCTTCATAGCTACAGCTTTCACTCAGAACTCTCTCTGGCTCATCACAAGCTTTGCTGACGGTATGAGGAGACATCAAATCCTGGTTCACCACATTTCTCAGTGTTCCAGTTGCCACTTCAGCAGGAAGGTTATCACTCAGTGTCTTGGGCTGTAATCCTCCCTCCTCTACAGACAGTATAATTAGGGCAGGCCTTAACTCTGGAAGCGTCATTAAGCGCCTTCCCTGGCTTATATTATCTGATCTGGGAGTCATGTCAGCAGCAAAGACATTGTCTTCATCCTTTCCTTTATGAGTAGGATGTTGATTTGTTACTAGCTCAGAGTGATTCCTTAAGGCACCTGTACTTTGCTGCGTTGACTCTCTGCACTCTACCTCAGTGTTACCACCATCTGCTTGCAATGTGGTTTCCAGGACTTTCCAACCGAAGTCAAGGTGAGAAGAATCATCTACCCATCCTTCCCCTACCATGACCTCCATACCTGACAGTTCAGATTCAAGGCCATTGTCCTTTGAACTCTTCTGCTGTGTTCTACCAGTGGAAATACAGCTTACAGAACAATCACAACCTCCATTTCCCACAACAGCAGGAAAACCTACATGACAAGCTGCTAGGTTCTCGGTGTCACCAATGCCAGATTCAACATCAATATCACAAGGGAATCGGTCTGCTTCCAGAGCTTTTTCGGCTTTGTACTGGTCACTTTTTATAAGTTCCTCAGCACGTATGATCACTGGCTCACAGTCCAGGGCAGATGAAGTCTCCTTTTGTTTCGGACTACACTCACAAGCATCAACCTCTGTAGAAGATAAACTATCAGCACATGTACCTAGTGCTTCTGGGCTAAGGCCACACGTCTGTGGTTTGGAGTGCAAATAATAATCAACACAGTGGGGAGGGCCTGCTGGTTGAGAAAGCCGACGCTCATTTGAGTCTACATCAGTATTAAGAGATCTTTTTATACCAAATTTGCCCTCTAATTTTCTTGCCTTTTCAGGGCTTGCAGGCGCCTTTCCTAAGTTTTTCCAAGTGTATTCAAAATCCAGCCCTTGAAGATGTATTCTGGAACATGACCATCTAAATTTGTCTGTCAGATGAGTACAGCTCCCCACGCATTCTGTCTTGCTTTGAGCACTGATATTTTCAGGTACGCTGCGCCATGTCTTACTTTCTGTAATCTCTGACCTTCTGAGTGGTGGCTGAGATTCTGGTTTGAAGCAGCTCTGGTAAAAGAATGAATCTGATGTCAACATGGCCTCTGTACTTCCATGGTTTATCCTTTTACCTGTAGTTTCCTCACTGTCAACTGAGTTCCTCCTGCTGCATTTTATGCTGGACATAGAATCTAATTCACACTTATGGTCAGACGGCTCAGTGTAACTTTTCCAGTTCGGTCCATTTGTTTCAAAATGAAGATTAGGCAAACTACAGCTTGACGCTGCATCTGACCGGGAGGAAAATTGCTGTACCTCAGGAAAAGTCAAACAGCTTTCTGAGTTTGCTTTGCAACAAGCAATGCTTAATACTGCAGCATGTTCTGTCTGTCTTGTAACATCATCTTCTGCAGGTACTGAGCTGGTACAGAACCGCACGTTACTGCTTTCAAACTCAGCTTTATTTTGCAATACTGCTACAAACTTTCTATTTGTCGGTGATGTACTGCCCTCTTCACTGACTTGGTTCTCTGTGTTGGAAATATCACGAGTTAATATTAGCTCTTCATCACCCAGTTCTTCACCTTCTGACTTCACAGTTTGTATGCAAAATTCAGTTTTGCTTCGTGCTGCTTTTATTTTGGAGGACACTTCTAACCACACCTGCTGGCTAAATTCTGGTTGCCTTAAGCACTTCAGTTCATGGAGGGTTGCTGCTGCCTTTGCTTTAGGAAGACTACAGCACAGATATTTTTTGTCAGTAAAAAGGCAGTTTGAATCCAAGCAAGTTTCCCCAGTTACATCACTGGAAACAGATTCTGTATCTGATGCACTCTCATAAGGCTCAGTTTTCACATCCGACAAAGATCCACTCTGATGGGACAGGGTCTCGAAATAATCTTCATCTGTTTCTTGGCTGGATCCACGTATCTCCAGCTCTATCGTGCTCGGGGTAGAACTCAGATCATCTTCAAACTCTCCTTCACTGATGTAATTTTCAACCGGCTCTGGGGTCTACGAATAAACAGAAAGGCATGGTTTAATAATGATTTCCCACAGCAGCAGGGTAGCATTAATTATTATTAGAAAAGGGACTTAGGAACACAACTAATTCAACACACACTGATGTCTTTGGAAGTTATACTTGATATTTTACTTATTGATGGATGTGAGGTCTTTTTTTTTCTTACTTTCTGTTTCTTAATGTTTCTTAATTTTTTTTTTTTCATTTTAATATGTACTTATGCAGAGGGCAAAATTTTACTTTTGGCCATATCTTTCATGGCCCAGTACTAACACACATTTCACATTCAAGTAAGTCAAATGGAAATCATATCTTGACAGTAGATCTAAAAACTCTAATGAATCCATCTTCAAATCTGAGGAGGAGGTTTATGCCATAAACCTGGGAAGTAATTGTTACTGTCCAAATTACAGAAATGTGACATAAATATATGCAGAACAGTTTCGCACTAGAACAACAGAATACTACCCATACCAAATCCTGAACCAAAAGTGAAAAGTCTTTGATCTCAATTTGATGATGGTGATCTAGATCTCATGATGATGATTTGGATGCCATCCAGAGAGCTGGACAAGCTGGAGAAGTTGGCCTGTGTGAACCTCATGAGGTTCAATGAGGCCAAGTGCAGGGTCCCGCACCTGGGTCGGGGCAACCCCCACTACCAACACAGGCTGGGGGACGAAGGGATGGAGAGCAGCCCTGCCGAGAGGGACTTGGGGGTGCTGGGGGATGAAAAGCTGGACATGAGCCACCAATGTGTGCTCGCAGCCCAGAAGGCCAACCGTGCCCTGGGCTGCATCCCCAGCAGCGTGGGCACAGGGCGAGGGGGGGGGATTCTGCCCCTCTGCCCCGCTCTGCTGAGACCCCCCCGGCAGTCCTGCATCCAGCTCTGGGGCACAGGACAGAGCTGGAGCTGCTGGAGCGGGGCCAGAGGAGGCCCCAGCAATGATCCGAGGGCTGGAACCCCTCTGCTGGGAGGAAAGGCTGGGAGAGCTGGGGCTGCTCAGCCTGGGGAAGAGAAGGCTGCAGGGAGACCTCACTGCGGGGGCCTTCCAGTGCTTGAAGGGGGCTTCTAAGAAAGATGGGGAGAGGCTTTTTAGCAGGGCCTGTTGCGATAGGACAAGGGGTAATGGCTTTCAACTAAAAGAGGGCAGATTCCGACTAGACACAAGGATGAAATTTTTTATATGAGGGTGGTGAAACCCTGGCAGAGGTTGCCGAGAGAGGTGGTCGATGCCCCATCCCTGGAAACATTCCAGGCCAGGTTGGACGGGGCTCTGAGCAACCTGACCCAGTTGAAGATGTCCCTGTTCATTGCAGGTGGGTTGGGCCAGATGGCCTTTAAAGCACCTTTCCAACCCAAACTATTCTATGATTCTATGATTTTGCAGAAGGCTTATACCAGGAGCACTATATATATGAGTTACTAGAGCACATTCAAATCAGGGGCTGAGACCAGAAAGATCAGAACCACACTGTCAATATTAGGAAATGTCTTTGTCCCAGACAGCTGCCCTGGGAGAGTCTCAGCCATCTTTTTCTTTAACGATCAGAAAGAAGTCTGGATAATTCTCGAGTTTCAAATAGAAAAATGAAAACAGGGCAAGCATTGCTGAGGTAAAAATAGTACCTGCTGTCTGTCAGCTTCAGGTACAGCCGTTGTCAGAAGTTCTACAAATGTACCCAACAAAGATATTTAGCCAATTCCAGCCTCAGCCCATTAATATCTAGAATGAGAAGCTATATAAATATAAATAGCAACCTTTAACCCTAATGCTGGATGGCTCTTTAACCAAGTTTTGATAACAATCATCACAAGAATGATCAGCACGTTTCAAAATCTGAAAACTGAGATAATAAACAATGTAAGGCATTTCTAAAAAAAGAACCAAAACACCCCACAAGCGACTGGGAGCCGTCAAACCAGAACACAAGGTCCCTCAGCCTGAGTTGTGTGTCACCTTCACCAGGGTGCTTTGTCACAGTGGGAGTGTGAGTCCTCATATGAGAAGCCAAATTCCAAATCATATCAAAGGATATGTCACAGTTTCTGATTCTAGACTCCAGAGCATAGGGGGTAAAATGGAAAAGGGAAGGCATTAGGGCTATTTCCAAAAGGGAGTCTCAATAACAAGATTGGTATTTTCTCTTGACAGAAGAAGGAAAATACAAATTGCATGGAGGAGGGAAGGGGAGGATTCAGAGCTTCAAAACAAGTCCAAAAATGACTTTCACACCATTAAACCTGACCAAATTGCACTATAAATGCAACATGAGACGCGTAACCAGCAGAGCAACGTGTCCTTTACTGTGTGCAATCAGTGATACATGTAATTGAGGTCCTTTAATAATGTCAGACCCCACTATCACCAGGACAGAAGTGCCCAGCGTTCAAGCAGCAGCCTAGGATTTCAGATACTGATGGAGCAGCGTAAGCTGTGAGCAGTTGGCTCACACAGCAGTGAGTACAGCAGCAGCTGTTCGGCAGTAACAGCACTGCCTCTTCAACAGTGTTCTGAACACAGCTTTACAGATGGCAATAAACTCAGATAAAAACTGCTCAGGCAAGAAAGAACAAAGTAATGAAGATGCCCAACCATCCCCAAGGATAAATGCGAATTAAATTACAAAAAAATTCGGGCAGAGATCCCTTACAGTCCATCTATCATTCCAAACACAGCTATGTCAGGGTATTTGTACTGCGGCACCCTCCTCCCCCAATTCGTTATTTGTTTTTAATGGGTATTATACAAAATAATGCAATGAAAGCAGAAGCAGAGGCCCCACAATTGCCTCCATACCTTGTGGGAAAGGAGGAAACAAGTTCTAGGTATGAAGGGCTCCAGTTAACATCAACCAGCGTTCCTGGCCCATGTCCAGGACTGACCACGTGTCCCCAGCGCCGCTAAGGGGAAGGGCCAGCATCAGGATCAGCTTGGTGGGGCCTGCTCTGCCAGAGGTACCCAGGGACAGAGAGGACACAGACGCTTTGGTTCCTGCTACGTCTGTCCAAGCCCTCTGCCTACCAGACAAGGGAGGCTTAGAGCTGACCTCCAGTAAACCTGAGACTCGCTGAGCTTCCCACGGTGACCAGGGAAGGAGTCCCACCACGGCGAACAACATGCCGATGGTGCCATTTTTGCCTTCTTCTGTGGGTCTTTGACTTCTCAGTGTCTCTGGTTCTACAGGTCTTTGACTTCTCGGTGCCTCTGGGAGGCTGGGACTTTGTTCTGACCACCTGGCATACGCAGTTTAATTTCCTCCCAACCTGTAGTGTGTGTATTTTGTCAGGATTTGTGGGACCACTTCTTTTTGTGTTTTACTAGATTTTTTTCTGTAAAAGTTAAGTCTAAAGGACTCAGTCGGTGCAGAAGGGGGGAAGCTTACAGTGGGCAGGTCCTTTGATGTAGCCCTGTCCACCCAACACAGATAATCACGGGCTTGAGAACTGAGTAGACACGTGGCAGTGATCCTCAGCTGGGCAGCTGATCAGACAGCAGTCCTAATGTCTTTAATGTCCATGAGATTACACTGAGAATTTAAAAAGTCAAATTACGGCTCTTTCCTGGGAAGGCTTCTTGAGAAAGCCCTCAGCACCCATGGACACAGTTGTGTGTTTCTACATCTCTTCAATCTCAAAGCAGATAAACAGTTGGAAGACAAGAGCCTAGGATAAATATGAAAGAAACTGCTTCTGAAATCAGGCTTTTGCATTCCACAGACAATAGACAAATCAAAACAAAGCTCCCTCCTGCCTGCTTTTGTCTTGCATCTCTTTCACTGTCTCTGAAATGTGCCACGAAAATAGGATGAAATTGAAGTTACTGATCTGTCTTGCTGTCACTGGATGCAGCCATACACAATCATGTCAACCCAAAGTCACCAAAAAAATAAAACTTGTGACTTTCATGTGTGAGGACCTAGGATCCTGGGGTGCATTAGGAGGAGTGTGGCCAGCAGGTCAAGGGAGGTTCTCCTCCCCCTCTACACTGCCCTAGTGAGGCTCCATCTGCAGTGCTGGGTCCAGTTCTGGGCTTCACAGTTCAAGAAAAATGAGGAGCTACTGGAGAGGGTCCAGCGGAGGGCTACGAGGATGAGGAGGGGACTGGAGCATCTCTCCTATGAGGAGAGGCTGAGGGAGCTGGGCTTGTTCAGCCTGAAGAAGAGAAGGCTGAGAGGGGACCTTAGAAATGCCTCTAAATATCTGCAGGGGGGGGTCAGGAGGACGGGGCCAGACTCTGTTCAGTGGTGCCCAGCGACAGGACAAGGGGCAACGGGCACAAACTGAAGCAGAGGAAGCTCCAGCTGAACATGAGGAAGAACTTCTTCCCTCTGAGGGTGATGGAGCCCTGGCCCAGGCTGCCCAGGGAGGCTGTGGAGTCTCCTTCTCTGGAGATATTCCAGCCCCCCTGGACGCGGTGCTGTGCAGCCTGCTCTGGGTGACCCTGCTTGGGCAGGGGGTTGGACTGGGTGACCCATAGAGGGCCCTTCCAACCCCTGCCATGCTGGGATTCTGTGATTCTGTGACCTTGATCTCCATAACATAAGATAGCTTCCATCCAAGGTGCCTTCTAACTGAGGGCTGACAATGGTCATATGTGGTATCTGCTGCCATGGGCCCAGGCACTCCTGGTCTTGTGAAAATTTTTTATTTGGTGGGGAAGTGATGTATCATTTTTTCTCTACATCACATTCTTATTTGCATAATTTCTCCACACTTACAAGATTACATTACAACAATTGTGAGCTTCCTAGATATTTTATTTCCCTAATTTTCCCTGCCTAACAATTGGTAGGATAGGTTAAACAGACAATTGTATTACTTCAACCAGTCTTTTAATGAAGGAATTTATTCTTATATCTCACAACCACAAAAAAGAATCTGACCATTTAGATGGTCTTTGAACCAAGTTCCCTAAGCAAGCCTGACTTGCATTCCCACGAACTCGCACCTAGCCCTAGTTACTACCTCATTGCCAGCTCAAGGAGTATCGGCACAGCTTTTCCTGAACTCAAGACAACACAAAAACATTTTCAACTGCCACTTCAGAGGATTCAGACAATTGTTTTCTCCATAGGTGATGGTAGCAACAACTCTTGAGTTGTTATTAATGCACCTTTCATAAATCTCCCTTCACACTTTGTTGGACTGAAAGGCACAGGACAGTGTCTTTGACTCCCAATGTGATGAGACTGAAATGCAGCTTCCATCAACACAGGTGAGAGCAAGCCCGCTGCCCTCTCTGCTCTGCAGGTAAAGGAGATGTGCACTTCCCAGGACAAGACATGAGGGCAGCGTTTACGAAAGGTCTCATCCTGCAGAGTGCTGTAGGCCCTCAGCTCCTGCTGGTGCAAGTACAGGGGAGCTCAGGGCACTGGGGGTTCAGCCGTGCCTACTTCAGGGCTCTGTGTTGGGGTAATCTACGTGCTCTCTCTCCGTTACTGTCTTTGAGAAGGGCAACACTAATTTAGCCACCTAAAGAGGGGGTGGAAGGAGAAAGAGAGACAAAACTAGTGGAGGAAGCTGGCCGCTTTACTGGCAATACAGGGTTGTTAACACAGCTGCTTCAGACTTCAGCTGTAATGCCATCTAGGGTTACTTACATTGGTTTAACTTGTGGCCTATATATTTAAATAATAAGCTGAATGGAATTACTGAAAAGACTGTGAGTCTCTAGAACTCCTCCTTGGCTTCCCAGGAACAGGGACTGGGTATGAAATTGTTAAATCTTCACAATTGCTAAAGGGTAAATATTTGAGGCACCCTAACATGGTAGCGTGAAACTCCCTCATCCTCTGAGTAATGTGGGCTGTGAAAAGCTGAGCTTTTTCTACATCCACGTAGGGATTTAGATGGCCTACACAGGTTTGAAAAATGCTGGTCACAGAGCTGTTATAGCGATTATGGACATCAGGAACTGAGGGCACAGCGTAAAAACTAAAGGTATGTTCAGTCACAGGACAGAAACAGCATTTGAAATAGCCAGCTTCTCCTTCCGCACCTTCGATACACCTCCGCTCCGAAAGGGACAGCCTTGGAGTGAGAGGAGTCTGGCCTCAAGGTCCTGCTAAGCCTTGGTCTCTCCAGTTGGGCTGGCAAAGCTTGCTTAAGGTAATTGTACTTCTAGAAACTTGGATGTTTGCCAGCCTGGAAATGCCTGGGAAGATCTAAGACCACCAAGTCTTTCCAGAAGAATAGTCATAAAAATGGCTTTTCATGAACTAAATTACGTTCTTGGATTTAAGGCAAACATAGCACGAAAAGTGTTCCTTTCACAAGAAGTTCCATCACAGAGTTCAAAAGTGGTTCAGGGCAACGATGGAGCACAGCTGCCGTCCTGAGGAACCAGTCACACCGCCTTGGTCACCACAGAGCCATAAAGAAAAAGCCCTTCAAACATATTTGTGGAAATGATACAGACTCAAAATTAATGGTTTGAACTTACCAACCCTCTTCCATACTTAAATAAATGCAAAGTAAGTCCAGAAATCCTTAAAGCAAGTTGGATGCCAGTCAGAGGTTGGATTCTATGTGCTATAAAGAGTCACAGGCCTACCTCGGGGGAACTTTGTGTGGCAAATGGATTCACACGTAAAGTTTTATTCTCAGAAGGGAGAACATAAAATTGTTTGGGAGAGTCCTCCCACAAGCCCAGAGTTGTGTTCTTCAGGGTTCACACAATACAGAAGCAAGAGCATGGGTAAGGCTCTCAAATTAATGCTGACACAACCAGCCCACCAAAAAGCCACCACAGGAAAAGGACTTCAGAGAGGAGGTGGCAGCGGAGGGTACACAGCAGTAGCTGCAGCCCACCCAGAATCCCTCTTCACTCATCTACTGGGGCTTGAAAAATGACCCAGCAGAGAGTTGGAGTAGGAGCTGTAAAGAAAACGTCACATAAGATAGACACACAGTGTCCCCAAGGCCTCAGATTATCTTCCTGACCAAAACCAGCTATCCAAGCCCTTTTCTTAAATTGTCTTCATCATGAATAATGGAAAGAAGGGAATAAAAAAGGAAAAGAGGACACACTGGCAAAGCCTTCATTTTCTACTACTTCCTTGTAAAAACAAACCTTGTTAAACTTAATGAGTAAGAAGTAGATTTAAAGTCATTAACTTCAGACAGAACTTTGGTTTCTCAGTCAGCAGAAAAACACTTTTCTGAATTGTCTGTCGTTTCAGTGGGTATCACAGATGCTACGGATGTTTACAAAGAGCAAAACAGTAAGAACAAGAGCAGCTGCAGCACTGCACCTTGGTAAGCACTGCTGAGAAGGGATGCTGTTGTCAGCAGTCATCCTGAACCTTCAGATGGATTCTGCCCTGTGCACATGGCAGTTCGACAGGCACTCGGAAAGACACTAGAAATGACACTCTGAGCACAGTGAGGAAGGTGTTCTCTAACCACTGAATGATGACATTTTACTTGCAAAACATATTCTGGTTTTGATGCAGGGCACAAAAATTTGCATCTTAACTGCACAAGAAGAAACAAAATTCACAGACGGGTGAGAAAAGCAGAACCTCCCCAGGAGGTTCTTGCTTCAGGCAGTGCACACATGTACACATGTCACATGTACAGCCATCCCAAAGCAACTTTGGCACTCCGTCTGTTCGCAGTTGGGTGACAGAGCTGGTTCACTAACCGGCCACACACAGCAACAGCCCTGTTTGCAGGGCGCTCCATCCTTAAGCCATAACTTTGTAATATACAGAATCATTCATATATAAAGTCACTAACCCAACCTATCTCCCTTTTCCGCAAGACGTGGACAAGCTTTTTACTGTTCCCAAACAGTGCAGTTACTTTTTTCAGCAAAAAGATCTCAAAGCCAGCTCTGTTTGTTTGTGAGAACCTGTACTACACCAACAACTCGCGACACGAGGAAGCAACACGCAGACATCCTCCCCAGCTGTGTCTCGCTCTGGTTGTCTTCAGTGCCTCCGCTGGAAAGCCTCCAAAGGGTTAAGCAGTTCCAAAACCAGCAGGACTAGGTGAGCAATTGCACCGGGCTCTGGCAGCTACCATCACTCGAGGTGGCAGCGCCAGATGAAGCCAAGAGGGAGAAGGGGTTGGAACCAACGGCAGAACACTGCACAGAACCAGTGTAACATCTAAACATCATAGCAGCATCGTAACTGCCCAAAACTCAGGGCTTTTTCCCCTGCTGCCAGCTTGAGTGACCGTGCTCTGTTTCTGTTCAGTGACTGCTTCAACGCTACAACCCAATAACCTGTCCCCAGGGGTAAATCTGGGCCTCCACCACGATGTTGTCTCGTGACACTTGGCAAGTACACGACTGCATCAGCAGAAAAATGCCACAAGCGGGGGGCCTGCTGCACTCCACACAGCTTCTCTGATTCCTTTCAACAAGCCAATTCCAACACGAAAACACTTTTACAGCCCAAAGCCAAAACCATCATCTCCCTCCTTTGACATCAGCACTGCTAACCACATACGGCTTAGCAGAAACGCTGGCCGAGATACAACCTGTTGGCCAAGGCGTAGTAGTTTCTAGCAGCAATGTGTAATCTGGGTGCCATCTAGAGGTTGTGACGAGGTGCCTGGCCAGGCTCCGCTGGCACAGAGAAGTACAAACTCCCTTTCATAAATACAAGCTGCCTTCCAGTCTCTCGTTGTGCTGCAGGTCCCGTGTCTCACCAACACACTCCACAGTACTGCTTTCGCTCCGGCCGCAGAAGGACTCCCCAGCAGATGAAGAGGTGAGGCAGTGAAGAGGCATAAAGATTTATTGTGTTAAGTAGAAGATAAATATGCAAGATATGTCATTTGTACAATATGATTGCACAAAACTGCGAAGTTCATTGCTCACTGTATCTTATATTTGTGGTTTATTTCTTCCATTAAGTTTTGCAAACTGCAGTTCGCAGCAGAATTTTATCAACGCAGCAATATCAAACGTAACTACTATGAAAGTACTTGTAGATCTATTTTTGCAAGTACATTAAAAACTGACAGCTTATTTCTACCAAAAGAAATCCTACGTTTTGGCCAAAGCACTATGTATGTTCACTCTTGAAATGTAAAGTATTAAACTGTATGAATAATTAATATTGCCCCGTTCTGAACTAAAAAAGATCATTTTTTTGATCAACACGACCATATAATACGTCAATAACACTTGGAACGTGAGCAGCTAAAATTCGGACTTCAGCAACGTCCCCGCTCCTTGAAAGCACCCGCACTCCTTGCACTGCAACGCTCCCTCTCCTGGCAGCTTCAGAAGGGGGGACATTGCTCCATCACGCCTTTGCCATCAGCGCGTGGAAGGCTTACACTGCTAGATTTCTGATTATCTTTTCATGAAACCAGGAATATATTTTGCTTGCCTCATAATATCAGTACTCTTCCTCCCTCCCTTCCTCCCACCCTCCTCTGTTTTTTTTTTTAAACAGAGAAAGGCTCAGGACTGCCCCAGAAGGAAAAATGAGAAGTTGCTGTGTTCATGTTGAAGGTACAGTGCAAAGGTACGACCAGGTAACAACACTGCTCCCAGGAAACAGGGGAATAAGCCTCAGTGAAAACACTTTTTGTGCTAAAATGGAAGTTCCACTTGCTTGGCCGTAGGGAAGTTCTTGCCTCAGAGTCACAGAGGCAAACGCACAACTTCACAAAGGTCCTGTGCAGCCTGCTCTGGGTGACCCTGCTTCAGCAGGGGGTTGGACTGGGTGACCCACAGAGGTCCCTGCCAACCCCGAACATTCTGTGATTCTGTGCTCTGCCTCTGAATTTTACCCTGAAGCTTTCTCTAAGGCAGACGCGCTTGCAGGAGGTTGAAGCTGTCTGGTAGAAGCAACACCCAGCTCTGCACAGACCAAAATCCTACCCAGAAACTCTGTGAATACAGCTCCAACGACAGGCCCCACGCTGGACTCTTGCACTATGCAGCTAGGCAGCTGCAAGTACTGACATCCTTCTACCAGTGGAAGTTTGAATGCTCTGTAAGAGATCATTCTGGCCTGCTACTGTCTGCGAAACAAACAGCACCCACAGTTAGTTTCCCTTCAGAGCATTTCAGGATATGCTTGGACACTCAGCTGGCTGGGAACCTGTAGGATTCCTGGTGAAAGGAGCGGAGACTTCCACTCGAGGAGACCAGGCTGAGTGCTCTGGTGGTTCGTCCTTCCACTATCAACTTGTTGCAATCACTATTTTGTGAGTACCGTTTAGAACAGATATATTTACCTTTTTTAAACTCAGTTCTTTATTCAGCAACCATTCTGTTTTCTTGAGTGCCACTGAGAAATTACAGAAGGAATGCTGAATCAGAGGAGCAGAAAGACAGCAAACACTTTCAGGACAGGGCGAACTCCTCTGGAGAAGAAAGTCATTGGAAAAAAGGCTCCATTGCAGACAAAGAGTGGTCCCAGAAATCCTAAGTGTATGTGTGCATATGCAGCCACAAGGCATCCACCGATGTTCCCTCAGTGATCAGCAGTTCAGTGTCCAGGTACGGGACTGCAATGAAGTTGGGAGTCAAGTGCAAAGTCATGAGATACATGGCTTGTCTGTCTTCTAATCTAATGGCTCAGCCCATTTTTAGAACCGTAGCCTTTCTTTTTTTAATCAAGAAAATCAGTCTGCAGACAGTTATAATTCAGACTGTTAATTAAAAGAGCACTTTGAAGGAAAGGCCCTACACGAAGCCTGGGAGATACAAGGCAGTGATACAGAGACACGATCCTGCCTTTCTTAACCTCCTCCTCCCATCACTGGAAATCTCATCACAAATCGCCCAGTACGGTCAACCACCGCATCTCCCTCGTGATTACGTTGTTTGCTTTTGAACTAATATTTCTGTGGTCACGGCGCTCCTTTTTATCCGGCCTGTCACAATATTATCACACCAAACACCCTCCTCTGGCACATCATACTGCCGAGTTCTTGGATGCTCCAGAGCCCCTGACCTAATTGTGCTAAAAGTGCTGGACAGACACGGTGAGAGTGTCTGCCCCGTGGTGTTTCTAGCCTAATTGTACAAGCCAGAGGGAGGGAAACAGGGGGAGGGAGGAAGTACTATCTTCATTTTACGGATTCAGAGTAAATGACTCGAGCAAGTCACGCCAGAGCGTCTGCAGCGCAGCCAGGAATTCAACCTTCTCAGCCCCTGCTCATTATTTTTATCTTTTCATTTCTTTGTTGAGTCTAATGCCTCTCTGGGGGTTGAGGTCTCCGCATGCAGACTGCTGTGTCAACAGAGGAGCAACCCCCAAGGGCGGCAAGGAGAGGGACATGACTAAAAGGCATGTACATACATCAGCTGGGGACTCACCGGGCTTACAGAACAGGAACGCACCTAACACGTTTGTAGACTCTTTCTTACTGCCTTTTAAGGAGGAACAGCTTCAAGGAGAAGGCAGAAGTGAGGTGGGCATCAAGGGGAAGAAAATAAGCAGGAAGAAAGAACAAATATGGAGGAAAAGTATAATAATTTTGCATCATTGGGATGAGTTTAATGGGGCTCAGAGGGACGCTCAGTTAAACATGCACCCCTATCATGAGATATGAATAATAAAGCATTACTCTTTCATATGTCGCAGTCTGATTTGCCATTACTACCTGCCTGTTCTTGATAGCTTTAAGAGCTTTGCTAACAAAGTCAGCCTGGCCTTTGACAGTCAGAGCAGTTTTTTTCCTCCTTTTCTGGTCATTGCCCTTCACCTTCAGGTTAACTCCTGCTCCGTATCGCTCCATATGCACAAAATACAGGAGGATTTCCCTTCCCCAGCTGCCCCTACTGACTTCAGCAGTTGCTGCTTACACAGTTGCCCTGAAGGGCAGAACCTGGCCTCTGGACTCTTGCTAATGTTACACAAACAGAAACTGAGCTTACAGGCTTTGCAGCCAAAGGCAGCTCTTACAGGCAGACAGCATCAGGTCTGGAGTCAGCAGCAGAACGAGGAACATGGGAAGGATGATTTTCAGACGTGGGACAAGGACAGGCTAGGTCTTGCTCACGAGTTCAGGAAGTGAATGAATCCAGCACAACTTTGCATCCTCACCCCTTGTTGGAGTTTAGCCTAGTTGGGTGGCAGGAGATATTCCAGTGCCAACTATCTGCCCACTCCTTTCCTCCTCTCTCCACAGTGGTTCAGAAATCTTCTTGATGAGCTTTTAAAAGCGGAAGAGATCAAATAACATGCCAATTTGTATAAAATAACAACTTCCAAGAAAAATTTAGCTAGCAATGCTGTTGCAGAGCATGGATTCAGCTGCGTGAAGGTGTGCCATTTGCAAAGACCTTTTTTGGTCGCTGTTTCCACTTCTCTTCCCACATAACACAAAGTAGAAGAGCTATTCACAAGAAGTTTAATGCCTTCACTATAAGCACAAGAACGGCATCAGCCCTAGGCCTGATCTGCAGCTGAAACTTGTGAGCAGGCTGCACTGCTCCTACTCCAGCTCAAACCCTTTCTACGTCCACATAGCACACTGCAAGGAGGAGCCAGCCCTTCTTGCTGAGCGCCTGCAGGGTTTCAGACCTGGACTGAAGCCGAAGAGTACTGCATACTACTACATGTGGGCGCAAGCCACTCGGCTGCTGGGGCTTAGCCAGTGACCCAGGTGCTGTTTTTGGTGTAGCTACTCAGTATCCAGCTTAATGCCTTACTTCTCCTTTGACCCTGGATACCTGATCTCACCTACGTTCCTCCTCTGTAAAAACGATGGTAACACCTCCCAACCTCCGAGCTGCCCTGTAAATACAAGATTAAGTGACTAGGCCCAGGGGAACGCGATCTCCTGACTCACGAGATGAACTAAGGTCACACAAGCCCTGCCTTATACTTCAAGATCCACAGGGGTTGTAAGTATCTGTGATTAAAATGCCCCCTTCTCTCTCTGAGATTCTGCCCGTTCTCAGGAACCTTTTATCCCAGAGATGACTTCATCTGATGTCACTTGATGTGATTCAGATTAGATATACTCACTATGCCAACTACCAACTGTGCTTTTGCCCCAGGACTCCTGCCTCATTCGGGTAAGTGGCTTCCAGGGAGTTTCTGGCACTCCCAACAGTACACATGGCTACAACAACAGCTACGAGTAGTTACAGCGGCAAGGGGAACCTGAGCTTGGCACAGGTAAGGCCTCAGCTGGAACCTTCAAGAAAGCCTGATGTGAATCCTACATCGGGATACATGGAGCAAGCAGCAATAGTCAAAAGTAAGAATGACCTGGGGTGGATAAGCTGTGGGGAAAGATTGAAACTCCAGTGTGTAGTCCAGAGAGAGATTACAATGTGAAAGCAGTCTTTAACTACTGCTACAAGGTCGTAATCTTCTCTCCAAATATATGACAGAGAAGACTTCAGGGATTTAAATTGAAGCAGAGAAAAGCAAAAAGCCCCCAACAGTATGGATTACAAAAAACTGGGACGGATTCCCTGGGGGATAGCATGGAGTCACCATCACTTTCTGTCTGTAAGTACAGATTAAATACACATCTGACAGGAATGACACAGCAATGCTGATCTCCAGTGCTAGGACAGATGAGAAGACCTTTTTTGGCTCCTTGTAGCCCTCTAATTCAGTAATTATTAACTTGTAGGTGTTTATTCAGCTATTTTACTGCGATACACAGGCCCATGGGGATACGCCATTATAACACTGAGGTGACACGGAAGAGCAGTCACAAGCAAAGAACTCCTGTAGCAATCCAGATCTATGAGCAACCTGTGTTGCTCTCTGCAACTACAGAGTTAGTATTAGGGGCAGAGCTCAGAAAGGGCTCAAGAACATCCACTGAAGAGATGAGAGGTCTAGAAAGCATGACATAGGAGAAAAGACTGAAAGAACCAGACCCATTACTTAGCCTAGAAAAGACCCCACACTGCACAAACGCATGTACCACCCAGTCCTTACAACTTAAATTTATTCCAAGCCTCGAAACTGCAATATGATAAAGAAGACATCAAAAGGGACAGAAGTTGTCTATGTTCTAGGTCCTTTGGCACAGTCCATTGAGGCACATCTGCCCGACAATCTGCATTGTGCCACTGTCTCACGGGAAAACGGACAGCATGGTGAAGATTCTTCCACTGGCAGAGAGCATTACATGTCCCTAACGAGGATCACAAATTATATCCATTTAGTTCCTCAGACGGAGGAACTGCTCCTTGGTCTGTCATACCTATTTAATACCAAGGGAAATGCTAGGATTGCAGCTGAAGTGTTCACTGTGACTTCCTTAAACTTCAGCAATGAAGTAATTTATTTTTTTTAAAAAGAAGGAGCAGCTCCTTCTTGCTGCTCCACAAAATGTGTTAACTTCAAGAGCACGTCACTCCTCAGTTCTGTGGGAAGGATCTGGCTTTCCATATCGTCAGGCTGGAGAGAGGGCTGGAGAAGGTGAGAGAAGCTGCGATAAATCATGACACACAATTTCTCCAACTTGGCAATGTGCCGAAAGGAAGAAAAGGTCTTGCAGAAGAAAATCCAGGGCAGCAGGACTGCGAGCAGGAGGCAGGAGCGGGTGCGGTTGTATCAAGTCCTTCATTTTGCAGCTGTTCCCAGGCTCCCAAACTGCCCTGTGTGTCTACCTAGGTACGAGCAAACACCCACTCCACGTGGCAGGGAATACAGAGCCAGAGGTGAGCACAGTCCAGTCACTCAGCCCACACCACAGTTCCTCGCCTAGCCACTGCTAACTTGAATACACAGAGAGATTTGGAAGCTTATCAGTTCAAACACAGCGCGCTGCATTTTCAGCTGAAATCCAGCTTTCAGCACTGTAGAATCAGGGATGCAGTAACTATGGCCTCCTACCTAGTGATTTTGCTTGGCACAGCACTGACTTAGAACCATCACCAGATCCAAAAAAAATCTTGCAAAAGTTGTGTCTCATTTGATACCATGTTAAGGTCAGTTCCAGAAAAATGGCACACAGACCTACACGAACATCCAAAAAGCTGTAAATTTTCGTTAACAACACAGACCTCGGCTTTGCTCTTAACCACAAAGATCAAGTGACATTTAAATGGAAACAAAAAGATGCAAATCATACATTTTCAAGTCTTTGAAGATGCTGCTGGCACTGCTCCAGGTGAGAGTACGTCTCAGTACAATTCATTTCTCTTTAGTCAGCCTTTTCACTTGCTTCAATGCTGAATATGCAAACACCAGACATTTTTAACCTCAATAATTTTTTTCATTACCTGTCAGGAATAGCACTAATAACAGGCATTAGACGCACAATACTCAATTGTTCAGCACAGCTTAAACATTTAATTACATTATGGTAGCTAATCACAAATAATTGCCTTAGGGGATGACAGGGCAGCTGCGAGGGGATGCAGCTTGCCCACTCAGCTCATGGCACAGAATTCAACAAGCACAAGGCAAGCAGCACAGGGAGAAATGTCTTCAAACCACTCACAAACCCTATTTCCTCTTCAACTTTTAAAGTGAGACTGCTTCTGCTTGCTTCTGTGCAACCCAGGGATGCTCACCTCGCTTGAAAAGAGCCCAGCTGCACACAGACTGTGCTTTGGGTTCTCCTACCTTACTCCTTCTGCTAACAAGTGTCTTTTTCTTGGATCTGGCTTCATCGAGTTTCCTTATCATTGTTTCCTTTCCTCCCAGCCCTGTTATTATCTTACACAAATGGCTAGTTCCACCGATCTACCAGAGAGAAATCAAATAGAGAGTGATTGTCAGAATCAAAGATGCTGTTAAAATCATAGGTCATTTGATGAAAAAGAAAAAATAAAACTAACCAACCAAAACAGAGGGAAAAAGAAGTAAAAAGAAGACAGGAACTTGTTCTCCTTTCTTGTGCCACTACACAGAAGTAGGAAGTTTAGACTACAATAGAGCAGAATACTGTGGACAGAGATGTTACAGCAGAATTTCTATGACTCCGTCTTATTTCACAGGTACCTCAGGTGTGGACTCAAATCTATGATGCCCATTTGGCCTGTCCCCTCCTTACATGTTATTCTTTATAATATTTATTTACAGGTATCTGTATAAATCTGACGCTTCACCACACAACTGTTATATTCCAAAGCACAATGGCTGTGGAGTGATGATGTTTTCCACAAATCTTAGCTCTTACAGAAATGAGTTCTGTTCCTATGTGTTGCAGAGGGTTAAGAAGATTTTCTTCAGGCAGTAGACAGCCTCCTCTAGTCTATTAATGGACTTCAAATCTCCATTAATAAAAAAGTGGAGTTCAAAACTCCATTAATAATGTTATTTCTCTGCCAGCCCTTTTAGTAGAAGCCTCAAGCCAACACATCAAGACACCAGAACCAGTGCAGACACCACTTTCACAATCGTTACGACTTCACCAAAAGTCTTCATGCAAGATGTAAGTCTTGCAGAAGACAAAAAGCAGAAGTCATAGTACGTAACACCATGCAGGCAATACCTTCTTTCCAGAGGGAAAAGTTTTTACCTAAGTGTTCAGGCACTGCAGTACAACCCGGAGGGCTGCAACTTCGTCTAGAGCTGGGATTCCACACAAGCCACAGGACCCACAGTTTGAACGGTCAGGGCCCAGGCGCCCTCGTTCAGCTTTCTGTCACTCTTCCCCAGTCACTTTGCAACCTACAGCCTACCTGGAAGTTCCTGACTCTCCCGTGTTCTGTGCTTGCAGAGGCAGGACACGTCCGTTGCCAGCCCAAGTGATGCCTCCTCATAACTGGTGCGGATGACACTGGGCCATGACAAGATGGGAGGAATCGGTTTTGCTTCTTTTGGTCATATTTTGGTGTGAGGGCAGGGGGATTTTTCTGTCGCCAGCAGTACCACTGATTACAGCAATCAGCATTTCTTATCTTCCAGATTCTCCCACTGCCGCTCCAGTTCTCCCTCTGCTTTGTCAGAACTGAAATAAACCTGGGGCAAGTTTTCTGCAACGCTCTCTCCACCTGCGATCCCAGCTCCACTGCCTGGGCCAGACTCAAGGTATGAAGTTCCATCAAGAGCTTCTCCCGAATTCGCCAGCCTGCTGCTTTGTCGATTAGCTGATCTAGGATCAGCTCTGCCCGCCAACAGCCAAAAGCACAGGCTGACGCCAGCTCTTCCAGTGCCAAAGCAAAGGCTGTAATGGTCTCACCTGGCAGTTGTGCCCGCTGCCTGAACTGGAACCTTTGTAACATCACGCTCTGTCTGGGCTTAATGAGCCCTAAAAGCTTCTTCGTTGTTTCTTCAAAGGAGGCAGCTGAAACCAGGGTTGTAAAAATCCTCTGATCCTTCACAAATACTGGAGAACAGTCCTCAGGGAGTCTTCAGGTTTCACTCCTCTATATCAGCCAAATCTCACCGTCAGCCACCGACACCAGGGGCCCGAGCGATTTCACAGTTCCAGCAATGTGTAAGGCATAAACCGGCAGCGAGATGCACCTGGACCTGCCCAGGCCGCACTGCCACCGCTGCGTCGGTTCCCTGGTGTTCCCCACCGACTCTGAGCGAGAGCACTGAGGCACATCACAAAGGCTCTGAAGACTCCTGCCTCCCGGCCCAGGCTGTCTGGTGGGGCAGGACACACGGCGCTCCGCCCACGCAGGCAGCGAGGGCAGCGGCGGCTGAGCACGAGAGGAGAGAACGGAACGGGAAGGAACCGAGAAGTCAAGATGGAAAGAATATCTCACCTGCTAGGAAGGTTTTGTTGCAGGCCCCAACAGCCTAAATTAAAGCTTATCAAGTGTTTAATGGGAATGAAATGCAAAAACCAGGTTTAATGGCTTTATACGCGCTGCTCCGGGTAATGAACAGCACAGAAAGCGAGAAGACAGCGGCAAGGAGATGGTGCTGAACGCCAAGGTGGACCTGCGTGTGCCTGCACAGAGGCAGGCTGTCAGCTCTTTATTTTTCGATGTCTAGCAATCATGCCCAGGAACGGCATCCTTACCGGAGCCTATTAATCCGTTCTAAAGTGGTAACACTTCCCTAGGAGTTTACAGGGACCAGTCCCACAGGCACGAAAGAGCGGCAGAACTGTAGACAGACAGAATCCCAGAATCCCAGCATATTCGGGGTTGGCAGGGACCTCTGTGGGTCACCCAGCCCAACCCCCTGCCCAAGCAGGGTCACCCAGAGCAGGCTGCACAGCACCGCGGCCAGGCGGGGCTGGAATATCTCCAGAGAAGGAGACTCCACAGCCTCCCTGGGCAGCCTGGGCCAGGGCTCCGTCACCCTCAGAGGGAAGAAGTTCTTCCTCGGGTTCAGATGGAGCTTCCTCTGCTCCACTTTGTGCCCGTTGCCCCTTGTCCTGTCGCTGGGCACCACTGAGCAGAGTCTGGCCCCGTCCTCCTGACCCCCACACTGCAGATATTTAGAGGCATTTCTAAGGTCCCCTCACAGCCTTCTCTTCTCCAGGCTGAATAAGCCCAGCTCCCTCAGCCTCTCCTCATAGGAGAGATGCTCCAGTCCCCTCCT
Source organism: Opisthocomus hoazin (assembly GCF_030867145.1). Lineage (NCBI taxonomy): Eukaryota > Metazoa > Chordata > Aves > Opisthocomiformes > Opisthocomidae > Opisthocomus > Opisthocomus hoazin. The sequence continues at coordinate 2,504,817 of NC_134417.1, read as the reverse complement.
CATCCTCGTAGCCCTGTGCTGGACTCTCTCCAGTATCTCCTCATCTTTCTTGAACTGGGGAGCCCAGAACTGGACACAGTGCTGCAGATGGGGCCTCACGAGGGCAGAGCAGAGGGGAAGGAGAACCTCCCTCGCCCTGCTGGCCACACTCCTCTTGATGCACTCCAGAATCCCATTGGCCTTCTTGGCACCCAGGGCACGCTGCTGGCTCATGGTCACCCTGTCATCCACCAGGACACCCAGGTCCCTCTCCGCAGAGCTGCTCTCCAGCAGGTCAGCCCCAGCCTGTACTGGTGCATGGGGTTGTTCCTCCCCAGGTGCAGGACCCTGCATTTGGCCTTGTTGAACCTCATCAGGTTCCTCTCTGCCCAACTTTACAGCCTGTCCAGGCCACGCTGAATGGCAGCACAGCCTTCTGGTGTATCTACCACTCCTCTCAGTTTGGTGCCATCAGCAGACTTGCTGAGGGTACATTCTAACTCTTCATCCAGGTCATTGATGAAGAAGTTAAACAAGACCTTTGTATGGGCAATTTTTCTTCCCAGGGCTGGATTCTGCGGCCATTTTGCGGCTCTTTTCAGCAATCACACAGCAGCTGCAACTGGAAACACAGCACCTCAAAAGTGTGTGCTGTAGAAACTATAATGAGAAAGAAGGAGGAGATGTCTCGCTTGCCCTGCACGCTTGTGAACGTGTATGATGCTAAGAAACACTTTTTAGCCCTTTTTTTGTATTTTGGTGGGTGTCTGCTGTACCCCAGCCAAACGGACCAGAGGGGTCTACACAGCCCACCCTGTAGTCATGGAGGGTTAAGCAGATCTCTGCAACAAATCCCTACATAGGCCAAGATAATCACAATTTTAAGGTGCCCTTTCATAATGAACTAGCTAAGTCCATTAGTTCAGAAGTACAGATCAATTTTTTAATAACAGTAGCATAAAACACTTCCTTTGGCTAAAAACAAAAATCCTGAACACTGGAGAAGCTCCTGGATTTACCTACATTTGCCCACTGCTTTATCATTTCTCTTTCACAGGAACATTCTAGCTGTTTCACTAAAGGCTTGGTCACGCAACAAGCTTGGGTGGAGGTGGAATGCTGAATTACTCAACAGCTTTTGCATTTTTCAAAGACTTGAACTGTAAGAGGTTTAAATAGTATTGTCCCAACAATTTAATAAAGGAGGATTTAGGCTAAAATTAATCTGGAAAGTCTCAGCTGCATTTTTAGCAATAAGATTTACCGTACAGAGATTAATGACACAGATTTTTGTTATTTTAATAAGAGAAACTTAAACTTTACCCCATGGGCATCATCTTTCTGCCACTCAAAATTCTCAGTGTCCACTGTTCTTTACAAGATTGGCAATTTATTTACGGGGTCAGATGACTTGAAGGTAGTAATTGCCAATTTATTTACGGGGTCAGCTGACTTGAAGGTAGTAAGCTAAGTGAAAAAAGGAGATGAAGAAAAAATACGCAAAATTTAAAATTTAAAATACGAGAGTGCCTTGAACTGCTTGGCTCAGAACACTCTGGAGTACAGCTGGGTGTAGTCACCAGACATCAAGCACAGAAAATGGCTGGAGAAGGGCAGGACAGCTCTGCCCAGCGGAGGCAAAACACAGATCCCCAGTGCTGTGCCTGCCTGCCCTTGCAGGGCTGCTGCCGCAGAAGACACTGCGGAAAGGCGCCCGGGACTGCTCTTCTGTAGCACAACAGCTTCGGAAGGTCTCGGAGGCTAGAAGCAACCTGGCAGGGTGTGGGTCCGACACACTTGAACATGGGTTTAAGTTATTCATCAGTAGTCTGTGTGCTGGTTTACTTCTCTGCTTCTGTGTAATTAATGGAGCTCTACTGAAAAAGTGAATGTTGTCAAAAACTAGCGAACAAAAAAGACATGGGAAGAGTTGGGCTGTAGTTAACATCCACAGAAGCAACTGACAGTCACTTCATTCAGTGCATAGATGGGCGAAAAAGAATAAATATAATCACAAAGCCCTTTGTCTGAGTTCCTATGAAGTCAAACTCTTAATAGCTCTTTATTAGAGCTGGACAAAACCATCAGTGAAATACATTGATAATACCAGATAATGTTAATAGATTGAGACGTTTCAGCAGTATAACTTATTTTTAAGTATTTATCTGAAGTGGAAACTGCAATTCATGCACATTGGAAGAACATGAAGAAATGTTTCCTTTGCTAAAAGATTAGAAGGCCTAAAAGAATAATTGTGCAAAAGGGAGCCAGAGGGGATGGACTCTCAATCCTACTGTTACTAATCTATTTCTGGACCAAACAAGACATCCTTTAACATATCAAGCATCTTTGCACCATGCTTCATGCCACCCCTAGGTCAGTACTCCCCTTCTCACACAGAGAAAGGGAGCTCAGAGACAGTGTTTTACTCCTGACAACAAATGAGACAAAGGCAGGACGAGGACTTCAGGATTCGGTATCCCACGTCCTTTCTTCAGCAGCTCATTAACCCTATGTCCCCGCCACAGCTCTACTTCTGGAAACAAACACAGTAGTCAAAAGACAGTCCAAATCTGTTGCCACCCCAGCTCTTGATAACCAGCTCTATATCTAACAATAACCCTGTCGGAAAGACTTCTCTGACTGAAGAAGACCCCGAGCTACAAATTGATGGCAGCTGACAGAATGCTCAGGAGAAGCCTCGCTATATGTTTGCTATATATTTATACTTTCTCCTGGACATTTTATTTTGGTCACTTACAGAGACAGGATATCAAGCTGAATGGAACAGCCTACAGATCCATCTGGCCACAGTGGCCATTCTTATCTTCTCACTTCGCAATGAAGGAAAGAAGTTCAAATAGGATGATGCCAAAAAGGGATCTCCTTCATGAAATTTCAAGATGAATATTTAAACATAGAGACTTCAATCTGGATGCCTTCTTTGGAGAACTTGCCTATAAAAATCAGTATTCAAAGCCTTTTGCTGTGAACTAGGGAAGGGAAATAAAGTAATCAGGTTGGGTTAAGATGAAATACACTGCAGAGTGACCTTGTGTATTTAAATTAGAACTACACCAGCTCTTGAAATGAAGAGCTCTTATCACCCTGTACAATGCAGCGGGTCAAACACATGCCATCTGACCTGGGTCTAACATGGCTCCAAATAATTGGACATATGGAGGATGTCCAGAAACACTGTCCTGCACACACAGAGTGTGTTGTGCTCCTTAACCATGTCTAAGCAAACCTTCGAGAGATCATGCCAGGAATGAGTCATTTGACAACAACAATAATTTGGCTGTCTCCATCCACTCTCTTTCCTCAGAGCTGGAGAAGCTGCTCTTGCAGCAGTAGTTTTCTCCCAGCCACCCACTTTCCTGGGAGCCACCAGCCCATCACCTGACTGTCGTGGTTTAACCCTATACCAGCTGAAAGCAGGACACTGATGGAGGAGTACCAGAAAACGTGCCCAGAAACAGAATGGTCCTAGCAGACAGCTGTTGAGGCAACAGATTAACTGACCTGTCATGCCAGAGACACCCTCCAGCTGTACTCAGACACACCTCATTCGAACAGCCAATGCTTTGGTTTGTTTCCTGGCTTTAATTATGAAACATTTCCAAGTTACAGCATTTCTGTGGATAGCTGTAAGCGGTTCGTGTTTTCTCATGAAGCCACCCAAAAGGCCTAGTGGAACACTTCATTACCACTTAGCTGTTAGGAAGTTTGCTCCTGTTTGAGGTGTTAATTTTCTTCCTGAGAATTCTGCACTCATAGTCCACAGGAATGTCAGGGTATTTGCTGAGGAAAAGCAGAGCACCCCACCCGCTATCTAAGTTAGGAGAACCAGATGTGCACGTGTGCCCACGGCTTATTTAGAGACAGGAGTTCAGTGAAAAGAAACAGCTGACAAAAACAGGAGAAGGAGACACTTCTATGAGCCCCAAAACAGCGACTGCCCTGCTGATTTACAGGGAAGAGGAGAAAGGGAAAGAAGATACATTCAGCCAAACCACAGAGAGCTCCTTCCGAAAACCACGCTTCTACGAGTGATGCCTGTGAGGCAGGCAAGGCACGTCACGAAGGCAGCGTCACGGGCTGCGCACGTTCTGCTCCGCGCCATCGAGCGAACGAGCGGCGGCAGCGAGGAAAGCCCTGGGTGTGCTCAGTGTTCCCCTGCGTGGGTGGGATGCCACTTGAACAGGAAAATGTTAAACCTGTTGATACTGGTGATAATACTCCCCACAATTCACACAGGCATATCATAGCATTGCCAACAGGTCTCCAGTGTTAGGAGCAACGTGGTGAGTCAAGAGAAATGGCGTTAGCATTCAGGACACTTCTCTAGGCTCTACTCATTAACAGCACAACACAGACAAAGAATAAAAAGCTGGCTACACCCTAAGCTTCCATTTACTCTGGCTTTGCTGTTAAGACATGACTAAACCACATCATGCCCCATCACGATAAGAACCCTGGTGGGACAGAATTTTGGGAAAAAACTTGGGGTAAGATTAAAAATGATGTGCAAACACCACTCTGAAACTTCTCGTCTACAAACCATGATACCACAAGACAAACCCAAGCGGGTAGATCAGATGTTCCTGCTTTCCAACACACTCCAAACTCTGCTGACTTGGGAATACAAACAACCCGATTATATTGCAAAGAAGAAAAAACCCAAGCTTGAAGGGCAAACATGATGTTTCAGTCAAGTCCTTCCCTTCTGTAACTATTAATTTGCTCTGCATTTGTGTGACTGAACACGAGTTTTCAACACTAATTGTAGCTGCCTTGCGTAAGAGGCGTTTGCTCTGTCATTGCCCACCCACTTCCCACACTGCCGTGTGTTACTGCTCCGAGGAGTGACTGCGCACTCGCTCACGTACCAGGAGACACCACACTTGATCTAGATATACCAGAAACACATAAAAGTGCATTACTTGTAGCACCTGCTGTCACTGATTAAACCCGAACTGCTGTTTCTTTGCCCTCCCTGTAAATAAGGCGCTAGGATTTTATAAGTTTCTGATAGAAATTTGAAAAACTAAACCTTTTCTTTAAAAGATTTCCAATTCTATGGTGTCTGACCACATTACACAAGGCTCATGAGTGTAACATAATCAAGCTAGGGCACGGTATATAGATTGCCTTTGGATGTCCTATTGGCTGAAAACCACATACGAGCTTGTACACCTACAGGACTTGGTGGACATGGAAGTCTCCACATGGATATGTTCCTCACTGCACATTTCACTAATAAATCTGCACTTCTTTCCAAATTCATGTCATGTGTCCTCTGTCATCATCCTCTTTATTTCACCTGCCTTCCCCATTGCAGCAAATTCAGTTTGGGAGGTGGATTTAAATACCATTTGGAGTTGGTCACGGATCGTGTCCTCAGTCCCTGTGGTTGCAAACTGCACATTTCCTCAGGTTGGCCGCAGTGTGAGCAGCATTTCTCCAGTTCTGCCCCAGCACTCCCAGGTCTATGATGCAGCCTCATTGCTACGGAAGTCTGTCCTTCAAGCGGGCTGGCTATGGAGCATGCTTTTCACTGGGACAACTATTGAAGGACATTTGGATCTCAACGGCTTAGCAATGCACCACTGAAATAATCCTGACCACATCTCCTGGCCTTTTGTCTCCTGCAGGACAGCACTGAGGCACCAAAATTTCTGAGACATTGCCCATCTTAGCTTGCTGCATGAACCACTCAATAATGAGAGAAGCCAGGATATGGGCTTCACATCAGCTAAGCCTGTTATCTTACAAGAAATGTTTCTGCACCTCTGCACTCCACGTTGGGTAGCCTCAGGGAAGACAGATTCGCTACCAAATGCCATTACATCTCACCAGCACTCGTAGATGTTCCAGAGCAACGGAGAACAAGATCATGCTCTCCTGTCAGGCTTTGTTCCAGGGTGCAGTGCAAGAGCTGTATTTGCAAGATGATTGCCTTGAGGATCCATTCCCAGCCAACACTGTTAGTGTTCTATATCCCTGCTCAGGCATTAAAAAGATCATCACCGTAAATAATGTCAGGATTCCATGTGACTTGTAATAGCAACAGAGGTTTCCCAGTCAAGAAGTCTCAGACAGTAATAATTAAGAGTGTGTTTTGCCGTGAGGCATAATTTCCCCTCTCTCGGACATCAGCTGAAAGAATCACCACCCTGCAGTTTATTGTGGCTTCCAGTAACGTTCCAGATGGCAGACACCTGGGCAGCCTGTTGTATCACCTTATACCAGCATCTACAATTAGAGAAACTTTTTCTATCAGTGCAATTTCGAGGTCAGTTCTACTTTGTCAGTACCAAACAAAACGTTCTGTATAGCCAGAAGTTAGTTTCTGTATTGATTACATTCCAAGCTTGACAAGTATCTCCCTTCTCTTTGTGGAATGCAGAAAAACGCACGAGGCTTCTCTTGGATGCCATACCAAAATTATTACAAATATTCCCCTGTTCCAGGTTTAAGCCTTCAGAAACAGAGCTGTGGGTTTTCAGAGATGCTCATTTCAAGGTTCTCAACCAGAGGCTCTGTCCTTCCAAAGCAGCTAATTTCCTGAGAAGCGCTGCAGTCTCTATGGTGAAAGAATCATACAGTATCTACAGACTAATTGCAAGGTTTTCCCTCATTTTAAATAGTAAATTGACCCAAAAAAGGTCTCTGAGGTATGTAATTCCTCCCCTCACGGCACAGACTGTTTTCAATGTCTGCTTTTCCCACTCATTGCTTGCCTGAACTCAACAGCCAAGGAGTGAAGCGCTGGCCGTATTTTGAGAACGCAATGTTTAGCCAGTCCCTTCAGGTTTAATCGGGCGCAGAGGTATCGGGGTGACCTGAGCCAGCCATGAGACAGATCTGCCTGCAGGTTTCCTTAGGGAAGGTGGACACCAGAGTGGCTGTGAACTGTGAAACCTCAGCAGTATTGGAATTTAATCCAGAAAAACCAATGACTTCAAGCAGAGAAAACTCCGATCAGCCAGACAAAATGGACAAAAGCAAAGGGGTCGTAGATGGAGTTTCCCATGCCCGGTGTCCTTGAAGGACAAGTCCTTTCTTTAGGGCTTCTCAGTCCAGCAACCTGCAACAGCTGCCAGGGTTGTAGCAAGCCCATGCAAAGGTTTCTCTAGGAACCACTGTGTATTTTCTGTCATCTCTTAGGTACAGTGGTTTGCCTGCTAGTTGCTCTCCCAGCCCCTGCCATGCCGCAGACCTCTACAGGCTGTATCTCTGTCCTTGCATTCTCCACCCTTCCCCTCAGCTGCACACATGCCATAACTGTCCTACACTCTTCACCCCAGCTGCCTACCTAACCCAAAATGCAGAGCTCCTCTCCTGCTGCCCAGCCACAGCCTTTTCATGGAAGAGAGGAGGACATAAACCACACTACAAACAAATAAATGAATAAACCAGCTCTCAGAGAGCCCTTTTCAGTGAACTAAGCAGAAGGTTTTTGCAACCCTGAGTTCACATCCTAACAACACCTTGGCTGAATCTGGCCAGACAAGGACATTGGTAAACATGAAGTGAACATCTCATAGCACAGCATTCTGACATCCGACCTTTCCATCCCATGCAAGGAAGGAGGCTGCACGGCCAGAAATCAGAATCTGAGATACAAACGTGATGCTGCCATACACCCTGCTGAGCTCAGCAATGTACTTCTCAATCCAGAATAAAATGTAAAGACACTAGGGAACAAAAAACTGCTTCCCTTTCCCAGACTTGCCTTGTAGCATGGAAGTATCTGCAAGTTTAGGAGGAGTACTTACATGAAAGGTCTCCAAAACAGCACCCTCAATTTCACATGGCAAAAACGTGTCCAGGCCTCAAAAGAACAGACTGGAGCAGGGTGGCTGTCTCTGCCACAGCACTATCTCTGCTACAGCTGAGCCTCCTGTCTCCCTGAAGAAACAACACTGAGATTTTGAAGAAAGAAGGGGATGTCTGGATTAAACAGAAAAGGAAGACAGCTGCAGCCCTATGGAGCAGGAAATGAGTATCTGCAAGTATTCAGTAAATAAAAGGGACCAGGTGCCCCAAGAATTTCTTCAGGGTTTCCCCAGTGAGAATTGTCTAGCTTGGCCACAAAGCTGAAACTTTGCCTTTCAGAGCCATCATTTCATTCAGTTCATTTAAGCGAATATCGCAAAGCAGCTTGATTTGCCCTCTGAGCACATACACCGTGCATTCAGGTGAAGGAAGGTGAAGTTGCTAACACCCTACAGCACTGAAACAGGTCCTATAGGATCAACTGAAAAGGGCTTTTTGTAATCACATATCTCACCAAGCATCAACACTAGGAAAGTGGGGAAAATTGCACGTGGCATTTTCTACAGCAGAGGCAAATACAATATTAAAGCTTCCACTGCAGAAGTGCATGTCAATATTGGTGTATAAAATATGGATAATGAGACTGAAAATATATTTAGGTTCTTATAAAATTAACAAGAGCAGATTTGGAGAAGGCTGGCATTGTACCTGGATCTCAGCAAACGCTGGGAGCTGCAATAGTACCTGTCACCTCATAGAGACTGACTCCCCAGTCTGTATTTCACAAATTCCGTGTGCTGGTGACTACAGCTCACGAAGGGCAATGTCGAGCTCCTACTGAAAGCAGAGGTATTTAAAGAAGGACGTACTGGCAGGATATACAGTGATATACCTACACATACAGAGAGTAATATACATATTTCTGGTTCAAAAACATAAATTGCGCATCTTAGCAAAGCTTTGAGCCCCTAGGGTTACAGGACAGACAGGATGACTGTGCTATTCACTAGAGAAGCACTAGCACTAAGAAGAATATGACACCACAGTATGATGTTTCTGTGTAGCCCCACAAAGCTTTTCATATAAGATGTCAAAGCATTTAACATGAATGATCTAAAGCTCCTGCAAACAACATTTCCCACACTGACAGCAAAAGAGGAGGTCAGTTCTGTTGGTTATAGTCCAGAAACTCCTGCATTACTACAAATCCGTGCTACATGACCATATCAGTTCTACAGTCTGAACTCAAAACCTGTACCAACTATTTTACAATTGCACGGATTCCATCAGTTTCAAGACTGCAGATATATGGGGCTGGTCCCAGGAGTGTTATATTGCTATGAAGACCTGTATCTGTTAAATGCCTTACATACTTAACGAAGTTACTCAGTATGGTATCACTGTATCAAACAAAGGCGGCAAGAACAGCCCTTCCCATGGAATCCACCTTTCTCTTGTCCTTTAAAGAGTAAGCAACTACTGGATCAGGCCCAGGGAGTATAGAAGCTCATGCCAGTAACTGCTGCTGAGGAAAAGTTGTATTAATTCAATTCCTACCTACCTCTGTAGATAAAGAAGATTATTGTCCCAGTTCCACTTCAGTAGCTGCTGGACCTAGTGTGCCAAGTGATCATCAAACACCTCACAGAGCAGTACGGCAAGCGCGATGCGGATGGCTGCCCTAGCAAAACAGCACTCTTTTCAGCAGCTGGGTTTCATTGAGCTGTCACAATAAACACGCTGCTCGCTAGAAAGGCTCTCTGAGAGGCAGGCAGATTGCGGCTCCAACAGTCTCACCTAGAAGCTTTTAGAAAATCCTGTTCATTACTCATCAGGCACTTCACAGTTTCTGAAGTGAGTACTTCTTACAAAAAGTGTGAATCAGCAGTTCCAGGGATGGCTGAAAGACCTCCCGGGCTGGGAGAAGGCCCTTCTTTTACTTCTTTAAAATGAAAAAAGAATCATGAGGGAATTGCTTGGGGCGTCTTTTTACCAGTGAACCCTGCACAATTTTATGGAGATGTCCCACTGAAACGCAGATGGTGTTAGGAATAGGATCACTTATCTTCCAGTCAGGCAAGTGTTCAGCTTTGTTACCGTCCAGTGGAATTTGCACAAAGTTTGCAGCACTGAACGAGGTGCAAACGACGCCTCGAACTCTGAACTGAGATGCACATTTTCCTGTGTCCTAACTGCCATTTTTACCCCTGCCCTCTTTTGTTTCCATTAGTCACTGGGATACTGGATCCTTTCCAAAGCAGAATCCTCCGTCTGCTTCACCGCTCAACTCTGTCTACCGAGTCGAGATGAACAATGTTCCGACCTAACCTCTCCTCTGGGACCCACGACAATCGAAAGAACTCCAACTCGGTCGGCCTCGGCCAGATTTCCAGCGTTACCTCGGCTTGCTCAGTTATGCCATAACGCTTCTTTCTGTAACACGAACACAGGGTGGGTGTGAATCCACTGGTACTCACTGTCATTTGACTTCGCGGGATAAAAGAGAGAGAACAGGTTATTTAAAAGACCTAACCATTTCTGGATGTGCTCCCAGGATTTCCTGGATATCCTGGCTGCTTTTTTTCATTGTACGTATGTACTCGGTTCTCCTATATCAATTTAAGTGTTGAAAAGCTGAGGAAAAAACCTCACCGTGAAGCGAGGTAGTGCCACCCTCATAGCTGCTAAGCAAGACTGCAATGTTCAAATATTAAGAGATAATGTTTTAATTTTCAAATGCCAAAAGCTGCTCATAGAGGGAAACATCTAAGATGCGCTTGTGCTGGTATTTTGATGAATGACAATTGTTTGGGGGTAAACCTGAAGCTCTTCCTGTTTGTTTTCTGAGGCAAAATATAGAGGAGCTTCATTTTTCAGCCTTAATGGGTATCCCATTATAGAAAAGCAGAGACAGAGAAACCAATATTGCTTTCACACTCTACAGTCCAACAATTTATTTTAGGTTTTCCCAGGAAAAAAATGAGTGTCAAAAGAGAAAGAAAGAAAGAGAAATAAATATAATGAGGGAAAAAAGGAAAAAAAGGAGAAAAGGGAGGGGGGAAAGTAGCTAGCTATGTTATATTCTCCAGGTTACAGTGTGAGAGACAGCAGTTAAATTAAAAAATAATAGGATATTCATATCAGGATTAATATCAAGATTATCAGCTCCAAGATCAATGCACCTGACCACAGCTGGCCACTCGCGCAGGACCAGTTCTGGTCTCAGTGTGATCAAGTGTACATTGAGCTCCCGCCTGAAGTCTAAGATATAGGTGCAGAATTTGTGCTGTCAGCTTTATCTGCTATGCTGTAAAACAAGTATGGGGAATTAAGATAAAACTGAAAGCTTGAAAGTGCTCATTTCCACAGATGTTGGATTTCTGGACAAGGCCTTGGCTATAACGCTCTTGCTAAAGCTCCCAGCAGATGACAAGGCATGTGGAACGTATCCTGCAACATTTCATTTCAAAGCTCTGGTATCAGAAGTTTCACATAACTGAAATGTATGGGTTCATTCTTTTCCTTTGAGAAAAAAAACCTTAACTGTGCACCAAGCCAACGGCTGGAGAGATGAAACACATTTCCTGTAGTGCACCACATCCAAGTACATTCCTATTATTCCCAGTACAGCAGAAGGTGGAGGTCAAAGGCAATCATCAGGCTTGGAAATGGGTGATGGCTGATGTGTACATGGGGATTCTTGTCTCCAAAGCAATCAGAGACGAATACCTTTCCTTTCCATCTTCATGACAAACAACACCATTGCGCAACACTGAGGAGCCCAGGGAGCAAGGCTCGCTCGCTCACCAACCACACGTGAGAAGCCAGTTAACTCCTTTGGCTGGGGCAAAACTAGAGGGCTTCAAGAACATCTCTATTTCCAGAGTATTGAGAAGCCTAAGGCCAAGATTGTGTTTTGCAGAAAACTTTGGTGCATCCACAGGTAAGGGCCTGCATGCTTGCTGCTGCCGGGGAGGGCAAGGCTCAGGAAGAGGAGAACCCGGACCCCCACACTACGTGAGCTGAAGAACATTACCTTTCGTGAGCTGTCTTGGAAGCCCTACCAAAATTAAGTACTGTGAGACAGCACTGAGCATTAAGCTGTGACTGCCTGGGAAAAAAACCCTTGAGAATCAAGAGTGTGAAAGCCTTCCCACCCCTGTGAGTAACTGTGTAGCTATTATTTCTTTTGTCTCCTATAAAACAAAAAAAAAGCCTGGCAGCACATTATGAAGATAGATTGAAAACATACGCTGACTTGGCATCTAGTTGTGTCATACAAATTTTAAGCCACAACAATGCAAACACAGGAAAAAATTGGATACTACTCAGCAATAACAGGAAACATTGCCAAAACAATTAGTGCCCTCGTAATAATTAATCAGGACAGCTCACCGAGGGAAGCACGCCCTATTTATGGAACCCTTGTATAATAATCCAACAGGAGTTACCGGACTGAATACACGACACTAACCAAATATAACATGAACGTTATAAATCATGTCGCACTATACATTTAGACATACACACTTGTATAAATTTACTTAATGCATGTATTTACTTAAGAATGGTTTTATAGGAATATTAATCTTTCGGTACTGCACAGCTACTCCTCAATCTCTCTCAAAAGCATTGTATCCCAAGGTGGAGGCAAACATTTAAATCCCTGTCAAAAAGGGAAATGGAAACAGTTTTTGCTTTTCAAAGGACACTTGATAAGACTCTGTTAGCTCTCCTTGGATTTTTTGTGCAAAGTGCTTGGATTTCTGCCTTTTCAGGACGAAGGCTGTGATGCAGAATGCAGCTACCTATTTTGATAGCACTCCTGAACAACGAGCTTTGAGTGCATCTCAGTCTTACATCTTGGTTTCTCTTCAACCAGAAGAGTGACCTACACTTACTACACAAGACACCAGTTTTTTAAGGACCTTCAGACACAATATCAAGTTGTCAGACAGAAATATGTTTCAGCAATGTCAGATACAAAATCTGATCCTTAGCACAAACGTGGAAGAGTTGCAGTGCATCAGTCTGGCAAACAGCGTTACTCTCACAAGTGCCTCTGCGTTCTTGCTGCCACTGCTTCAAACAAAGGCACACTAGGCCATATTTTTTGCTGCTACAGATGCCCACAGCTTCTCTGAAACTCCGAACACCCAGAGCTGGAGCGTGCCCTGCCTGTTGCCTGTAAGCAGTTCTATCCACACTGCACACGCAGACCCACCCACTTCTTCCAAACCACGCACGAGTGTGCGGTGCCCGCTAGCTCTTTCCCCAAAGTCTCTGCCTCTAAACCCCGCATGCAAGCAGCCCTGAGTCACGGGAAGTGCCCTGCAGAGTTTCAGCATCCAATTTTCAGTCTAAAACTAGAGTCTCTGAACCAGGGATTTGTCACAGAAGGACTTCTGAGTAAGGGAAGCTTTTATGCTAAAAGAGGAAACCCTACATATGTACCTCATGCTTACGCGCAGGGAGGTTGCCCCACAGTAATCTTCAACCTCATGCAAGATTTACAGGGTGCGGTTTTTCAGTGAGCAACCCTACGTAACCAGCACCGGGAAATTAAGGGAGTCCCTCACCAGCAAAGCCTTCAGAGCAGGCAAGGAGGAAAGCGAGCCAGGGGGGGTTAAAGGAGACATGCTCCGAAGCCAGCCCTGGTTGGCACCGCAGGGCCTGTCAGTGTGCTGACAGAATCACAGAATCACAGAATAGTAGGGATTGGAAGGGACCTCTGTGGGTCACCCAGTCCAACCCTCCTGCCGAAGCAGGGTCACCCACAGCAGGCTGCACAGGACCTTGTCCAGGCGGGGCTGGAATATCTCCAGAGAAGGAGACTCCACAGCCTCCCTGGGAAGCCTGGGCCAGGGCTCCGTCACCCTCAGAGGGAAGAAGTTCCTCCTCATGTTCAGACGGAACTTCCTGTGCCTCAGTTTGTGCCCATTGCCCCTTGTCCTGTCGCTGGGCACCACTGAAAAGAGCTTGGCCCCATCCTCCTGACACCCACCCTGCAGATATTTAGAGGCATTTCTAAGGTCCCCTCGCAGCCTTCTCTTCTTCAGGCTGAACAAGCCCAGCTCCCTCAGCCTCTCCTCGTAGGGGAGATGTTCCAGTCCCCTCACCATCCTCGTAGCCCTCCGCTGGACTCTCTCCAGTAGCTCTTCATCTTTCTTGAACTGGGGAGCCCAGAACTGGACACAGTACTCCAGATGAGGCCTCACTGGACCCCCCTGGACGAATGCACACGGGGTCTGCCCCCTCCCCGGCAACACGGAATGAGGCCTGCCAGGAACTGTTCACCATAGAACCATGCCCACGCACCAGATCTACACGAATCCAGCTCAACAAGGAAGGCTAACATTCATGCACAGTTTGATTTATTCATGCTTAATACATACACACATCCTCAAGAAACAGAAGAATAATCTGCTTTATGTAAAATAGCCATTTCCCTGGAAAGCTTGTCTCCAAATGGAGCTTTTGCAAGCTCTCCAGGCTAGTGAGAAGAAGGGCACCGTCCTCTCCACATTTAAGAGGACTGCTCTGTTTGTTGCTCTTTTCTCTTGGCCACCTTCGTGTTCAGAACTAGAAACGGAACCAAGGCAAAGCGCAAGTGCCCCTGTCTGGAAGCCATCCTTCGGCTCTTCTCCTCCAGCCCCTGAGAGATACCCAGCTCCCTCTGAGGCCCTGCAACTGTGTCTTACTTTTGAGCTGAGGCGAAGGCAGGTACCTAAAGACATTTGTCTAGTTCTCTGGAAACCACAGAAGTTTGAGATTATCTGCCAGTACAACAGTTCGTCATTTCTGCAGTTATTAAACTCTCAATGTTTTTGCAAAGCTGCTGTTTGCATAACCTGCTTGTGCGAAGCCAGGCTTCTAAAAGTTAGGTTTCCTTAGGTGACAGAATTACACCTGCACAGGCTCAAAATTCATAGAAATGCAGCTTTGCTGGTCAAAAGGACAAAAAGCAGTCCCAGCCCCAACTATGGTTTGTTTAAAAATAATAAAAGGGAATTGCTGACAGAAATTTATACAGGGAACAAAACTACATCGTCAAGCCACTTGAATTTGAAATGTTTGGTCAGTCTGGAGAGTATAAAATGAATGGCAGTGGTCAAAGCTGAGAAATGGAAATGCAAGATGAGCGCAGCAGGAGAGCAAACTGACTTCCTTTCGTTGTGCAGTAGTTCGATCAGCTGCACCACCATCCCTGGCAGGGTCCTGTGGTGTTCAGACTGGGCCAGAGCCCCTTTCCACTTGGGAAGAGGGACAAGGGACAAGATTATCTGTCTCAATGCAGAAACACTTAAGGAGATAATGAGAAGGTCTACAGAGGATATGCTGAACCGTCGGAAGAGAAAAGAGAGAAAGGAAAATTCTCAGCACAGAATGAAAACTGAAGCTTAGGGGTGGGAGTGATCAGCTTCACATGGAGAACCACCCGTTCATCCTGAGACGCTCCTCAGCTCCAGCGGCAGCTCCCATGGTGGCACACGGCCACTGCAGAGACAGGCTCCGGAAAGCCCCACGACAGCACAGGTGACAGGAAAAGTCCTTTAACTAGGAACAAGCAGCTCATCCTTCAGAAAGAGGAGAACATGAAAAGGCACTGGGAGCAGAGAGTAGGAAGAGAACAAGATTGCTTATGGCTTCCCATTACACCTCTCAAATCCTAATTCTCAACACTGAAATGTGTTCTTTGGCTAGTACAAAAGACCAAGGAAAAATGACACTCACTCTTCTTAATGATCGTAAGTCAACTCCATTGATAGACATGTCCTGCATTTCCCTCTTTGGATTTTTTCTATTTACTCTGTTTCTGGGGGGGTTCTCCTCAAAAGCAATATTGGAGGATGTTGTGTACTTCAGAGTTCAGTGCGTTAGCTTTGCCTGTGTTAGGAGCTGGATTCAAAGCCCGAGTCCGTCTGAAAGAAAAGTAAGTGTGGGCATTTCATCGTGTTCACTAGCAGCCGTCAAAAAACACAACCCAGAACTGCACTGAAGCAGAAACTCCTGCCCAGACAAGTCCTAGAACTGGAAGAACAAGTGTGGGTTCTTTGCAAATGTTTCAGTCCTGAGCAGTATGCGGGCAGTCCAGCCAGCACCTGGCTGATGTGTACAGCACAGTCTGCTACCATTAAGTGCTCTGCTTATGACTGAAAGCAAAATGTAGCATAATAAAGAAAAATGAATGAGGGAGGGGAAGAACTAAGCTGCTTCTGCTGCCGCTTTGTGGTTTGAAACAGCATTTATTGCTCAACGCATTAAGCTAGTTTACACAGCCTCCAGACTCTCCTAATCCAGCCTGAGTCCTGACACCCTACTCAGAGGCAGCAGGAAAAGAAAGAACTGATAAGAAACAAACACAGAAACTCCATTACATGTGTAGAGGCACGAAGCCTGAACTGTAATGCAAGCAGCAAATGCCAGCTCATCAAGTTCCCTAAGAACGTGTTCACCGTGGCAGTACCAGTGAACATTTAAGGACAGTTTTCCTTTTTGGCAAATCCACGCTAGCACAAGAATTATCAATTTTTCCTTGCTTTTCTCCTTTGCTGTGTTTCTTATACAGCACCAAGTATACTCTGAGCACTTCTGAAGAAAACACGTATTTAACTACAGCAGATTAAGACCAAACAGTTAATTAACAGCACTGATGAAAGGCACTGGCTGATGCTGCAAAATGCACAGAACTCAGCTTTGTGAATCTTTCAGTGGGAGCAACCCCAAAGATTTCATCCAGATGACTGACCGTCAACAAGCGAAGCTCAGGCAGCTGCCAGGAGCAGGCACTGCACTGTGCACAAATGTTACTAACACCTACAGGTCGCAGCTGATCTGTAGAAACTGCTGCACGCTTACGTTACATTACAAGAGACAACTCTACAACAAGTGAAACTTGCAGCTTGGGGACAGGAACGACGCTGTTTTCCTTTCTGCCATCACGTTTAATTTTTGCCCAGGAGAGCAGTTACAAAGCAGGGTGTGATCCCTGCCGGCTGGTGCTCCTGGCAAGCTCTGCCAACGGCTGAGCCCGGCGACCGCAGCCCAGTGCAGAGAGGCCCAGGCAGCAGCAGGTGGAGCCCGGCCATAACGCTCTCCCATTCGGAAAATTATTCTCTATTGGCACTCCCTGATGGTTCTTGAGCTGATTTTGGCAAGCAGAAGTTGAGAACTGGATTATTCTGACGCAGAAAAAATGATACTTACTTGTCCCAGAACTGCGTAGTACAGAGAAAAAAAGTTTCCCCCCCCAGTTTTAAAGCATCTCAATCCGTAATGATTTCAAAACTCCTTTCCCAGATGATCTGAAGGAAGCCAGAGAAGTATGTGCTGAGTGCTGTTTCCAGAGATGCACGGCTCCCCCTTCGGTACAGCTAGCCAAAGACGTATCAGAAATCTCACTCCCATGTTCAGCAACTTTGCAAGGACTCCAGCCCAACAATTTATGCATAAGAGGTTCAGACTGCTTGGATAAGCAACTCCCAGCACCTGGATATACATTTGGAATTTATAGGACCGGACTCTAAATTTCTGGACAACCTTCCAGGCCTAACAGTCTGCTTGCTGTATTTCCCTCCTGAGAGACTCCCTCATCCCACCTGAGCTCTGCAACAAAAACGGGAAAGGAAGCCAACATTTCCTATCAAAGAGACTTGTAGCGCTCGTTCACAGCTCGACCCAGGCCTGACCTTGACACCTGACAGCTCCTCCGGTGGATCTGATGGTCCTTCCTTTACAGAATCACAGAGTCCCAGCACGGCAGGGGTTGGCAGGGCCCTCTGTGGGTCACCCAGTCCAACCCCCTGCCCAAGCAGGGTCACCCAGAGCAGGCTGCACAGCACCGTGTCCAGGCGGGGCTGGAATATCTCCAGAGAAGGAGACTCCACAGCCTCCCTGGGCAGCCTGGGCCAGGGCTCTGTCACCCTCAGAGGGAAGAAGTTCTTCCTCGTGTTCAGACAGAACTTCCTCTGCTTCAGTTTGTGCCCGTTAAGTACAAATTCTAACACTTTACTAGCACTGTCTGTCCAGAGAGCTCGCAGAACAGATGAAGGCAGAGTAAGCACCGTCTGGAGCATCAAGAGCCCAGTTCTGTTTCTGCTGTTAAATTACTGGTGCTCATCAGGGGTTTGATGTTGCTGGCTCCTTGTTTTCCTCCAACACTGCACAGCTGAGTACACCGTCTCTTTGCTTGTCTCTCAGAAAGAAGATGACTCTTGTTCTGGAGCCTCATCCATCACACTGGAGATTAAACTCATAATCCAAAGAGAAAAAAAAAAAAGAGCAGAGGAACAAGAGTTCAGTTCGATCAGGCAGGTCTCTTGGGTGAAGCCAGTGAGTGTCCCCATCTACGTGAGAAGCCAGATGTGCCCAGGCTGGGGTCTCCACCAGAGCTGCAGCACTGGATGTCTCTTCTGCCTGACAAAGCGTGCTGACGCGTGGAACAGCCCAGGAGCCAGCCCTACCTTAGCCTACCCTGAGTTGCTCCAGGTGAAGCTGAGCTTCAGCCTCCAGAGTGGAAAGCCTGTTTCCCTAGGCTATTAACTGTAATTCAACCTGCTGTTTTCTCCCTTTCCAGGGGAAAGAACAAGCTTTCTGAAACAAGTCCTCCACCCACAGAGACAGAGCAGTTCTCCAGGGTATGAGAAGGTAGTCAGAAGGAAAAGGGAGCCTTCCAGCACATCAAGCGCTCAACCCCTTCTTTATCCTCCTCTCCCCACAGCTCCCTTTCAGCCCTGCAGCTACTCCAGTCTCTCAGGACCTAGCCCCACCTCTCCACCCCCAAATGCCCCCATTTTCTGTATCCTTGGCCTCTCTCATACTAGGCCATCTCAGGCTTCTTTGCTCCCCTTCTGCAGAGAAGAAAATTACTTTTCAGTCCATGCTCCGCTTCCTTTCCTAGGAACAACAGCTTCCTTTCCAGGCTAGTATTCTCCCAGCTTTCTTCACACTGAGGAGGCGTGTCAGCTTTTCATCACACTTGGAAGCCCTGGAAGGCTCCTGGCCTGCAGGGAAGTTGGGTGATTGAACTTACTCTGTTCTACGTTTTGCTCCATCTATCTAGACTCGGGTCTTGTCAGTGTTAGAACAGCACCAGTCAGCAGTACAAACACATATCCATACACAGCCACAGAACAAACTAATGTGAGAGCCCCGGCCAAGGCAAGCTGTTTTTGGGAAGTCCACGCTAGATTCCAGAGGGCAAAGACAGAAGCGTAGCTCCCCCACTACATGGGTGTCAGGAGGATGGGGCCAGACTCTGTTCAGTGGTGCCCAGCGACAGGACAAGGGGCAATGGGCACAAACTGAAGCAGAGGAAGCTCCAGCTGAAGATGAGGAAGAACTTCTTCCCTCTGAGGGTGCCGGAGCCCTGGCCCAGGCTGCCCAGGGAGGCTGTGGAGTCTCCTTCTCTGGAGATATTCCAGCCCCACCTGGACGCGGTGCTGTGCAGCCTGCTCTGGGTGACCCTGCTTGGGCAGGGGGTTGGACTGGGTGACCCACAGAGGTCCCTTCCAACCCCGAACATTCTGGGATTCTGGGATTCTGTGATCTTCCTGTGTGCACAGAAAGGCTCATGCTGTAAGTGTGGGATGAGAACAGCATGGCGGGGAAAGGGAGCAATTGTCCCAAATGGAAGAATTCTTTCCGTTCAGGTGGCCAAGGAGACGAGATGGAGGAATCAGAGAATCAGAGCATGCTTTGGGTTGGAAGGGACCTTAAAGACCACCCATTTCCACCCCCCCTGCCATGCGCAGGGAGCCCTTCCACCAGCCCAGGGTGCTCAAAGCCAAATCCAACCTGGCCATGAACCCTGCCAGGGAGAGGGCAGCCACAGCTTCTCTGGGCAACGTGGGCCAGGGCCTCACCACCCTCACAGTAAAGAAGGAAGTCGGTGACCTCATAATATTTCACATAACTGCTGACAAATCTACAAACCTCATGAAACAGGACTGCAATACCCTCCAGTCCTGGAAAAGAAGAGTCAAAAAAAGGTCCCTAGTCGGGCTCTTCATAGGGAATGTCTGACCCATATGGTGTGACACCAGATTAGAAAGCCCTGAGCAGGCTACTGTACCCACACTGGAACATGGAGACACCAACTCGGACCCCAAGATGTTATCAGCTCCAGGCTACACCCTGTTAGAGCTGCCTCCTAGCAGAGGTGACGAGCAGGTACGGCTTCAGAAGCCAGCCTGCCCAGAACAGCCGCTGCACAGCCTTCCTTTCAGGGCAGAGGCACATCCTTGGAGTCCCATTGCTCTCAAATCCCGATGCATATTATCGCATTTTGGGGAGCAGAGAGCTGCCAAAGGAAGGTGGGCAGCCAGACTTCCTCAGTCAGAGCGGACAGCGGGGTTGGGTGTCTGCTCTTCTCCCCCAAAACACCAGATGTTTAATGAAAGGGAACAACTCTCCCTCTGAACCTTGGCTCACAGAAAAAGGGAAAAGATCAGGTTTTCTGACATACTAGAAGGCATAGGATGGGGCTTGGCAGGAGGGAAGCAGCTTTGGACTGGATCTGTGCAAGTCACAAGTGGTTTGGCAGAGTTTCACTTGCTCAAACATTCAACTCCAAGGGAAGTGCATTGAGCATGAAATTGAAATTCAACTCAGGGTAATAATGCTCTAAAGCACAGTGTAAATCCAAACACAGCATGTAAAGACACGCGAGATTATGCAACAGTACTCCAGAAAACACCTCCCCAATTTCTCTGATAGATTCAGTTCTTTTGTGGGTCTCCAAAGTAAGAGGAGTCCACATAGTCCTTAGTTTCTAGATATTTACCAGCAGAAGGAATATTTTTCCTTATTATTAGAGGTGAATCCAAAACAAAAATGTGTTCATGGGCAAATGTAGCTTTGTCTTTCTCTTGCACTAGGTCCCTTGTACCAGCTGTGTGGCTGTGAGTGGCAGGAGTAAGGCATAAAGTAACAGAAACCCTTCCTCGGGGATCCTGAGGGTGTTGGGACGTTCCGTGGTTGGGGTTGCAGGGCTCCAGCACAACCCAAGGAACAACTCTGCACCCAAAGCCAGCTCAGCACCACTTCTGCCACTCCAATTTTTTCGTCCATCATCATTCTTCTTGCACAGGTAATCCAAAATTCAAACACAACTCTCCAGCCGTTTCAGAAATTGGCTCACAAGTGCTTCTCAAACCACTGCTACCTCTTTCACGAGGGAGGCACTGCAACGGTACCTCTCCCTCCGCATGCAGCCCCGAGCAGCTAAAGCCGATGCTTCCTGTCTCCCCTGGACCACCTCCAAACTATTCTCTTTTTTTCCTTTTTCGCAGCTTCTCTAAGCTCTGACACCAAACCCAAAGCCTATTGCTCCAAAAAAGCCTATTGCTCTGTTCCAAATCAGCTGCTTAATCATCATCATGGTGATAATTAGCTATCTGATTAACTATGTCTGGACAGCTGCCACGTAGGACGCTGTTCCGTCAGGATTTCAGGCAGGATTTCTGCCTGTTGCGTTGACTGGCAGAAACGGGCATGTCCATGAAGTTGAGCAGCTGGTGGCTTTGCTGGGCAGAAATGAGACCTCCAAGTACAGCTACACCAGCATGTTACTATCACACCCGTCCTGCTATATCTGTTTTAACCTTATTTACCGAAGTAGAAAGGCAGTATCTGCCTCTGTTCTCTATTGTGTTTTTAAAAGAACAGGCTAAAAAAGAACACCCCGTAGGATTTCACTGGGACTCCAGTCTGTGCTTCCTCAAAGGCCAGACACTTCCACAACCCTATAAACCCTTCTGTTTTCCTGCACACCTCTGCGATGCTGTTTCATCGCCAGTCTGCTCCTTTTCCAAGCAGGGACCATCAGGTTTCAGTTGCTGCAGGCTGTAGATGACTCTGGTGCACCCCTGCAACTTTAATGAATCCAAGCATCACCGGAGCAGCTCTTCAGAGCAACATCAAGGCTCACTCCCCATCCAATATTTACTGCTATGCCAATACTGAAATTGCTAAATTCTGTTGTGATCAATCAGTTCATCACCATCTAAAACCCTGTTATACTGGGTCCTGGGCCCACTCTTCCATCCTCATCCCCCCCACTTCACATACCACCCAGAATGGACATACGGAGCTGTCTGTAACTGCAGGAGCCACGCTGAGAACACCTTGCTGTGAAGCTCCCATATCCTGCGCTACTAGACCTCCACAACAGCCCTGATGACAAGAACAGAGCAAGGAAGATGACTGCAAAACAATAAAACTAATAAATCTGCCCAAAGGACACAGTCAGCTGATACATTCATAAATGGGATACCACCACCCACTGAAGGTTTCCTTCTGGTAGCCAGGCTGCTCCTGTCTTGTTTTTGACTGTAAAACCCAAATGGTTCAAGGACTAATCCAAAAATGAAAATCCAGACATCACATTATTCCACTGTTGTCTTTAACTTTGAAGTGGAGGGAAGGGGGATTTCAGAGACAAGTCTTTTTATCAGTGCTTCCTGTTAGTTAGCTTACATTTCTGGCACCAAACTTTGTAGGAAAGTTAGTTCATATCCATATGGACGGGTGCCAGCAGCTGTGCATCGTGCACCTGTGTTACAAGTCAGGACATACTAGTTCAGACTCTGCTTTATGGTGAAGGTTCTCTCATGGAAATGCATCACGTGCTTCCAGCTCAGGGATTCAGAAAACTGAGCGCAAGGTTGTCTGTACAACTCTAAAAAGCATAATCCAGACATCCAAACTGGCAGACCAAACTACAGCAAGTATGCACTGTGTCCTCTAAGGACCTCTCTCTAAGTTATTTGGATTAGGAGCCATCAGTTTAATACACAGTTCTTGGAAGAACTAACTGAAGCTCAGAAAGTCAGAGGAGGAACCCAGCACATGTTTCAAAAGAACAAAAGGCACTGACAGCATGTTGGAGCTTCTCACTATGGGCACATGAAACAAATACAACTACTGCACTTCGAGCAGAATCCCTTTAGCAGCCCTGCTATGCTTTCAGCCACGGGGACTTCACATAGATGAAACGTTTTACTGGCATCTCCTGTAGGGATATGCTTAATAACAAGCAGCATGCAAAAGTTGTCTTTGATATAAATCTGTGTTTGGCTATGCAGCGAGAAGAGAAGGAAGTTTGAAAACCTGGGCACCTGAAGAGCATGATCTGCTCTTGAAACACTCGGTTTATGAAACATCTGTAGTCAGAGCTTTCTTCATATTCTCCAGAGACAACAAGTAGATTCAGTGTCCTCTCCTGCTCAGAATGGGAGAGGCTGTTTCACATTTATACTATTCAGAATCATTTCAGTAATCGTCAAGAGTCAAAACAGGCGCAGCAGTTTCTATCCTTGCCTGAAAAAGCTGGCTGAAGCATCCCAAAACTTTCTATGATTCTATGATTCTATGATCAAGGCCTGTGCCACGATTCAGCAGGAGCAGAGAGGGCAGACCCACTCCGAAGTCTTCACCGGCGGGCACACGCACAGAGGTAGAGTGGCTCTCTGTCTGTAAAGGCATTCCCAACATCTTTTCTCCCTTTGGAGTTGCCAAGGAGACAGAGCAGTTCAAGGAGGGTGAACTCATTCCATTCGTGTTTGCAAGCATAAACTGAAAATCCCAAAGGGGCAAAGTACCAACATCACAGTTTCCTTTTTCTGCCAGGGCGACTTCTGCCTCAGGGACAGACAGAGACCAATAAACCCGATAACAACGCAGTACAGCACACGCACATAACCCAGCGCAGGGAAACACACAGTTCTATGTCATTTTAAGCAGTTCAATGCAACATTCAAATTCTTCCCACAGACTATTGCACTTCTGAGTTTTTCCTTTCTAGGATCTGGGGACTTGGTCCCCAAGTAAAAATAACTCCCCTGGCATCAGCTTAAATTTACAATGTACACGCTGTACAATGTGTGAGCTGTACGACAAGCCCTAAACATTTAGAAATAATTTTAAAATAATGTTATATCTCTGTATCAAAGACTGAGAGTGACTAAGAGCAAGATCTGAAAAGGTTCACTTATTTCTAAGGCTGAATTCTTGCTTCAGTGGGGTTTAATAGCATCCCGCTCGCAAGAATACAGCCTTGTGCTCTGTTCCCCTTACTTTTGGGGCAAGAAAGGTCCCTATTGATTCAGAAGTAAAAGTCTTACTTCTTCTTTCCTGAAAGCCTCGTTTATGAGAATGACTGGAATAGGATGAATGCTGTTCTCAGAAAGCAAAGGTTATTGTACCTCCACATTTAAAGGTTTCTTTCAGAAAACACAGTGAGACACAGAAACTTTGTTGTCCATGTCAAACTTTTCCACAGACACTACCTGTGAAAACTCGCAAACATCTTGTCATTTTAAAGATGACAAATACATATCTAAATGTCAGTGAAAGCATCGCTTCGATTTAGCAGTGCTGTGCGAGCATGGGTAACAGGAAAAGGATTTACTCCAAAGCCATTTTGCCCTAGAGCCCCTGCCCCAGACCCCGGTATTCTCTGCTCCCGGGCCTCGGTTGCTCCCTGTGCCCAGAACACCATCGCCTAGTGCCGAAGGCCTCTGCCTCGCAGTCCTCCCCGGCCTCGGGGCAGCAGGGGGTCACCTGAGGATTCAGGTTCCCTGAGGACTTGTTTTCCAGCCCTACTTACTCCGAAGGGTGAGACAGTATCTGAGGAGCCAGACATACGTGTGACAATAATTCACGCTGATACTGAACACTCAGCGTTTTCTGTATTTTTGATTGTATCACAGTTAATGCTAGAGATTTTGATGTTTAAATAATTTCTAGACTGTTCATAAATTCAAGTGGAGAATGAACCGAGCATAGAAATGAAGCCTGTTAATCCCTCACTGCTGAAAATAGTCTCTTTTGAAAATCATATGTCAATTGCCTAAATATATCAGCAGGAGAAATTGTTCGTTCTTAGCACACTTTGGGCCAAATTTCCTACCAGCATATTCATCTCTCCAGAAAGTGACTTGTGCCTACAAATGCTTTATTTACTTCAACCTAGCGTTAGCCCCTCATGCTCAAATCTGTGTCTTCACTCTTCTTTGAGAAACTGATCTGACTGAAAAAAGACCCCTGTGAAAAGAAGCAGGACACATTCCTTTTCAACAGGCTAAAAATTCTTAAAGGCGTGGGAGTTATCTATCTCCCGTCATAAGAAAATGCAGAATAAGTATTCTCACCCATCTACAAAATGAGGAAAAGTCTCTATTCCAAATAATCTGTCAGGGAACTTGCAACCCTGTAAAATTTGCAGTACAAAATATTGGGGGTGATCTCTACAACCCAACAGCAGAAATAATCTTGTCAACAACAACACTGCCTGCACGTGTGGTACTTGGGAAGTCCACTGCGTTCCCACTCACCCCTGCGTCTGCACGGAGATCCCAGCTGACACGGCTCTGTGCAGGAAGCAGTGGGGCCATTTCTTTTGAAACACCGGACTCCTGGAGTTACAAAAATGTGGAAAGTTTGCTCTTAAAAGCAGCAGAGGTGTCAAAATAGAAACAGAAAATATGAGAGCGAGGAACAGAAGGATGACAGCCACGTGTACTGTGAAGCAAAAGCAGAATTCGTATATTTTCAAGTGACACCTTACAAAGTGTGAGGCCAGATCCAGTGCCATAAACCCAGAACAAATGCGGTTCATAGAGCCATATGCCACTAATTGCAGCGGAGTTCCACTAGTGTGGCTTAAGATAAGTGAGGGGATAAATTCTCTCTAGGATAACTGTGTTCTACTCTGATATTTAATTCTCCTGGCAAGACGTAAATGTTTAGCACGCTAGTTAAGGCTTTTAGAGGTACCACTCAGGCAACAAGAGCACAATAAGGAATGAGACAGGCATCGGACCACAGCTCGTGCAAGGTGCAGCTGGGAAGAGAAAGCGCCTTTGCTGTTGCCCTGCCCTGGGGTTGGTATAGGTTTGGGGGTAAATTAGCCCTGCTGTCCTTCACAGCATCCTCCCTGCTGGCTCAGGGACACCAGGATGACATCCCACAGGAATCAGCCTCCTCTCTTGGCTGGCACAGGGAATAAAGCCCAGGGCTGGAGCAGCTCCCAGAGCTGCGCTTCTCATCTCCGGGCCCCGTAGGGCACAATCCAGCTGTGCACATCTGCAGAAGGGCAATTCAGGCTATTCCTCAGTTGCTGTCTGTGTGACTCTAAATACCGATGCCAAGAAGTGACTAAATTTGATGTGTTGAAAACCAGATGCTGAGAAGTTGGCAAGAGTCAGACCTTTGTAATACAGTTAATGACATGATGGTCCACGGATTTCTGACAGTTTGGTTCCTCATTGCCTTTCAGGCCCGCTTCCACGTTATCGCCATTCTGCCCAACGCACTGTGCCATGACGCTATATGCTGCGTCAGTTAATTTTCAGTTTGCAAACGCACGTTTCCTCCTAAATGTGGGTGGTCTTGGCTTATGTATCAGCTTTCAAGAGCATGGTCCTCATTCCCAGGGCACCAAAAGCACTTGGCACAGTTCATGAAAATGGGATGCAGCACCAAATGGCTACAGAGAGGCCTTGGAGAAAATTGTTTTGTCAGTCAAACCTTGCTTATTGCATGCAAGCCTAGTGCGAGAACCTGCTTTACTAGAGGAAGGACAAAATAAATCTGTTCAGGAGATACTTTTTCAGATCTTACTAAGACTAGCTTTTTGTCAAAGGGTTTATGAGAGACAAAACAATGCTCAGTCTGTTGACAGCACATCAGAAAGCATCTGGTACCTGAAGGTTAGCTGAAAGACACGCCCAGACCAACAGGTCTATAACTAAATGTCAGCAGCAAAAAGGATTTCACCTGAAAACATGATTTCACAATAAGAAGGTACAAAAGTCAAGGCAAAACAAAGCATTTTGCTGAAGTGTAATTCTTGAGTAGTCACTAGAGTGCTACCGCTCCTATGCAGCTCTACACCGTTCTTACTGGGAGAATTTTCTCATAGCTTAGTATTGGACTGACATAACCTCAAGAACTGAAAGTAGTACCTCACTGATTCAACAAGGTAAGGCACAGACAGAAAGGGAGATCAAAACCAAAACTTACGATAGGCTGCCATTCTTATTTCAGTTTGTTTTTTTTTGATACAAAAAGACAAGAAATGTATGGATGTAAACCTTATATTCTCAGGTTACAGAAAGCCACCATCTGATATAATCTAAAACTCTTCTCTTCTAAAACCATTTGTTTCATAGAATCATAGAATGCTTTGGGTTGGAAGGGACCTTCAGCAAGCAAAACGAGTTTCAGGGTGGTCAGGTACCCAAGTAAAATCAAGTGTAAACCATCAGATTGTCCCTGGCTTGCCCTTACACAAAAACAAACAGGGTCCCATTCAGGCCAGTATCACCCAAGCACCTTTGAAACATACCGCAGATGTTGCCCAAGCACAGCTGATCATCAAGGTCCTTAAGAACAAGGGAGCTTTGATGCCTGTCTTCCCTTTCCCCATGCATAGAAAATAAGAGGGGATGGTTAGCAACTTCACAGTTGAGAAAAGATGAAGTATGAAATCAAATATTTGTTTCTTAGTACAGAAAGTAATTTGGCAGGCAAAATCCAGATTGTTTTGGAAGTTCCAGTGATACCTCTTAATAACATAAGAGGTTGTTCTGGTTTTGGCTGGGATAGACTTAATTTTCTTCCCAGTACCTGCTGTGTTTTGGATTTAGTAGGAGAATAATGCTGATAATACACCGATGTTTTCAGTTGATGCTAAAAAATCAAGGACTTTTTTCAGTTTCCCATGCTCAGCTAACGAGCAGGTGTACAAGAGCTGGGAGGGAGCACAGCCAGGCAGCTAGCCCAGGCTGACCAACGTAAATATTCCACACCATGGACATCGTGCTCAGTATATGCATGTGGGTTGGCCGGGGGGAGCAGGAGATCCGCGAAATCCGTGAGTTCCACAAAATCTGCAAGTTCCGCGATCTCTTCTTGGGGACTGGCTGGGTAATCAGTATTCGGGTGATGGGAAAAATTGTATTATGTATCGTTTGTTTTGCATATTCTTTATTATTATTATTATTCCTTCCTTTATTGTCTTATTGAAGTGTCTTTATCTCAACCCATGAATTTTATTTCTTGTCCATTCTTCTCCCCATCCCACTGCAGGGTGGGGAGGACTGAACGAGCAGCTGCCAGGTCCTAGTTGCCAGCTGCTGGGTTAAACTACGACAGAGGTGTGCTATATAATAGAAGACTTCTGTGAGAAAAAAATAAGAATTATGTTATATTCTGTTATGATACCTCTTATATTATTAGCAATATAACATCAAGCATTTCACCTAAATACCTTCCTTTTAACACAATTTAGCTGTCCGTAGACCTAGGTTATTCTTCAGCTAATTTTAAAGCTAGCAAAAGTTAAGGAGTGTGGTTTGCCATGTCATACGTCCTTCAAACCGAAAGTGGCTGAGAAACTCTCACCCACTAAGGAGAAGTAAACAAAGAAGCAAGTGGACAAATGTAAGAACTGGGAAAATAAAAGCTGTCAAAAAGATTTCACCCCAATGGTCTTCGAAGTCTGGCTATAGATCAGGACAGATTGCCTGTGGCATCTCTTTGACAAGACCCAGTCTCCAAAAGCAGATCGAGAGATTACCTACATGACAAAACAAGATGTACTTGAGTCTCATGCTCCATAAGAAAAGCTAATCTTTATTAATTAGTTGTCATGGAAACTCTTGGCCTTGGGAAGGCTATGAATGGTACACCAAGATCACATACAAATTGCTTCTAGTAAATGCCTTCATCATGATTTGGATGAACAAACACTTCGCAAGGCAAAAGGTGGCCTATTTCAGAACTCTGGCAGAGAAACAAATGCCACAGGGCTTCAAAATGAAAAAAAAAAATTAGAAAAAGTTTAAGATAGTGCAAATAACAATTATTCCAGTTCTTTGAGGCTTTCTGGCAAAGACCTGTGATATTAGCTCCTGGCCCCTGAATAATAAACAAGTGAAAATATCAAGGCAGCAACAGCAAGTATGAAACAGCACTCCAGAAACGGGGTGTGGAGGCCCGCGCTCTTACCGCCTGCTGGATGACGCGTTGAGCGGAGGGAGGCCAGGTGGGATGGCAGGAGGCCAGGGAGCTGAGCAAGCCTCTGGAATTATTTCTTCACAGAAAGTAACGACTTCGGGGAGTACAGCATTCAAGCTGACTTCGACTTCTTTTCCTCTTTTCGGAACTGTCTGTGGAAAGCATACTTCTCCAGGAGTATAAACCTCACACCCAAGAGAAAAATAGATACAGAAGACTGATCTCCCCCAGCACTGCGACACGGCACCTCGTCAGCAGAGCAAACCCCAACAGAACAGAGCGGCAGCACAGGGACCGCAGTGTCCAGCTGAACCTGCCGAGCAGGCGGAATGCGATGGGCAGAGCCGAGCTCTCGCCAGCAAGATAAAAAAATGCTGAGGAAGCAGATCATCTTACTCCTGCGTAGGGCTGGTTTGTCTATTTTCTGTTGCATTTGGGGGGCGAGCGAAGGAAGGAGGAGAAGAGGGAGAGGCACACAAAGTTTTAGGCTTCTGGTTGATTCTTCTAACGTGGTGACACCGGCTTTGTTCTACTGGGAGTAAATTCAGAAACAAAAACACCCCTGTGGAGTACGCTATGGCCGTAACTGCCCACCTTTGCAGCAACAGTCCTCTGTTCTGGCACTGCAACACCACATCTCTGGCTTTCCCAGTGGTTTTCCCACTTACAGATACAATTTGGAACGTCCTTTGAACTTTCTTCTGTTGAACTGGTGGATTGCAGCAATGTGGGATGCACATTACGCATATGCTGAGTGTACATACATTATTACATGCAGTGCAGAATGGCTAGCTTTGCTGTGAATTTTTGAAGGGAATTTTACAGGTCATTTCCATTTTCCTTCAGGAAGCACATGACATTACCTGTAGGTTTATTACATGTTTTATTCCGGATCAGAAAACTACTTCATTTTATAAATAAATGAAGGGCAATCAAATAGTCTGATTCTTCTGAAGATGGTCAAATTGGAATAAGGTAGCATTTACATGTCTCCTGAAATAAATCAGCTAGCTGTTCCAAAATAAAATAAAATAAAATAAAATAAAATAAAATAAAATAAAATAAAATAAAATAAAATAAAATAAAATAAAATAAAATAAAATAAAATAAAGTAAGAGCTGACTTGGGAGATGTTAATTTTGAAATTCAGACCGACTTGTGTTGCAACAGTTGCAGACAGGAGTCGGCGGCAGGGTGACAGGCATGGCAGCAGCAGCTCCGCGCCAGCTCCCGGCTCACTTGTTTACCCAGACACTGCAACAGATTTTGCTGTGACATCAGTCCCCGTGTCGTCCCATGTTACTTCACTGTCAGCAAGCGAGCTAGCTGAGGTGTTGCATGATCTGCAACTTCTGAATAGACATTCCCTCTGAAGAAATAATTGTCTTCATTGTAATTGGTGACAAAAAAAGTCATCTGTTTCAAAACAGTCTCCTGAAGCTGGAATGAATCTTTTTACCACGGGATGTTACATTAGGATTCAATTGCCAGGGCGTTATGGCACTTGTTTAACTGAAATCTAGAATAAACAAAACTGTATTAGTGTTGACAGGGAGGGTGTACATGGCTGTGCATGGAACTGAATGAATTTACACATCACTTCTTGCATGCTTAGAGGAACTGCGATCACCTACCAGCACACTACAGACAGACTTTGTGTGATAACAAAATGTTATCATTAATAGCAATATGGTAACTGATACCAGCTGAAACCCTGTACTAGCCATGAGTACTCCCGAATAACTTCGTGCCTGAGGAAAGAACAGTATGAATGATAGCGGTCTTCTCCATTTGGGCATGACTGTTTCAGCCTGCTGGTGATTTCAAGGGTGTTCCAGTTGTTTTCACTGCTTGAAAGTTACCTGCACACTAAATATCTGCGTTATAGCTAACTACCTAGAGCAATCAATCTAGCAGACAAGCTCTGAAATAAATCTACAGAAAGTGTCAGTTATAGACAGAGAGATCAGATTTATTAGACAGCGTTAAGGCTAACTTTCAAAAGATGTGATTTCCCTTACACTTGATTCAAACTATTCCAACCACAAATTGCCTTTCCATCGTTTTTTACAATTTCTGTTACAGAGGTCCCTAAGACTTTCAGTTCATGCATCTTAATTTCCATGAAAAATACATAAAGAATATCCCAAATACCATTCAATGACGTATGTTTGCCATTTAAATGTCAGCATAAAAATTGGCATATACATAAGACAGAATTTGAGATAGCAGAGAGGAATTCACTCCTTACATAAACTGCAGGAGCTGATCTCCATTAATAGGGACACACTGTAAACTGAAAGACTCTCCCTTCCCAGAACTGCACAAATGTCCATTTTTAACCCAATCTCAATTTGCTGACTTTTGAGTGCTCATCTGGTAATGCATCAAATTGTTGCTGTTGTTGCTTTTCAAAGGATGTTTATTAAAACTTTGGTTTCTTTATACAGTTGGTTATCTGCTCCTTAAATTATTATACTTGACCTCTTTAATAAGCACAGGGAATACACAGGGCTTGATGCTCACCTGCTATAAACATATTTGTTGAAGTTGTACTTTAAACTGGAAAGGTCATACTGTAAGCTTGATCAGAAAGCTGTCTATTGAACATTTTAAATCTCAGCCAGTAGACAGCCAGGCTCTGCAAACAAGGCTTATCCAAGGCCCTCCATAACCACAACACTGTTCTTAACAGGAGAATTTTTTCGTACCAGAGAAGCAAAGATGCTTGTGAGACCCCACTGAAGAGGAAAAGCACCTGTCTAGTTTTTTCCAAGAAAATCACGTATATGATCGGGTAGCTTTCCACCCAAATCTAAACGCTGTCCTCAACTCGCCACGTGCGGGCACGGAGTGAATGTCTGTGGCAAGCCTACCATGGGAGATTTCCAAGAGCAACACGCTGCTCATTAGCCTCCACCTATTTAGCATCACTGGAGAAAACTGGCTCACCAGAGGGGCTTTGAGATGGCGAAATGTTAAAATCAGAAGGAGGAGGAGAAGTCAGCCATAGCTGGAGCAAGCGTTGCCTGAATTTCCACCTTTAATCTTGGCAAGACCTGTCCTCTGAAGGGCACAACAGTATTCCACCTTGATTTTTACGTGTGTGACCTGAGAGATGCTGTTTCAGCTGTGCAGTATCTCAGCTAATTGTTTAAACTGCCTCCATGGGCTCTAGCCCCAGTTGGTTGAGGTGCCTGGAACAAGGTTGTCCTATTCAAGGAGTGCTTGCGTGTTGCAAGGAATTGTTCATGATTTAAATCTTCTTCTTGCATTTTGCATAAACCCACAAAAACATTGTCATTGACAATTAATCTGATGCAAATTCTTGTCTCCTGGGATTTTTATTCAGGCAATAATTCTTGCAGGGTCAAAAGTTGAACCTAAGGCTATGTATAGGTCCTGGTAATTTTTAACTTTGTGGTGTGGTTTAATCATACAGATTTTCATACTTCATTTATAGGTTGTGTACAGGGTGAAATCCTTTTCTTAAGGAACACTGTTCAAGTGCTACTAGATTGCAATCATGTTAATTGAAACTCTGCTTATCTAAGTAATTATGTACTCATCTGTATGACCTCAATAATGTTACTGGAAGTTTCTCGGCAGCAAGCCCTGTTCTAGCTGTGCAGGATTCCAGCTCTGAAGGCAAAAGCAAACCGTGACTCCTGAGCAGCTTGAATTCTCAGGAACACAGCCAACAACATCGCAGTTCTGGTGATCTGGGAAACTGTTGACTAGCTACCAACGGCCACTTTGCAGGAAATCTTGATCTCAACATAACACCAGCTTTGATTACACAGAAGCTGACCAAGACCTTCAGGACTTTCCCCTCACTTTTACCTGTGAGCAAACCACTCTTCATCCTCGGATGTCACTTTTCACATGTATTCTCTTAATGGGCCAAGTTTTCTTTTCTAAAAGGTAAGATACTAGTTTTACTGGAACATCTAGAGCCTACAAACAATTTCTGTTCTCACATATTGAGATGAGATTTGTAAATAATCCTGGTGGCCAAGAAGTCAAAGTGATTCTACCAAATGTAGAACTTACTCTCAAGTAAAGGTCTGCGCAAACGGATATACTTGTTAATTCCTGTCAATGGATGCATTACAATTGTACCTGTTGTTGCACATATTTTAGTAGACATTCTCTGCAACGTAAATCATGGATCAGTTAGTCCTGCCTGAAAAAATGACAGGCATTACTATATACCAAAATAAGTATTAACTACCAATGTTCAGGATTTGGATGCAGAATTTGCTTCCACCCTTCTGGACTGATAATAGCACTCATATATTGAGTGCTAATTTTTTTAGTGCACCTTTTTATTATTTTTAGTGCACTTTATTGAGTGCTATTATTACTAGTGCAACTCCAGCAGTAGTATTTCAGATGGAGAGCGTCTGTGTGTGAGCATCATCCCTTTTAATTTACATGCATACAGGCAGGTTAATCAGGAATTACCTGGCTGCCATTAATTCCAGTTTCCATTACTGTCAAAGGCTCATTAATGCTTCAGAGACTCTGTGTTTTAATTATTCAGATATTTTGCATACTAAGTAGTTCTACCTTTCCTTTTATATCTCCTTCAGCCTCTTTCAGGCAAAATGCAGGCTCTCCTTAAAAACAGTGAGAGTTCATTTGACACTTTGTTTCCTTACTAGCACATCTTCACTGACACAATAACTATGAATGATCCAGACCTTATTCCATTTTTCAGTGAATAGTGTTTTCAGGCTAATTCTTTAATCTTCTGATACATGAACTAGCTCTTCATTTAATCTCACCAATTTATTTGCTTTTGCTACAGAAATGGATAGCTCCTGTACTGTCTCCTGGCATCACGTTCTCTCCCATATTGCAGCATTTTTTCCCCATGAGGACTGTCCATTGCCACACACTATGCAGCAGTTTTGGCTTAAGAAGGTAGAAGATAACTGCCTGGGATAAGAAACGCCCAATCCTGATGATTTGCCATATACTCTGCAGCTTAATTCTGTATCGGGAAACAACTTAATGTTTTTAGATGGAAGCCATTGCAGGAATGAAATATATGAATTTCCATTCTTCCTTAGTATGAAAGATATTCTTAGAAAATTTAACTCTGGACATTGCACTCCCTGTTTCAGTGGAAAACGCACTTTTGCCAAAGCACTTTACTTTCTGTGGACAAAATTAAGGGTTCGTGGTTACCTCAGTTGAAAAGTATTCATCTACAGCTACTTCAGATCCCCTGAAAGCAAGACCTTCACCGAGGCGCTTCACAGGCGAATTTATGCTCCTAAGATAGCTGTGTTTTTAAAGCCATTTAAAAACGCATGGAAATTTTTTTTTCTATTTTTGCAAGAACAAATATTCACAGCATTGACTACAACACCCATTCTACTTGTATATATAACCCAGGGGTTCTTAGAACCATGAGTGCAATCATACAAATTTGTTGTTTTGCATATTAAATGAGACATTAGCAGCCCTCTTTAAGTTTTTAATGAAGAGGTGTGTATTCCGGTATTACTTGCAGGGCTGTTACTCGGGTAGTATGATTTGCTGTAGACTTTACTGTAAGATCTAAGCTGACATTCTAGGATTGTCATTTTAGCACCAGCTTAATATTGGCTTGACTTTATTTACGCTACAAGAAGTTCATTAGAGAAACACCGACAGTCTTCTTCAGCCAGTTTTGCAAGAAAGCAGTTCCCACCCAACACTGAAATGTTCTCTTTGACTGTTCTTTATACTTTTTGTTGCTATTTAGAAAGCTGCAGCATCAGTGCACAGAAATCCAACTGTACAGGATGACCTTGATATCGAGAAGATTGAACCCCAAGATTCCACGCACTCACAGGGTGCCAAATGCCAATACACTGTTCCAATACCTGCGTTGTACCTGCCTGCCTGGCAGCTGAGCGTGCTTAGACATCACATCAGTTCACCGCATCGTCTAGATTCGATGACAAACAACTGACAAACACATTTTTAAAACAGCTGCATGTTACAGTCATTCCTTAGTTTTAGGCAAAACCCGCAATATCCCCAGTCATTATTCAGCTGAATACAGCACATTCAAGGCACGACCCCGTGCAGCGGCAGCGTTACAGCTGCACACCACAGAACCAACGCTTCTGCAGAGAGCAAGGTACGTTTGCAACGAGACAACATTCTGAGTTTCCCAAGGGAATGTCCACTCAGCAGGGTCTCTGCCTCCACGTAAGTGTCTGGGACAGGTCCACCTGAAATCAGAACTTTGTTTAAAAATCTCTGCTACAGTTTCACTAGAAGGGAGAAAGGAGCTGACCCTCACAGCAGAATAACCAGATATTATGTCAGTGCTCATTTCACAGGTGTCATAGAGGTGCCAAGACTGAGACTAACAAGGATTAGCCCAGCTAAAAGACTGATGCTCATAAAAAAGGAACTAAACCACATAGTTTAGGGGGGAACCTAATCTTTCAGGAGAGGTGAGTACCTAGTGAAACAGATGCAAGACCTAAACCTGCTACAAATGTGGTGGTTGATTTCTTAAATCAGAACAAAAATCCTGCAGAGAAACACATACACACTGTGAACAAACTCTTCAGTCCGATTCATGTAAAGACCAGCTTGGCATATGGTTCAAAGAGAAAACCAGAGAAGTTGGGTTCAGCTCCAAAGCCTAAGCTGGATGGGCTGCAAAATCTAACCAAGCAGATGATGGATTCCTGAGCAGAATTGAACGAAAGCTGTGGCCAATGAAAGAGAGAAACGTACGACACTTTGAACACTGAATGCGACAGGAATTGCAGATGTTCTGCAGCTGTGCAGTGCTGTTTCCTATGCCAGCAGCAGCAGGGCTCCCAGCAGCTCTGCCTGCAACCGGCGACTGCAGCAATCGCTGCTCAGGCATACACCGGCTTTTTAAAGTGGCCGGGAATTGTTTAGCTGGTATTAGTGGCCTGGAGCGCAGCTTTGGCTGAGAGAGCACAATGGGCGTACTATTTTAGAGGCATTAAAGGTATTAGTGGCAAATCTGCGTCGTGCCCTGCTTACCGCCGTACCAGTGGTATTAGACAGGAATTGAAAATGACTGCAACAGGCCGCTTGTTTTGAAAGGATCCGTGCCAACGGACAACGTGATTTTTATTGCGGCCATCATTCTCAAAGACAGCAGTATTAATCAGCATTGACATGTAGACTAGCTTAATTAGAGAATTATTTAAATTAGTGAGAAAAACCAGCAGCTAAAACCAATGCAACTGTGCATCTATAACAATCTTAACATCTCTTTCCATTTCTCTCAGCAGAATCAAAGATAAATATATTAAGGCTTTAAATGGATTCTTACGGGAGATAAAAATCTTGGCTGGCCAAGATATGAGAGGGTATCTCTGCAGAAACACCATCACAAGCTCAGACGTGCACGCAGTTTTGCGCCTGCTTTGACCAGGCAGTGAAAGGAAGCGGGACACCGTCCCGCAGCCGTGCACTGGACACTCGGAGTTCTGCGCTGCCAGAGCCTTCCAGCCAGGAACAAGCGAGGGCAGGCGAGGGGTCCCGAGCTCCTCTCTGCCAGCCCCGCGCCACGGCCCCGCACCCAGCTCCAGCTCCCTCCTAGAGATGCAGGGCCAGGTCTCTGCCATTCCTTCCTCCTCCTGCTCCTCCCGTCAGGCACCAGCTCAACCCTCCCACAGGGTCAGCAGCACCTCTCCCAAAGCCAAGGGCAGGTTCCTTGGCTCCTTGGCCCGGGCTACTTTTTCTTTCCAGTCAGGTAAGGGTGATACTGTGAAAGTTCCCAGCCGTGGATATGGGGATCTGATCTTAGGAGCTAAAATCCTATTGAGAAACGGGGCTAAGACCTCAGACCGCATTTCAAGCTATTTGGGTCATTCCAGCACAGCAAAGACAAATCACAAGGATGTCAGAGTGCAGTGCGCTGCACAGGGCCTGTAAAATACACCTCCAGATACACTGTGTTTTGGCCAGCTTTCAATTAAGAGCTTTCTGTTTCAAGAAAACCTCAGAGAAAACAATGAGGAAACTGTAATTAAAACCGTCTTAATTTTACCTCCATTTCAGATGAAGTCTGACCGACTCAGCTGACTGTCAGATTTAAGTCAATGAATGCAAAATAAAACCTGTACATCTAAACGGACCCTTGCCAATCTCTCAAAGTGAAACCAACAGAGATGGCACAAGGCTGTTAAAAACTGAAATTATCAGCTTTAGAATGGATCCAGCCATCACCATAAGACAGATGGCAGCTGCCAGTTTTACTCAGTCCTGTTTTTCTCAAATACTAGTGTCTTAATGCTATTTTAGATGCCTGATACTGACATACAAAAAGAATCTTTTAAGTACTGAGAAGCAGATACTCCCCCACCTTAAAGGAAGATATTTACATACATTTTAGCAGCATGTTTTACGCAAAAAAATTTCAAAATCAAAGCTTGTCATGTGATAAAACAGCAATGCCAGTGTGATGAGTCAATAGCTATACCACAGTAACGGAGAAGAACCTTCCTATTGTATTTTTCCTGTCCCTCGCTTTTACCTCCCAAAGAATGCAGTGCTTAGAGTAACAAAGCAATTCAGAAAAATCTAAGCAGATATTTCCAAGCCAAACGTAGGCAATTTTTAAGACCAGCTCCACGCAATCCCCCTAAGGAAGGCTGCCAAAAATAAGGCCCAACTTCTACGTAGACGTGCTGCTGGTTTTCCAGGAGCCATCCGGCAGTTACAGGTGCTAACTGTAGCTACACGTTTTAGGACCAAAAATTAAATGTTTTCTCACGTTTTTCTCAAAGTTGGTCTCCACAAAGCAGCTCTGGGTTGAGATTTACTGCTGACTTGACACTACGGCTGCAACCCTGCCGCATGCTTTACCAAGGAGTAGCTTGGCGTGACAATGTGTAAGTGACAACTTAATGGGAAGCTGGAACTCAGCTGATCACAGTTATTCTGTTCCTTAAGTATTTTTCTTCTAAGTTAGCACAATTCTCTATCACACTTCAGATTCTAACATTTTACATCACAGAATAATCCAACATTTGCTGATCCGATTAAACTCTCCTCTCCTTTGAGCGACACTTCCCCAGCGCGGGCTGCGACCGAAGCCGCAGCACACGCTCCAGCTGCAACGCTGCCGAGCCGCAGTTCCGGGCAGGGTGAAAGCCCCAGCTGGGACTCAGAGCTCAAACAACTATTTCAGCCCAGCAGCAGGATCTCTGTCATAAAACTGCAGAATTTATCAGATTCGCAGAAAATGAAACTGTCCCCAGAGACTTACTCACCCATCACTGAAGACTAGATTTTTGGTCTGGTTGTTTTAATAATATGAAATATAAACTTATACTTATTGGCAACATTTTATAATTTATTTTGTACCTAAAACATTTTCAGTGATGAGTGTTCAATTGCTCAATTTGGCATGTTTAAAATACAACAAACACTTCAGGAAAACATAACAAAAATGAGTTATAATTCTTTTTTTTGCCTTACAAAACCCATCTTTCACTGCTAACAACCCCCTGTTGATGGATGTGGATTACACCACATGTTTTATGGTTTTCATCATATAAGGATCTCTCAACGTAAGTCCACAATAAGTGTTTCCTTTTTATTGTAGCAGAAAATAATCACTTTCTTCAAATCAAATGTTAACATAGCAAAGCAAATTGCAGACCTGGTGAGTGCACTTACTTACTGGGCACCAGTTCTCAAGAAAACTACTTTCTACTGCTTTCTACTTTCTACATTCCTGTACAAAGACTTCAAATCTAAGTTTCTCTCTTGTCAAAACAAAATTAAACCAAACAAACTCCCACACTCCGGAAAAGTTTGAAATTGCTTACCTTGAAGAAGCTCCGAAGAAAATACATTATGCTGAGCATTTTGGAAGGTTTAAAACGAGGAATTGTTCAATCTTTAGAACATCCAAGGCCTGGGTGAATTCCTCCACTCCTGCTGTGTCTTTAGTTACATGCTTTCTTGTTGCTATTTTGGACGGTCTTAGGAGAAGGGAAGCATATGAGCCATGCCAGGAGCTTATGCTAAGGAGTTGCATAACAATTAGGGCTTATCTGTGCTGCGCTGTACAGTACAGCAACGCAAACAGGTTTGTTCACAGTTTGCTAGCCCCAGAACACGTCTACTAGGCATGCCCAGAATGATGCCATTGTATTTGCTAAAGAAACTAAAGCTATTTGCGAGTGCTTCTAAAAGAACTGGAACTACAAAGGCCAGCGCATGTTCCCCTGTGCCCCCCCCCAGCTTTTGCTTTTGCCAACTGCAAGTTCAATCAGTGAGTATCACGCTTGCTGCAGAATTTAAAAGCTCCCACACTGTGAGCTTTCTAGTTACTGTCTTTAAAGGTAAGGAAAAACTGCAGAACAAGTCCTTTGAAGTGCAGAAGAGTAAACGCAATTCCAGTTTCTTCTTTTTTCTCATCTAACATTAAAGTCCCCTAAAGACTATCTGTGCTTCAGTAACACAGAGATGCAGCTCCCGCCACGTAGCAGAGAATCGATCGACATTCAGCGGCCAGGACTGAGAGTTACAGGCAGTCTGCTCACAGCGTGCTTAGAGCTAAAGACAACAACTACCGAGCGCAAGCAAGTTCTCAGAGAGGGATCACTCTGCGTTAAAACAACCGTCAGGCACAGCCTGATACTGCAAGCTTTCGTTTCTTTTTTAATCTAACTATGGCTTGTATTTGAACTATCCAAACCACCTGCTACTGGAATCTTTACACCAGGAAGAGGTGTTTTAGGAAGATGCTCCAGAGTAGCTTCTGCTGGTCCGTGCTGCTGGTCACAGGGCAGAAAACCAGGCAGCGGTGCAGTGCGCTCAGCACAGCAAGGAGGGACACAGTCCCCCACCGTGGCTGATGCCCCAGCCCTCGCCCAAGGCAAACACCTGCTCCAGCTTGAAATCTGCTCTTGGACTCACGCTGTGCTGCAGGGGATCCCTATGCCATCGCCCCCCCTCCCCAGTAAGCACACCCCCACTTGCCTTGGATTTGCAACACTGCAAACCCCTCCGCAGCTTCCAGCAGGCACTCGCCTTGTCAGTCCATTTCAAATAGAAATATTATTGTTTGGTAGCACATGTAAATCACAGAATCCCAGCATGGCAGGGGTTGGCAGGGCCCTCTGTGGGTCACCCAGTCCCACCCCCTGCCCAAGCAGGGTCACCCAGAGCAGGCTGCACAGCACCGCGGCCAGGCGGGGCTGGAATATCTCCAGAGAAGGAGACTCCACAGCCTCCCTGGGCAGCCTGGGCCAGGGCTCCGTCACCCTCAGAGGGAAGAAGTTCTTCCTCGGGTTCAGATGGAGCTTCCTCTGCTCCACTTTGTGCCCGTTGCCCCTTGTCCTGTCGCTGGGCACCACTGAGCAGAGTCTGGCCCCGTCCTCCTGACCCCCACACTGCAGATATTTAGAGGC
Source organism: Opisthocomus hoazin (assembly GCF_030867145.1). Classification (NCBI taxonomy): domain Eukaryota; kingdom Metazoa; phylum Chordata; class Aves; order Opisthocomiformes; family Opisthocomidae; genus Opisthocomus; species Opisthocomus hoazin. Next base: position 2,464,609 of record NC_134417.1, on the reverse strand, counting down.
ATTTCTAAGGTCCCCTCACAGCCTTCTCTTCTCCAGGCTGAATAAGCCCAGCTCCCTCAGCCTCTCCTCGTAGGACAGATGCTCCAGTCCCCTCATCATCCTCGTAGCCCTCCACTGGACTCTCTCCAGTAGCTCTTCATCTTTCTTGAACTGGGGAGCCCAGAACTGGACACAGGACTGCAGATGGGGCCTCACTAGGGCAGAGCAGAGGGGAAGGAGAACCTCCCTCGACCTGCTGGCCACACTCCTCTTAATAAGCCATTTATGACATAAATCAAATACTTTAGAGGAGGAAGCCATTTTTTACCACGTACACAAATTTTCTGCCATTGTGAGAGCTGCGTAAGTTCAGTACACACAGGCACAAGGAAGGACACACCTCACTTGCTAGAAACCACGCCAATACTTTCTAAATTGCAACACAAGGCACTAACACAATATAGTCTGCGATTTGATTTGCCAAATGACAACACAGCTTCAATGAAGTTCAGTCCTGCCATCTCTTATGATTTCATGGATAAAAAGAAGTGTTTTCCCTTAAATCTTAGTTCTAAAAGACATATCTATGTCAATATTAAATACATACAGCAATCTTTTAAAGTAAACTTTTGGCCTACAATTTGGGAGGAAACCTGCAGATAAAATCCTAAAATGTTCCAAAACAATTAAAAATCCAACGTTATTTTGGAGGGAAATGGGCCAGGCTCACAAGTTTTCAACGCTTTTATTTGTTAATTCTGCAGTTTAAATCGTTTTGAAGGATTACTTTTCATGATTTATTCCGAAGTCACCGTTGTTCTTTTACACTTGTCGTAGGCTTGCGGGCAGCCCTACACTTCGGGCTTCCAGCAGACGGAAATGCCCGTGACGGTGAGCGCCTTGGCATTTCATTTTCACGAATGAAAAGGAAAATACAGCTTGATTTGCATATGAATTAAAGGGGTTTTCAGTACAAATCAACACGGATGTGAAAAGCCAGATTTTCGCTGCCTGGTTTTTATCTGGAAGTATTTCTGCCTTCTACACAACTGCCCGTGTGGCAACCAACGTGCCAGAAGCGGCTCACTGCCGCTGGCCAGGGGGGTTGCCACAAGAACTTGACTCCCCTTCCATTTGCTTATCTTTTCTGAAATTCAGGTTAAAGCTCAGCTGCCCATCACTCACCCTATTCTTTGATGCGGTTTGAAATAAGGACGTTTCTGTAAAATAGCTGAAATCTTTCCCTCAGACTGGTACATTTCTTGCACTGGCTTCCTTCACCACGTAGGATGTGGAAATTGCATAATATTGCCTTAATCCTGCAGTTCCTTAAAGACAACGCTCCCAGCTCTGGAACTCTGCTGTCCAAAACTGCAGAAAAATTGCAAGAAAATTCTTAGAAATCAGCCCGTTGGGAACCTGCAGCTTAAAATCCCATTAAAGAGCTACCTAAGTCCTTTTGCATTCCTGAAAACCACAGGTCGGATCGGGTGCCCAGGTGGTGGCAGCGGGAACGCTGGGTCTCTGTGAGGAGAGGCGGGGGCCACCCGGTGCCGGACACAGCCCGTTCCAGGGCGGCAGGGTGGGAGCAGGAGGTGCTGGCGGCAGCCCCCGCGGAGCCCACGCTGGAGCCGGTGTCCACGCTGCAGCCCGTGGAGAACCCTGCACCGGAGCAGGGGGATACGCCTGGAGGGAACCGCAGCTCCTGGAAAGCTCCTGCTGGAGAAGGTTTATCCTGAAGGAGCCGCAGCCTGTGGGAAGGACCCACACTGGAGCAGGGAAGAGAAGTTTGGGGAGGAAGGGATGGCACGGAGAGGGTGTTACGGGCTGACCGCAACACCCCATTCCCAACCCCCTTCCACCACGCAGGGGAGAGGTGGAGGAGTCAGGAATGAAGGAGCGAACTTCAACTTTGGAGGGAAAAGAGGAGGGGTGGGAGGAAGGTGCTTCATCTTTTCGTCTTCGTTTCCTTTCCTTCCCCTCTACACTGCCCTGGTGAGGCCTCATCTGGAGTACTCTGTCCAGTTCTGGGCTCCCCAGTTCAAGAAAGATGAAGAGCTACTGGAGAGAGTCCAGCGGAGGGCTACGAGGATGATGAGGGGACTGGAACATCTCCCCTACGAGGAGAGGCTGAGGGAGCTGGGCTTGTTCAGCCTGAAGAAGAGAAGGCTGCGAGGGGACCTTATAAATGCTTACAAATATCTGCAGGGTGGGTGTCAGGAGGACGGGGCCAAGCTCTTTCCAGTGGTGCCCAGTGACAGGACAAGGGGCAACGGGCACAAACTGAAGCAGAGGAAGTTCCGTCTGAACATGAGGAAGAACTTCTTCCCTCTGAGGGTGACGGAGCCCTGGCCCAGGCTGCCCAGGGAGGTTGTGGAGTCTCCTTCTCTGGAGATATTCCAGCCCCGCCTGGACACGGTGCTGTGCAGCCTGCTCTGGGTGACCCTGCTTCGGCAGGAGGGTTGGACTGGGTGACCCACAGAGGTCCCTTCCAACCCCTACTATTCTGTGATTCTGTGATTTGTTTCTCACCATCCAACTCTATTTTAATTGGCAATAGATTAAATTAATTTTCCTAAAGTTGAGTCTGTGTTGCCCATGATGGTAGTTGGTAAGCGTCTTTATCTCGACCCATGAGCTTTTTCATCTCATTTTCTCCCCTTGTCCTGTTGAGGAGGGGGAGTGAGGGAGCGGCTGGGTGGGCGTCTGGTAGCCAGCCAACGTCAACCCACCACACAGGCCCACTATGACTGCAAACAGACCTAACAGCATCACAGAGAATCTGCAACCTGCATTAATTTGTGTTAAGATATGTGCAAACGTCTAAAAGATCTCCCTTCATCCTACATCTAATGAAGAAGTCCCTGACAGTAACTTTGATAAAAAGCTTCTTGATGCTGAAAATTTTGCATTTTCTAGTACACCAGCCTACTGCCAACAGACTGGGTTTTTTCATAGCTAACCTTTCACGGATTTTCCCCTTCCCTTAAAAGCAAACTGTGGGTTCCTAGGAGTTCACTACTACCAAGTCTGTTTTCAGAGTGAGGAGTTTATCACTTCAGATAAATTTCACTTGCAAAGCTGTGGTGATCCTTTTTCCAGTGTATGATTCTGAGGTTTCTTTTGGTCCATGAGGATTTATTCTCTTTGGTACAGGCACAGAGTTGTTAATCCTCAAGTGCCCAAGGCCAGTCACCGTTGACATTCTTCTTACCGATACACTATCTAAATCTACATGTTTTCTCTGCATTTTAAAGAACAGCAGCTGAAAACTGTCATTGAATCACAGAAAAAAAAAATCCATTTTGCCCTTTGCCACCACAGTCAAAAATTACTGTTTAAACTGACACTGCCTCCAGCAGATCAGGCACTGAACCAAAACATCTCTCTAAAGTTCGGTACCAAAACCTTGCGGAGCACTGAGACTAGGATTCCCTGCAGCAGACAAGCAGCACTGAAACTCTGCTTCTGCACTAGTGGAACGTTTTTCTTCCCATGAATTCAACTATTCGGCTACTTCACGTACTGTTCACTAGGGTGAGTTTCACACCACTGGCTATTATGCAGATTGTACCACGCTGGCTTCCAAACCAACTAAATGTTAGAAAATATACTGATGTCATTCCAGCTTTATGGCTGTAAAGGTCAAACAAGAGAATTTTTGTGTGCATGCTGTGTAGCTTAAAGTGAGGATGGGGACTGAACTTGCCTTCTCATCTCTTCTGGAAGCATCATATGTTTCTATAAAATTCCTCCATGGAACAATTTTTGCCCTGTGTTGTCTTCCCCTTAGAGCACAAAGCCGAGAGATTTCATTGTGTTCATGTCAGTAAAGACTTCACCATCCTCTGTTAAAAAAGGCATTGAATATGGCTCAGTCAACCATAATTTATATCCCCAGACTCTCATATTATGAAATGTTGCAATCTGAAACCAAAAGATCCAGCAATGGAGACTTTAAGCTGCCACCCTGACCTGGGCAGTAAGGGACATGCTGCAGGCAGCCATCACTGACTGCCTGAGCAAGGTGACTTAAGCGACCAAACAGGTCTAATTTCTCAATGATCATGTCAGACACTTTCATCTCTGGTGTAATCACTTATTTGCCCTCAGGCAGTTCATTTGATTCCCATTATCATAAAAACATGCCTCTTGACGCAGCCTAACATGTTGGTTCAAGCACTCTTCAAGTCCTTCAGAATGTCCCTCCTGTAATCAAAGCATTTGTGCTTTCTGTCTTTGTAGAAGGTGAGAGATTCTGGGCTTATAATGGGAAACTGCACCTCTGGGAGCCCAGACAGGTATTTCTGTGCTTTGCCACAGCCTCAGCTCTCAGCTGGGTAAACGTTTGTGCTGCTAAGACAGAAATCTCTGTGCACCAACACTGGCCACCATTGCCCAGCAAAATCCCATTACTTCCAGACACGAGCAAACAGCAACTAAGTTAGAACTGCTCAGGCTAAGCTTTGCATGACAGGACTGTTGAAGAGCTGGTTTTAATTATGAGTTTCTGAAGAAAAATTGTAACGAAAATCTGAGCAGCAAAAGCCATGGATCAAACCCTGAGAGTAATCTGGTCAGCAGTGGCACCAGCATTGATTTCTGCCAAAGCATCCATGAGGAGTTGCTGGTGCTGCCACGAGGAGAAGAAATGTCACTGCTGTCACCACACGTTCAGTCCCCCTCCTGCAGGCATATGAAGGTAGCTTTACTCCAGTTTGACACCTCCACTCAAGACTAAGCCCAGACTGTGAGACACGGCAGCCTTGCTATGAATCTCACAAGGTTAATTCAGGTCTGGTTAGATCTCCAAAGTTCTCTTCTGAACTAGAGGCATAGGTAACACAGAATTAGATGCCTGGTAGCCTAGCCCAATAGGGAGCTCTTGCTATAGGTTTAGAAAATGTCTTACTCATGTTCATTTAACAATCCCCTGCAGTAAAGAGCTAAAAACCAACTGTGTAATAGTTGACTTTCACCCTAATAAAGCCAGTGAAATGAATTCCAAACAGAATTGCTAGAAAGAATTTACTGGGTCCAGAGGAAGTGCAGGGTGGGAGTACTGAGGCCCCAGACTACAATTCTGCCCTCAGATATGCTCAGTACAACTCAAACAAATGGAAGCTTGAATGCAGTGCAGAAGCAGACTTCTGTGATTTTTTCCTGTGCCTGGAGAGAAGTCCTACTGGTAGTAAGCTAGTTAGAAGCAACATGACTGGCTTCTCCAGCTACTATACTCCACAATCTCCAGGCCAGGTGGATGGCAGAGGGGTGCTATCGCATGCAGATGATGAAAAGGCAGGGCGTAATGAAGTTGAAGTAGAGTTCCACTATCTTTATTCTTAAAGTTATTCAGAAACTCCTGACGACTGTCTCAAAGAAATAACCATTATCTCAGATTCCAGTCTGCCGCTAAAACCTCCTCCGCCTAGTTGGAAATATTACTGTGCTGCAAATGAGAATCCAAGCCGTCACGCTCAATGTACCCTACACCGGACACGAAATCCATTTTCATGTCTTTGCATCAGCCCCAGATATACAGAAAGTGCTGGCACCCACAGTGAGGTGAGATGCAGTGATACCAGAAGAAGTGCTAGTGCTACAGTGTCAAGCCATTAGGTGCATGGACAGAGACATAAACCAGCACTGGGTATTATCAGTCTGATGGAAGACCAAAAATATCAGGGCTATGACAAGACTGCTTTCAAGTCAGAGTCCTTCTCCCATTTTGAGGACCTGACTCTACTGGAATCAATCAAAGCAGGCCTCTGGGGAGATCAGATAAGACAGAGAATAAGACAATACTCTTTAATTAGGTGATAGACTCTGGTTAGGACAATGAGACTATTTCAAAGTCTGATGACATTCAGATTTCTAATCTCAAAAGTTTTATGTGTGGGGCAGAGGCAGAGTACTTTACGGAGAACTTTGTCTGCAGGAAAAGCTCTTTGGAAACCATTCCACAAATAGACAGTGAGCACACAACAGAGAAATTCCCACAAAGTGCTGTCTCCCTCTCTGATGAGATCCCACAGCTGATCACTGGCGAGCAAGAACGTCTAGAGCTTTTTTCCCAAGCAGGTGACTTCACGAGGTTCGTCATTTCAGATGGGGCCAGTTCTTCAGTCAAGAACTACTTCAAAACTGAGAAAAAAAACAAAGTACTTGTACTCTTGGTACAATTATTCCTTTGATTAACATATAAATGCTGTTCTTGCTAACCAACATCTTTTCATCCAGGTGGTGTTAGCAATAGTATGCTTTCACTTGTAGGGTAAGCAATTAGATCGCGCATACACAGACAACAGCTACACAATACACAATAGATTGTAGAGCCATAGACAAAGTAGGCCACTATTGTCATATATTGCTACACTTTGCAGGGGAAAATAGTAAATGGAGATCAAGCGTTTGAGCCTGTAAGCACACAATCCAAAGGCAGAGAAACAATATTGCTCTGCATTTTTAATACGGAACGATGACCAACTTGCTTTCCTGCTTCCTGCCTTGTTGACAACACTCCTTCTCCCAGAAAATCATGGCATACATTTCCTACACTACCCCCAACATCCATTCACCGTTTCCGCCCTCTTGCATGTGTTTTTCCTGCAGTATTGTATTGCCTACATGATTTTCTGGGTTTTCTGGTTTTGACTTCTCCACGTTAGATATGGCTTTTCTAAGCAGGTGATTTTTTCACAAATATCTTCAATACCTTGTCTTGCAGTCAGTTTGGTCTACAGCGAGAACTCAACCATTTGTTCTAGTGACAAAGAATCTGAGTGATACGTGTTGAAGTCCCCTGCTTCTAGTTTCCACCCTTCTACAGAACCAGCTTGATGTCCAAGAACTGGGCACGCCCCACCTCTCCGCTGCATATGTGTTGGTTGGCATTGGTACCTACCCATCGCTGGAAAACCCACGTGTTGCTCCGCCTCTACCAATGGCTCTTGTCCTGGAAACCCCCCAACACAAACGGTCCAATAAAGATGAGAAAGTATCTGATTCAAATAAGGAAGCATGCATGTCGCTCCTCGCATCGCATGGCACTTCCTGAGTTAAAGACACAGTTACTACTATTAATTCCTTCTGGCAACTTATTACCAGTTGTTATGCAAGCCATGACCTGGTATTTGAGTCACACTACAGATGGCAAATGGCAGCACTTCCATGGGCAGGTGTCAAAAGCCCCCAAATCACATTAACTCGAGTATTTTGGAATCCTAAACTCATCAGGCAGGAGAACAGTCTCGAGCAACTCCAATTAGTTCATGTCACACAGCTGTAATGCAATCCATTCAGTGCAAACCACTGAGGCAGGAGAAAGGACGATTACAGCTGGAACACGAGAAGCTGCTGCGGGCTTGAACTGCAATGTGCAGCAAGAAGGGAGGGTGAATTTCCCAGACTATCAGCTTAGCTTGCTCCTGTAGCCATAATTTCCTCAGTTCTGTATTCAAGATAAATTTAACGAATTTGTGAAACAAAAATCAAGCTCCATTAGTGAGTGGATTTAGCTGGACAAATGCAGTTACAGCTGCACTAGACCATCTGTTGGGATCTCTGGCTCCGGCACCAAAACCTCATGCTATTTATCTTTGAGCTGTTCCAGGTCACTGTCATATATTTAATACGTGTTCCAAGGATTAACTGTGTGTGTATGGACTCTGCAGCTGGTATCTGTTAAATTAATACCTAAGAATTCAACCTTCGCTGCTGATTGGTACCACAAGACTTGCAATGTGTTTCTTAATGGGCGACATAGCTGGTATTGGAGGCACAGCTCAACTGCTGACTTTCAGCCTGCTGTGCCCTAAAGTATTGGTGTATCCACTGGAAGGATACAGTTGGGGACTGCAGAAGTCCACGTTGCACTTGGAGTGTTAACAAGCAACGCATGTGTGGAACGGAAAGAGACTGGCTGTAACCACAGAAGTGCTGCTAATCTTCCATCCCACCAGAAATTTTACTCTTCCCCTATTTCCTCTCTGGGACATGGTCGTGTTAGACCGATCTTAGAAAACTGAGCACATCTGTTGAAAGAAACCAAATTAAATCCTCAGCCTCTACTCTGCCTTCATACTACTGGCCTGCTTTATATGCCAGTAGAGTTGCACTGTTTATGAGGCTAAACCAATGCTGCAATAATAATAAAGATGCGACTACGCGCACTTCAGCACAACCTGCACAAGTCCACTGGGAAACACAGGATGACACCAGACATCTGCACATTCATGGCTATTATTGATTCCAGCTGGATAAAGCTACCACCTACAGCCAACCTCTGTTGTAGCCGCGAGGCACACAGGCCCTTTGCATGACCTCTGCAAAAGGCACAGCTTGGGCATGTTGATCTGGTTCTACACAGCTCTAGTTTTCAAGGTGGCTAAGAAAAGCCAGGGCATGTGCAAACGAAAACAAGCTAAGAGTTGTTGCCGTGTGACAGCTAGCCCTACGGAAGGAACGGAGACACGTACAGTTGCCCAGCTGCAAAGACCATTAGCCTGGTCCCCATACTGTGAGAAGCAAAATACATCTTCAATTTAGTTACCTTCCTAATTGTAGCTTTCAGCCTTTCTCCACTCTGGACAACAGTAAGGAACAGAAACGTTTTCCAAAGCAAATCAAAGTTCTTCACATAATCCCAGTTCAAAGGGCAAAGGCTTTAAGGACTAATGTAAGTCCTACAAAGTCTTGTGACGCTTCACAGCTCTCCATACCTCAGAAGGTTCAGCATGTGCTGCTCTCCAGAGGTGGCAAGAGTCAGGGACAGCCGCTCCCCCGTCATGCAGGTCACGCTCTCTGACAGCAGGCAAGGCTTTATCAAGGGGTCCCAGTCCGTTCCGCAAAGGCCTGCTTCCTGCCCGCTGCTAGACCCATGAATTAACAGGGAGAGGTGTCTGCTCACCATGGAATGCTTCCAGGTACCTGATGAACTACAAGCTAACAGAAGCATCTCTGCAAGTTTATGGATAGAGCTTGGACAAGCAGAGTCACCTGAAAACAGGCAAATCCATTCCCACTCAGATTTCAGAACAGCACGTTCATCCCAGTGCCAAAATGGTCACAGAATCCCACACTGCTGAGCTGCACGCTGAGTGCCCAGTTGCCCTGGAACATCTGCCATACAACGTCTCCAGACACTCAGCTTTTGCGGTGTAGGAATTTTGTTAGCTTTGACTTCTTTTACTGTCACTTGCATTTTACTCAGATCATAAGGCCTTGTCATCGTTTTCTTAATTCTGCCTGCTGAAGTCCAACATCTGTTTGAACTTGTTGAACGCCAAGCACACAGCAACAGACAACATGGCATTCCTGACCTGCAGCTGGCGTTCGCTGCCTGTCCAGTTATGTGCATGGTTGACTTTCATGTAGATTATTTTCCGTTTGGTAAAATATTGTTAAGTTTGTGTGCACAGAAACAGCTGGGGGGATCATAAGAACTCATGTACCTATCTACGTCTATTGACAGCAAGATCTTTTTAGATTCATGCATCTGAGATATTTCAGATAGCAATTTTTCATACACCATGGGTCAAGTGACCTCCCAGTCACTGGCCAAATACCCACGCTTGCCACGCTGACTTTAAGCAAGGGATAAAATCTTGCCCAAGGCAGCTGCAATTGCTAGAAAAGAGAGTGTTCACTCATGGACGTATACAGCTACAAACTTGGCTACTTCAAATGTTAACCTCCCCCTCCAACCTTGAAAGCTTCATTCAAGGTGGTGAGGAAAGGTTTAGGAGACAACTATTACACCCAGAGGGCCAGAAACACTGTTTTTTTCTTCCAGATACTACAGGACCCCAACTATTTGCTCACTCTTTAACGGCATGGCAGAGCAAGATGTGATTTATGTTCACTGTTATATTCTGCTTTCAACACATGGAGCAACCTGTGCAGAAGAGCCCAAATGGCAGGATGTCCCCACAAACAACGAGAGAGAATTGAAAAGGGAGACCACAGTCAGGCAACTACCGGTCCTGTTCTTTGAGGTAAGCGGCTCTACAAGAACAGTGGATTTCAGCATTGCAGGGGAGAAAAAATAACACAGTAACGTGGTAAGTTTAGCAACTGATTATTCTCACTGAGATGCACACACCAGCGAAGTCCATTCACAGTGTCACAAGTCTTCCAAGCACAGAGTCCTTGTACTTCAAGAGCTCAGAAGTCACTCAGGGAAAAGGTTTGGAACACTAAAACCTAAAAAACTAATTTCATCTTCCAGCCTACAAAACCCTCCATTTTTTTTGGCTTCCCAAAAGAGCTACAATAAATACATTGTAATTTTGAGACCTTCTCATAGCAACTTTCTGGGACAAGAAATGGAAAATTTGAGAAAAGCTGACAGTGAGATAAAAGTAAAATAGTTACGACGTCTCCAGAGAGGAAAACTGCATTTGGATGATCTATGCAATCGAGGAAGTCAGAGACACAGAGCATTATACACTTGAATGAACTCACATTTGCCAGGCTATTTTGTCAGCACAGCCCAAAGAACTCAGACGCCAATGCCAGTAAAAAAATAGGCGATGAGACACTCTGGCTAAACACCCTGCACAGCAGCACTTTGTTAGAAAAAAAAGCTGAAGATCTGGCAAATCTATGTTCTAAAACAGGCCAAGGGTAGGAGATTCCTTGCACTGTATTTTTGCCAAACACTGCTGTTGAATGTTGTAGATCCCTTCAAGAGTTTAAGGCATAAGCAAAACCACGTTATCGCATGAAGAATAGTCTTAAAATATTTTTACAGTCATGGGCCAAATTTTACGCAGAGTTTGTATAAGACAATGCAAATATTTTGGCTTGCCTTTGCTTATGCACTAACGCAGTGCTACGTACTTGCAAGTTCAAGTTTGCACACACCCATCTGCAAGTATGATTTGCTTTGATCATTACTTCTGCTCCTGTCCACTGCACTATCTTGCATAAGTAACCTGCAAAAATCTCCTTCCAATCAGCAATAAAAGCAGGGAAGATGGAGATAAGGGAGAACTCTGTCCCAAAAGGTGTAGTTCAGGCAAGAACTGGAAATGTTTCAAATTGTGAAGATGTCACTGCGTCCCAATCTTCGTGTTGTTCGTGTACGCCTGGCATTAGTAACTGGACTGAAAGCCAGCTTGATTGCCTATGATTTAGCAGTAAACCAAGGCAGGACACAAAGCTTTCTTCTGAGTCATTGAGGGTTAGCTACTAGTTTAATAGCTTGCCAGATGCTCCCTTTGGCTCGCCATAAATCCAGTTCTTTCCTACGAAGTATAATATAGAGTAAAAAAGGTTCCGAGAAAACACTCATGTGGTTGCAGAAGATAGCAAATTAGAAGATCTGGCTTTCTCAGCCTGTCAGCTATCTACCAAATCATGCTGGAAACAGCATTCCGCTGACTTACAGGGTATGTCATTCCCTGTGCCCTTTCAGTCCTTGCTGTTTAATCACCGGTCTTCAAATCACACGTACTAAAGCTCAGGTGAGTCACCAACATCAAGAAAAACAAGATTAAGCCTGTCATGTCCCATCTGCTCCACGCACACAAAACCAGTTGCACAGCTCCAGGACAGTGCAAGCCATAGAGCGTCATGGAAAGAAGCCAACTTCTGTTTTGCCGTATTCTCCTTTTGCCATCTTTCGTTCATCCTGCTAATGTTAGCAGCATTTTCTTGCTTTTTTTCTCACCTGAGCTATGTGCTGGTTTTTTAGGAAAAGCTCGCCCCAACCACCTTTTCTACAAATACAAGTTGGCTTTAGTTTACACGTCCTAGGACAGCGTTGGTACATCAGGGAAGTAGCATGCTGCTTCATGTCTTGACAGCACCGTGCCAGCTACTAAAATAACAATACTTAAAAGCCTTCTACCAACCATTGTGCTGAACCACTGTACAGCAGAAAATGAAAGCTTTCATATATTTGACCTAAGTCATTCAAGAGGAAACGAATTCTAGACACTTCCTTTTCAAACTGGGAAAACCGATTCCGATTTGCAAATTGACCAAGGCTGTACATCCACTAGCAAAACATCTGTGTCCTCTAAGTGTCTCATTAAATTAAATACCTTCCAATCATCGAATGCTAGCACCCCTTCCTCAAGCAAACCTGTTTTAGTTGTGGACAACTCTTTCCTTGCTCTAAATCTGCTGCTTTGTTTGAAATCTCCAGGCAGCTACATCTCCACTTAGATGATATCTCCAAGTCAGTAACTCAGTATACCTGTTTGCTAATGAAAGCAACACTAGAGCAGCATTAAAACTGTCTGTATTACACATTTCCATACCCTAATCATTTTTATGTTTGCAACCACAGACCAGCTTTTTATAAGGCTTTTTATTCCCCTACCAGTGTTTCAAACCACACGCAAGACTGATTAGCTTCCATTTTAACTCCATACAAGCCTTATCTGAAGCAATAGCACTTGTGCTCCTGCTTCCAGGGATCCCAGGCTTTGCAGGTATTGTCCACTTGAACAACAACTAGGAAAATGAGGATGAAAAACAATCTAATTTCCTCCACAACCTTTTCTATACCACATAAGCCTGTGTGGCACATCTCATCTTTGAACTATTGCTGAAACCTATGCCTTCCATTTCCTGCAAATCAATGAAAGGGATATGAGGATATCAGATATGGTTTCAGCAAACATGCATTTTCATATAAGGTTCCACTAATAATCAGCTTTACCCCAGGAAAATTTGCTTGCTTAGGGAGCACTAAATAGAAATGAAAGCATAGTTTCCAAGGGAATCCTAACTTCGGTAAACCGTAAATATCCACGGTGGGTTTGAATTAATACCTAATTTCCTTTTGCAAGGAGAGGAATCTGTAGAGACTGTAAGTATCAGTGCAAATTTTCAAACAGGAGTACTAAAGACAGGCTCTTCAGTGTCTACGAAGTGGCTGATCATCTCAACTGTCATTTCACAGTTTGCTTTTAGGATGCCTATGTTCAAACAAGGTCAGGACTCGTAAAATGTTTAGGATTTTACATACAATGTGCAGCTTTCAGCAGGAACAGTCTCCTACCCCACTCCTGAGGCGTCAGGAGTATCAAATGTTCCTTTTGAGCTCAAGGGATTCTCAGTCCTATTTGCAAGATCTGAGATTGCTTCTAAGTCAGCACCTTCCTGATCAGGTAAAGGAAGCGAGCTGAAGCTGTTCAGCTTTTGGAACGCTGAGGTCCTCATCTTCCCAAGCTCTTGCTATACCTTTCCAACAGGAAAGGATCATCAGCTCCCATGTTAAAAGCAAACAGAAATGACTTCATCATGCGAAAAAAACCCACACTTTAAAGACTATTTATAGGTAGGCAACTCACTTTCAGCTGGAAGCCTTCTATAACTGGTTTCACATACACACAAGCTTGTTTTACTGCTTAATTTCCCAGGGAGCGAGCAGAAACATTTAATATCCAGGATGTTTGAAGAATGGTATTCTCTCAGACAGGAACCCTCTGAAACCAGTTTTACTATTCTGTCTTTTCAAAGGTAAGTATGTCAGGGTGTTGTCTGATGTTCTTGTTCTTGTTAGAACACAGGGACGGGGATACATTTATGCATCTGCAGCATGGAACTGCAGAGTTTAGCAGAATAATTCACATGTATTAAGCTGACAGAAAATTGCATGCTGTTTCGATTTCACTCCAATGAAGAGACTGTGTATTAATCACTTGAAATTGGTGCTTGCTAGAAAAGGACTTAAGCTGGCAAACAGGCCACTGACAGCATTGGCTAGAAAGCTTTCCTCTTAACCTTACTTGGAATTAAGTGAATAGGTTTATTTTTCATTTTTAGTTGTGTTCTAAATAGGACTTCTCAACTTAAGCCTTCCCCCGAGACTCCCACACAGAACCACACACAAGTACAGATACAGCCCTTTGACTTCCCCCTCTCTAAAAAGAGCAATTTGTCTTCTATGATAAATCAGTTTTAGCTATAGAGGAAACATTTGCAACAAGTGATGTGTGAACTCCTCCGTGGGCTTGGGATGGACGGGAGCCTGGCAGAAAGCAGCTTCCCTGGCCAGATGCCTTCACGGTCCCACTTCCATTGCCACTTTCAATGCCATTTTGTTTCCTGTAAAGTTCATTTATTTCAAATTAGACGAAGAATACAGAAGATGTTCTTGTCTCTTTTATAGCTAGGAAGCTTGTCTCCAGTTTCTATGCCATGCTTCTGGCAGTAGATAGAGAAAAGCCAGATTAGAGGAAGCAGGAAAGATGCACCTATGGAAACTGAGGTACTTTATGACTTCGGGAAGAACGGAGATGTAATAAACAAGAAACAGAGCAGCAGCAAAATGGGAGACACTAGACCAAGCTTTTAAGGGCAATTATGTGAAAAGACAGAGCAGAGACAAGCTATATCCTAGCTGTGGCACCTCCCTTCCACCTCCACAGTCCTAACAACTAAAGAGCAATGTTCTCTTTTGATCTTTCTTGTTTCAGCTGATCCTTTACCGTACCATGCACAGCAGAACAGTTTCAACGGGAAGGCACAAGAGCACTTCTACCACAAAACAGTTCAACACATGGCTAAGCGATGAGGGGCAAGAAAACTCATCCAAAGGGTAAGAAACATGGGTTTTACCACTCACATGGAGAAAATAAATGAAAGGTAAGTGTCCTGGGTAGTGACTGAGCATTCTAACTACTGGGCTATTGTATAGAAATGAAGCCACCATCGCCTGCCTAGTCTGTCACTGTATGCAAAGACCAAATCCATAAAAATATTGACCAGATAAAGCACCTCAGGTAAGATAAACAGAAGAATGTCCAGTTTACGAATTCCACTGTATACTGAGGAACTGGGGAACCTACCAAGCAACCCCAGCTGCACAGTAACTGAGCAGACGTTCTGAGGAATTATACCCTGGAGTTGGGTATTTATTTCTACCTAAAACTTCTCTTGACATAGGAAGCATTTGACTTCTACGCTCCCAATTCCTTAGCTTTTCCCCAAGGATAATTGCGCCTCCCGGAATTGCTATAACAGAACAGCAAACACAAAGAATGCAAGGCACTAACATCCCATGAGACTGGAGCCACACGAATTATACAGCAAGGCGTGAGGACTCTGAGAGCATTATTAACCTCCATAAAACAGGTCTACATTATAGCAGGAAAATTAATGAAATGAACAGGCACAACTAACATCAAACAGGGCTCCAGGTACAAGGGTAGAGACATTGACTTATCCAAGATAAACTCCACTTGATATGACAAAAAAGACTCAGTTCTAGAAACGCACAGTTTGACAGAATCAAACAACAGTTAACTCCTCAAAGCTCATAATTATGCAAAAATATTTACACTGCTGCTTTGAGCTTTTGAGTTGTAGTTATTGTACTTATGTGGGACACAATCCTAGGAAGGGCTGAAGACCTTCAGGTTGAATTGTCTTCAGATGATTCATTAAATTACATTCTGTTATACTGTAGATGATATTTAGTGTACTGTCATATAATTCAAAATCTATCATATTTCAATATTAGAATAGGTAAGTCAGCAGGAGAGCGCCTGAAGGGCAGCACAAAGGAACTCCAGCCAGTAAGTCAGCTTCTTGGGGGGCCCAACTTAAATGCCTCTATGCAAACACACACACACAGCATGGGGAATAAACAAGAGGAGCTGGAGACGTGCGCACGCCTGCAGGGCTATGATCTCATTGGCATCACAGAGACGTGGTGGGATGGCTCCTACGACTGGAGTGATGGCTGTGCCGTTGTGTCTCAGAAAGACCACAGAAGCTCAATCCAGAGCAGAGGAAGCAAGAAAACACAGGATGGAAACCTTGCCCAGGGGCACACCAGGTCTGCAGGCAGAAGGCACCGCTATGCAAGGCAAAGGAATGCATGTTCAGGACAGAGCGAGGACAGGCAACCAAGCAATAGGCTCAGACTTAGCACAGAAACATTTGAGGTGAGACATCAGGAAAAATTTCCTAGCTATAAGGTCATTAAGACCACGGAATAATCTTCTCTGGGGAGCGCTGGAATCACCATTGCTGGAGTGGTTCGTGCTTGGTGTAGACAAGTCACCCGGGACTTCTGAAGGGAATGGCTTGGCACTGGCAGAGGGGCTGGGCTGGATGGGGCAACAGGTCATTTTCCATCTCTGCATTTTACGGTTCTACAAATTTTTACTCCATTAGAAACAGGAGAGAGAAAACAAAAAAAACCCTAAGAGCAAGGCCAAGCAAGGGAGAGGAAAAAAAAAACAGCAGCAAGGGGATGGCTCAAATGGCACTTGACATGGCAGAAGGAATCACAGGCTCACTGTGGTGGAAAAGGATCCTTCAGCCCCCTGCTCCAAGCAGGGCTGGCTGGAGCAGGCTGCCCAGCACCACGTCCTCCTGGAACCAGCACCCTTCCAGGGCACACCTGGCCAGAGCAGCCCTTTGGCAGGGTCAGCCCTGCTCCTCCACCTCCCTGGAGCCCCACACCTCGCCTGGAAGCAACACCTAAGAGGCTGGTGGGAATTAGGTGCCTTGGTTTTGCTGCTGCAAACCAGCGGGAAAAGGATGCATCCCTTTCTGTTGGCCTGTCCAACTGCCGTAGATGGGAGAGCACCGTAAGCCTCTGGGAATGGTCTCGGGGTGCTCAGTGGGGAGCTGTCACCTCAGTGTCCCACCATGGTTCCAGAGGTGCTGTGCTCCTGGAGAAACTGCTGGGGCTGAGATCTGGACAAGGTTTTGGTGCCTGTGGCCCCATGGGCCATGCTTGGCTTTGGAGCAGCAGGGAAAAAGGCTTGGGCCAGAGTTCTACCCCAGGGAATGAGATTTGTGTCTGCCAAAAATGATCCCACATCCAGTTTTCCACCTGCTCAGCCAAGCCACAGGCTGCTGGAGGAATACAGTACATCTTCCATCTTAGGTGCATCTTAGAGAGTTACACTGTGCATGTTTACTGGGGGACAGGAGGGCTGCCAGAATAAAGAGGCAGGTGAGTGTTTAGCTTTGGAGAGGGAGGGCCTGGTTTGCACTGGTGTCACCAGCAGCACCACAGCTCCTGTCCTGCATCCTGGTGGTGCCACATCTGCCTGCACCATCACAAAGCCCTAAACTGTTCTGGGAACCGGTGTCCTACACCCGCTTAGGTATCTACACCAAAAAAAGATATGAGTAGCACTGCATCTCCTCCTTTTATGAATTATATGGAACCACTTTGGTGTCTAGACATAAAACTAGGTGAAAAACTATTGTAGGGTCACAAGGAAAAAAGTAACATGGTCCCCATGTGTTCCCACAGTCCCATACAGCCGGACGGGCAGAACGACGCAAAGCCGAGCGGTCAGGCAGCGCCTGGGGAGCGGGAGAGGGAGTGCGAGCCGTGGGTTGCAGCAACCTCTGCATTCTTGGCCTCTCTCCAGTCCCTTCCCACCACACACATTTATATGCATGATTAGTGTTCTTGCAGTCTTTGAATGCAGGCCAGATAATGAGTTCAAAACTCTTCATTAAAACATAATCTCTTCCTTGGCTCCCCCAATCACACACTTACGTACCCCTGGGCTACCCGATTGCCCTTCCTGCCCAGACAGAGCTAATACCACTCTCCCAGAGCTGACTGCCCTTGGAAGGAACTGCTTGTGTCACATACGTGTCTGGGATCAGCAGGGACACTCTCTGCACTTGGCCTGATCAGCTGTAACAGAGAGGGAGAGCAAAACCCAACAGATGTCCTCAGGCCCTCCTCTGAATTTAATAACTTCACGTTGGCCTGCTGGCCCCTCCACCCAAAAGCACTGGTGCTGAGCAGTCTCTGGGTCTTTAACAGTTCCCTGGGTCCATCCACACGCCCCTTCCCAACCACATGAAGCCTGGCTGGGGGTGTGGGTAGGGCTCTGTTTTCTTTCCCTGTGGTTTTATACAGCTGTCTTTCTTCACTCCGCTGCGTACGGAGGCACTGGGCACCCCTGGAGTTGTGAGCAGCTTGGGAATTTCAGTGAGAGAGATTTATTGTAGAGATAAAAGAATCCTGTTTGACATCACTGACTCTGATGACGATTTTCAGCAGTATTTCCTCATTATTAAAGTTGTACTGGAATACTTTTCACAGGGAATGGATTTATAGTACATTACTTTCCTAAAGGATTTTGGTAAATCTCTCTTGAGATTTAAAACACATATGGAAGTTTATCAGTGAAGAAGTAAATCCTATACTCGTCTTCCATGCCTTCTACCTGACCAGAGGTGGGATGAGGATGTTCAGATTTGATTCTTTCCAGAGCTCTACAACTACACTATGAAGTAATAAAGGCACCTAATGGTTTATATTATTTCAGTTTTTTATGTTGATATTATATGGAAAAGTAAGCTGTTCCCAGGCATTGACAGGACATCTCCTAAATCTACACACAATTCTATAACATATAAACAAAATTCCCTGCTCCATACAGCCTTTAGACCAAAAACATGGAAAGAGTACTAAGGAAAGCACATTTTTCACCACATGTTTTCAGCAGAACCAAAGGGCATGACTCAGTTTCCCTTCAGTCCTCGGGAGCACAAAGAAGCCTGGCTCGCAATCTGAGCCATAAAACGGACTCCAGTCCCACACTCACAGCACCACCACAATGAGCCCCTTCATTAGCTGGCACTTCCCCGCAGACTGCTAAAGGGGACACAGGTTTACCAAACAGCTAATCCTCGATAATGAAACGTTTCCAACAAAGCCGCCTTTCCAGGGAGTCGGGGCACTTTCACATTAGCAAGAAGTGAATAGACAAAGTGGTTCAGGAAGCCTGCCAAACAGTAGCTCATGCATTGAAACACAAAGATCTGCAGTTTTCAGGGAGCTCAAGAAAAAACACAGCAGTGTTTCCAGTTGTTTCTTGTCATCATAGTTACTTTCTTCTTCACTTTCTTTCATATTATTTGATGAATAGTTTTCAAACTATAAAATAAATACACATTTGTCTCTTAAATTTCACTTGCAAATATAAATCAGTCTCTGCACTGCCTTATCCCACTCTCCATGTGAGACAGAGGTTTCCTCTCTTTGTGGTGGGCCTCATCTGGACATGTGCCACTTTTCTTACCATCGGTCCCTAAGCAACTGTAACACCATTGACTGCTACCCATTCACTTCCTCAGGGTTTTGTTTTGTTTTGGTATTTAACAGGCTGACAATTGGATCTTTTCCTTTTGGGGTCTATTTTAAGAAGGCTTTGTTTAATCAGATGTAATTAAGCATTTAAGGTGTTTTTCCCTTAGAATTGTGAAGGCAATGCATATTATTTGGATGTGGGTAAAGAATATCAGGATTAACACCAAAACATGAAATAATACGGGTTATGGAAACAGCTTTTCGGCAGAAGGATATGACAAAACAAACTCAGGGTGGCTGAAGAACCAGTTCACAAGGACAGAGGAGCTGTAGGCTGGACAGGTTTGAGTATGGACGCACAAGGTGTATCTAACCCGCAGTGCACAGTGGAGAGGGAGCAGGAGGAGAGCACAGCATGCGTGTGTTGTACCTTCTCCTAAACGAGAGCAACGCACTTCAGCGTGCACAAAGCAGTTCTGGCTACTCCTGAGTTATCCATCTATCCCTTTATGTATTTCTCCTCTCCATTGGAATACAAAGGTACTGCAGACTCCACTGGGACCATCTGCCTTGTGTGTATGGTGGAGCAGAGAAAGGGAGGTTGAGGTCGTAGAGAGGAAGAGAACTGGTATAACCCAGCACCGAAAACCCTTGAGACAGAACTATGCTGACACCTGATGGTTCAAGTTCAAGTCTCAGGATGACTACGCTACTGCTCATGCCGATTTGTAGACACTGCCACTTCCTACAGCAGCCACTTTAAAGAAAGAAGGAGCTTTTGTGTCGACACCCATTCGGGTCTAATTGGTTTGTATTCCAGCAGGATTGGCCAGATCCCGAATTCAGCTCAGAAAGTAGCAGTTCCCTCTGCAACGGGCTGCCTCGGCACCTGCAGCTGCCGTAGGGCAAGCTGCCCCTGCCCCAGCCCCAGCACCCAGCAGCCCACTCCTGCCCACTGCATCATGCTTCCCATCTTCTTCAAATACGGCTGAGGAAATACATTTTTGGACTGAGTGGTGCTAGGGGAAAGGCAGTAACCTGCTGGTATTGGCTCAAGGGGAAGAGAAAGATGAACCAAACATCAAGAGTCCCTCCAAATTAAGTTCCTAGAACAACCCTATTTCAACCCAAGTAGTCTGTGACCTTTACAAAAAACATTCTTGGGAGATAAAAGTTGCAAACCTTCTCCTTTTTTATTGTTCTAAACAAAGTCGCTAAGACTTTGTGAAAGAGTAAGAATGAGATCTGCTCGAAGCCTTAGGTATGGAAGGTGTGCAATCCCTACACAATGCACAAGAGGTTTTTGTGCTGAGTGACCAACCATGACATGGTGCTGGTGGTGACATGAGGCTTTGCCAGAACCACAGCTGCTTTGCCAAGAAAGCTCCAGCTGTGGGGGAAGGCGACTGATGTGACAGCCTACTTTTGTAGTAGTCTGCTGACCTCTGGGCTGAATCTGGCCATCACCTTGCTGAATATTTCCTAGCACACCTGTGGGTGTAGAGGCAGTCTTTCAGCTTGCTCCTCTGTCCCCACTGCGAGAGGGCACTGCCATCTCTTGTCAACAGTGAATCACTGGCAGAGTGCTCCACTGTGGCATCCAACCTGCTGCTTTGGAGGTGCTCAACCAGAGCGCTCCAACTGTTTCATGCCATGTCCATCACTGACAGCTAGGGTTGGCCTGAACACCAACCACAAAGCATGCTTGCTTCCCCTCTGGCCTGCCCAGCTTTCTCCCAGAGCCTCATCGACTCCTCAGGTGAGTCTCACAAACTCAGCTGAAGTGCAGAGGAGCAGCTCAACCCTTTCCTTGCAGCCTCTTTCTGCAAAGTGCCTGGGACTCGCACGCTAGAAATCAGCCAGCACATTTCAGCGCCAGATTCCCCACACCCCTTCACTGCCACCCATGGGTACAGACCAGCAGTTTGCAAACAAAATACCTGGAATGTCTCTACTTCATGACAGAGATGTACAAAATTGGATTAGTGCTTTAACTAAAGTTAATACAGCAGAGAGTCAAATCAGGTAGCTCAGGCTGGTTGAGAACAACCCACAGTCCTACCAAGATGAGTGTGTCCTTGCCTAAAAAGTCCAAGGCAAACAAGTGAGACTTGGGTCTCAATTCTGCTACAAGATTCTCTACTTGCAAGGGGAGAAAAGAAAAAAAAGCATATAAATCACTTTGAAGATCTAGAGACTATGTGTGGGCAAAGAATGTAAAATAAGGCTTACTGGCGGAGCAGCATGGTTTCTACAGCCTTTAAAGCTATGTGAAGTTGAACATTTGCCATATTGGAGTCCTCTGCTTGTTTATTTGTCACAATAAATTAATTGAACCAAAGAAATTATATCATTTTCTCTTCTGGACTAAATGAATGAACAACCTTCATTTGCATTTGGCAGGCTAGCACAGACCATTCTCCAGTCTTGACAGATATTGCATATAATGGTCTCTTTTTTGTTCAGCTCCACCATCCAAATGTTGAAAGAGTCTTTACACATTAGACTCTGTTACTAAAAGACAAAAGCTAAACTGTAACTGAGGTTTTGCATCAATGCAGCATCTCTGTGCTCTGCTCAACAACAGCTTGTTCCCCAAGAGGCAGAACTGAGGAAGCTTGGTTTCCTACAGATGCTTGTCCCCTAATACACCTCTGCTCACCACATTAGCTCTGTTCCCACCCGTATTCCTCACACATTACCCTGTCAATACTTCAACGCTGACTGGCCAGAGGGGGCTTGTCAATAAAAACACACATTAGAAGAGTTCCCTCACAAAGAGCGCTAATTTGGACATTTCTTTTTTACTCAACTGCCTCACGAAACTTGCATGAAGCTTTAATACTTCTCTTTTAAATTTGGTTTAAAATTGTCAGTAGTTTCAAAAGTTACATGGAAGGACACAGCCAGCCATAGGTCTCTCAGTTGCCTCTCTCCCTTAGCAATTAAACTGAAAACTTAAGAAAAAGTGATTCTTCCAAGTTCTTCAGGACTGTAAAAGATGGTCCTTTGCCATTTCAGAAGTTAGAGTGTTCACTCCGATACGGAGTACTATCGCATTCCCTGACTGCCTGTTTTGGGACAGTTAATAATTATTATTATAATTATAACCCACTCCTTTCACAGATGTGATGGCAGCAAAGCTTAAGTTTCCACGGATCGGTATACACATCAGGACAGAAACACATCCATAGCCTCCAGGGATGCAGATTTTGATAAAAAGTATTCCAACCCCATGCGGAAAAAAATCCTACTAAACTCTGAACACTCCAACACTGTCAGTGAGAGTCAAGCAACGACTGGGCAGCTTGAAAGAGCAGAAAGCGGTGTACAGAGGTCTGTGAAGTGTGTGGGTTGTGCTTAGTATGTGAGTTAGAAAGGCCGGGCAGCGGGCATTTCAAGTACATAATACCTTAAACTAGCTGTTGGGGGGAGAGAGCACCCCATTCCTAGGGATTCTCTTTGTGAAATGATTGAGAGAGTGAACTTTATATACCTTCACGTATTTGCTGCAGTGTCTGTTGCAATACCACAGTCTGAATTCAGTTGTTACACAGATATGCTGCAGACATCAGCACGTAATGAATAAACATAAACAAGTTATAAAAAGTATGAGTGTGCTCACCAGATACAGGCTTATGGCAGCAGAATCTTCCAGGTCAATACCACAAAGTGGTGACATCAACTGTTCTAATGAAATCTCTCTACAACAACGTAGTTCTATGACTTCTGGGTTACTTTCTATTCTTCAAAATGTTTTCATCTGAATGGTGATGATTATGTCTAGTTTCCTGATATATCTCATGCTGCACGCTGCACCAGAAGTGTTTACTGGACTGTAAATCTGCGTTTGGAAAGCAGATCCCCTATTCTCTATATAACAGATGTGAATAATTGCACAGACTGCAGCATACCTGCTATGAACAAGCAAATATCACATGAAATGTATGCTTTAGCACTTCATCCTCCGTGGTTTGAGCTCATCTTTCCCTTATTATAATTTGAAGCGCTTCACATACTTTCACATTCATGCTGTCTACAGTCCAAAGTCTCACAGAATATTTCTCCAAGAAAACCTGGTGAAAATAACGGTTGCGTAGCTCCATGTATTTGACTTAAAAAGCAATATATCCTGCAGAATATGCATCTTAATCATGAGCCTGAAACTGCACAAGAGTCCCCAGTGGGAACTAAGGATGGACATGGATTTCTTCATCAATTTCACCTAATTGAGAAATTTCCAATATTCCATTCCTCATTGTTTCCACTTCTCTGAATGCAAACCACAGACCAGTTTTAGTTTTATTTTAAAGGGAGACTGAAGCTGATAATCTTGAGTCACTGGGGCAACAGGTAGAAATTGCAGGATCCACGTACAGTGCAGTCATACTCCTCTGTAGTCTGACTTGCTATTGACCCTGCCACCTAACTCCATAGCTAGTGGACAAATTCTGCTTCGAAATCATACTGGATCAGGTAAAGCACCTGATAGGAGCATAACTTCCCCAGAGAGCTGTTCACTTTGTCACCTGAAAGCAGACAGAAACTGAGTTCAGGCCACAAGAAATAAAAGACTTTGGACTCCCAAGTTAGGACAGCACTGAGGGGATGAGGGACATTTTCAAGCCATGAACTTTCCCTTCATTGAGGGACACTGAGATGGAAAGATGAACAAGTAGGGCCACGATACTGTTGAACAACTGAGTCTTGCTACAAACTCTAGAGAGTGAGAAACCCACCACCAGAAGAAGGCATCTACCATGAAGGAAGTATCTTTACGAGCATCCCAGTGCTTTTTCTATAGTGCCTAGCACAGCCACAGACAGAGATGTCAACACGAAACTCACTTTACCCCCATGCTGAGCCAGGAGGAGATAGGCCAGGGTCACCCTGAACAGGAGTTACTATTTGCATAAGCTGCAACAAGGGGGATCCTTTGATGTCCCAAATGACTGGAGAAAGTCAGAGCAGCAACATGCAAAGGAAGCAGCTCTATGCTCTCCTCAGGCTAGCACCTTGCCCTCACAGACTGTGAGCCCAGGCGTTTACAAGACAGCTTCTATAGGAAGTGACGCTGTGCAGCAGGCGGGCAAAGCAGACACTGCGCAGAAACAGTTATAACAAAACAAGAGGCTGCAGTGGTGAAGGCTCACACGTCATGCTGTAAACGGGGGTCTACTGTTGAATACATCTGCCTTACATCCACTACTTTGAATGGATGCCAAGGAAATCCTGGGTTTGAGTCAGTCTAAACTGACAATAGCTATAGAAAATACTATGGGTTGCTTTCAGTCTTTGGGATTCATTCATTTATAAAATAAAGAGGGATAGATATATGAGTGTTAGGTTATCTGCATTCACTTCCTTGCTCTGTCTCAGACTTTCTGAATGACCTTGAGTAAGTAATTCACTGTATTCACCCCTCAGTCTCCTTTCGCTACATTACAAAAGATACTGGAAGACTGAATGCATGGAGAAGGCACTCAGACACCATGGTGATAAGTTCTACACAAAAAAAAGTTCTATACAAAAAACAGTACAGGCGTATTTAAAGGGAATGATAATGCTGTCCTGACTCTCTACAGACTCTATGTTCTCCTGAAAGGTCTCCATGTCCAAGCTGTTTTGGTTTTTGTTCTTTACCATAAAAAATTTTTAGCATTTGCAAAGTAACAAATTCTTTTTTATCATTCTCTTTTCCTTCTTTGCAAAAGACATAGTCGTCTTCTAAGTGCTTCTTTACATTAAAAGTTATCAGAAAGTTAATGGTTAATTTATTACATACCAATTCCACGTTCAAATTAAGTTTGGCCAACAACACAAACTCATTCTCTCCGCTGTGGTGCAAGTATCTGAGAAGCATAATCGTTGCATGCAACAATTTCAGCTGTCATGTACTAACGAACACGGATCACCAGTGTACTCCTCCTGCAACAGCCTTTGAAGTACCAGAACGAAAGCAAGTTCTGACTGCAGAGAAATGAATCCAGATTCTGTCTTTGCTTTCAGAGCTTGCACTGACAGCAAACAGGGAGTAACCAACACTACACTTCATCAATCCAGGAGGCAATACTTGGCACAAGTTCAACACAGAAGGCAATAGAGATCTGCAACACCTTCATCATCACAATTCAGGTAACAAACACACAACACAGATTACTTAGCAGGCCTTTTCACTGGTATTTAATCAAAGACAAAAAAAAAACCAGGAGACAGTATTTGATTATGTAAGGCAAGAGCTCACCTCTATCTAATAGAAATATATTTCTGTCATAATGTGAAATGCTGACTTCTGCTGCCTGGGAGCAAGGATTACTGAAAATACTTCCTGGTCAGTCATTTTAAGGATAACTACACAGCAATGTCTGAAGTGGCATACCTGCCACTAAAGTCTCCACGGCCTCACACGCAATTCTGGGTGCTGGAGTTTTGCTACTTCCAGACAGTAGTATATTAAGCTTTTATTATGGAGTCCCCTAATAAAATGAGGTCCATATGGGTTCAGTGACCACAGCTATCTCTAATATGAATTCTCTGCTTCAGACCTACACCAAAGTAGCCTGGAAGTCTGCGGACTGTTAAGCACATGACACACAGGTGCTCTGAGTATCTGCATAGCCCAAAACATCAGCCATTACTTCACATCTATGTTCCTTAGGGGAGGGATTTTCAAAAATGCAAGAATAACTTTCTCACCAAAAGCTTTCTTAATCTTTCAAATTTTTATTCTGCATTCATGAATTCCAAAAGATATTTCATTTGCTACACTATAAATATGAGAACTCCTGCTCTGTACCCGCCACTTGTGGAGGTCAGTCCTACAGTTATTTTGACCGCATGACCACACTGACGTGCAAGATTTTACAAAATGTCTTCACACAGTTAATCTCTGTGTATCTCCTTCCATGTCTGCTGACAAGACAGGCACACATACTCTTCCTCCACTAAAAAACGTGCTGGAAACAAATGCAGGCTTCTCATATTCAACATAATACATACTCAGGACATCACTATTTATATGAGATCTTTCTCTTCCATTACTTTAAATGTCACTGTGCAGCTAGAAGGCACAATCTGCATAATGAAAATCCAGAAGGAAAAATATGAAAGTGCTCTGTGGTTACATTTCACTTGCCAAAGCCATAAGATGGCTTCAGAGTTATTTCACATCTATTTGGACGCTTTTCATGCAGTGCTTCACAAAGAGGTCACTGCTCTTTAACCCGCTGGCTGTCACGGCACCTCTGAGAGGACTCTGCTTCCTCAGAGCTTACTTCATCCCAAAGCACAAGCGGTATGAACGCTGACCAAAGGAGATACAGGGGACAGATGTTTGTGCTGCATCAGATATATTTGCTGGCGATTGGTGTGAGCTGTTTGTTCCCAGCACGCTAACTTTATTCCATCTGCTGCAATAGCTAGAAACACATTGAATTCAGTATTTCCCTCTAGGACTGCAACGATTAATACAGGGTAATGTCAACATAAATGGGAGAGGAAGAGTTCTGCTGATAGAGGAATGGGAATAGTATGGTCTCTACTAAGATTTCCACTATAATACACTGATAATATTCTGTGACCAAGGCATAACATTGTTCCTTCACCTCATCCTTTGGTGGACGACAGGTTGACCATGAGCCAGCAGTGTGCCCTGGTTGCCAAGAAGGCCAGTGGGATCCTGGGGTGCATCAAGAAGAGTGTGGCCAGCAGGACGAGGGAGGTTCTCCTTCCCCTCTACACTGCCCTGGTGAGGCCCCATCTGCAGTGCTGTGTCCAGTGCTGGGCTCCCCCGTTCAAGAAAGATGAGGAGCTACTGGAGAGAGTCCAGCGGAGGGCTACGAGGATGACGAGGGGACTGGAGCATCTCTCCTATGAGGAAAGGCTGAGGGAGCTGGGATTGTTCAGCCTGAAGAAGAGAAGGCTGAGAGGGGACCTAAGAAATGCCTCTAAATATCTGCAGGGTGGGGGTCAGGAGGATGGGGCCAAACTGTTTTCAGTGGTGCCCAGCGACAGGACAAGGGGCAACGGGCACAAACTGAGGCACAGGAAGCTCCAGCTGAACACGGGGAAGAACTTCTTCCCTCTGAGGGTGACGGAGCCCTGGCCCAGGCTGCCCAGGGAGGCTGTGGAGTCTCCTTCTCTGGAGACATTCAAGACCCGCCTGGACAAGATCCTGTGCAGCCTGCTCTGCAGGGGGTTGGACTGGGTGACCCACAGAGGGCCCTTCCAACCCCTGCCATGCTGGGATTCTGGGATTGTGTGATCCTTTAAATACACCTCAGGTGTGTTAAAGACAGCTGAAAGCCAAACTGGATGTAAATGACGTCTCTTTGGAGCTTCTTACAAAAGCCCGTCTCAGGGATCCTCTCCCTTGAGTAGCGACACAGCCTTTTTGCAGAAAATAGCCACAACGCTAATGAATGCCAGAGAGCTGGCAACTGACACCCCAAAGGCAGCACTTCCTGACAAACAGGACGGCATGTGGAGTCACCCTGCTCCCATGCCAGGGACAGCTCGCTCTCTGTCAGCTGAGGAACCGTCTCTGCATTGCCCACTTTTAGCTTAACTCCTGATCTACGCTTCACCAAATCTCTGGCAGTCAGACAGATGTGTTGTGTCACTTGCCTTGATCAGGAAGACAAGGAGCTGACAGGAAAGCCCCTTGGCTAAACAAACCCCAGCTAACGCCAGCTTGCCATCTTTCACATCCCTGTCATCATCTCCCTGGTATGTGTTAATGACTGGACAAGATCAAATCACTGGCAATGGTCACAGACCCAGCTTCTGAACTAGCCCTTGGAGACGTGGGCTAACTCCTCAGCACCTGACAAACCACCGAGCACTCTGTGAGAGGTATCACGATGCTCCAATGCAAGGCGCTGACCAGGTGTGCTCTACATTTTGTTCCACCAACGGTGAACAGTGCCACCCACTACAGGAGTCCCACGGCATTAATGTGTTCTCTGGCTCTCCACTCCTAGCAACGCAGCACTTTGTCTAAAACCAGAAGCAGTCCCGCTCTCCATGCAGCAACAGCTCCTCCTTCAGTGCTGAGGGCAGGAGAAGAAAAGATGCTCACCTTCACTGAGTTAATAACTCCGCTGTGCTTTGGCTTGCACTGTTGACTCTACTCCCACTCAGACAGAAGCATCTAGCTTGAATTTGGTGATGCCTTAAATCCAAGCCGAGAAAAACAAGCGGGGTAAAGCTAGAGACCTACCGACTTCCAATCCCCTTCTTACAAACAGAAAGTTGGACACTGAAGTGCTAGCCATCAACTGCACGTTCAGTTCTTCTGCTAATGGAGTCACTCCACAAGGTAGATGGTCACAGCACAGGGCAGTTTCTGCTCTTTGGAGAAGGTAATAACTTGAACTGAGTAGTGTAATGAAGATAAGCATTGTATTCTCTGCCAACTGCCTTTCATTTACCCATCTTTCTCTTAGCTCCAGCTGCCTGCTCCCCTCCTTTGAGACCCCAGACCTTGCCTTTCTGACCTGCAATCTGTGCTGTGACTGTTAATGCTATTTTTACAAACAAAATAATCAAACTAACCAAAATAGTTGCTTCAGAAAATCTTTTGTATCAGTCTATATATCTGGCACCTACTCTATCACTCCTAATAAACTAGTATTTAGATTTGCATCTTTATCTCACAGTTCTCTACTGTTGTGTTGATGACTGAATACAGCCTTAAGTGGACAATTCACATTTAACAGGAGAGACTTTGTTATGATTTTTGCCAAAGCGACTTCAGGGTAATGGGCAGGTATCGTCCCACACAAACCTCACTGGCCTCCCCTCTTGTGCTGGAGAGGAGGAATTGCCTGTGTGCTGTACGTGGGTAAACCCTGCGCAGAGCACGCCGGCAGACGAGCGCTTGCACCATGGTTTTATTTCTCCACGAGCCTCCCCGTCCATTCACTTGTCAATAGGATGGAATATGAAATCATGGCTCTCCCCTTCTGAGCAAGAGGCCAGACAGGTCAGCTACAGCTGTGTAAAAGACCCGGGCTTTTTCTTCGGTCACGGGAGACCCAGGCTCCGTGTAACTAATTCAACCTGCCTAAGTCAAATACAACAAATGCTTCTAGTGCCACACCTTGCAATCATTAGAAATATCCCAGAAATTAAAAGCACAAACCTGGTGTAAATAAAAATCCGGCAGTGGGGAAATCGCCTTCTTTCCACAGACTGTTTTGACATCTGACGACAAACTATTCACGTCCTGAAAGGGAACCTCATTTCCATCCCAGTACTCTGTCCTCTTGAGAGCCTGGGATGGGGGCGTGGAGGGGTGGTAAAGGGAAGAGACTGCAAAACAACACAGGGGAAGTAACCTTCCAGAGATAATCAATGGCTTCGTAAGGAGCAGCCGACTCGACTGAATATTGATTAGCTAGCACTGGCAAGGCTCTGCTCCAGGGAGGTCAGCGCTCCTGCCAGCTGCCTTGTGCGAACACAAAGGAGGCCTCAGCAAAAGGCAAATTGTAAATGGCAGGTTTTATATGAGAGGCACCATTCAGGCCTGCAGTAGAGGAAAAAAAAACCCAAAAGTATGGCCACAGCACTAGGAAGCACAAAGCATCAGCAGTCCTGCTAACTTTTGTTACGATACTGTGCTATGAAGAGCAATCCCAGGTTTGCCCTTGTTTTAAAGCCCATCACTTGCAAATACGCATGATCCCACGCGTTGCCGCAGGTTCCTCTTCCCAAAAGATCCCTTCAGATCTGTGAATGGAGTGCTTTCACTGACATCCACCCTCAGAAGCTCTTCCCACGTTACACCTCAGCCCACGCAGGGTACGTTCACACAGCTGAAGGCGATACTGTATGCTGGTGCCTAGGCCAGCCCTAAGCACACTTCATGCGCTTGAAGCAGCACAGCTGTGTGTTAGTGCTCCATCCTTCTCACAGTACTCTCTGTTCTTAATGTCCCATTAGGATTTTAGTATATTTCTTTCTTGTATAAAGAGTTAGATATTAATTTTATGATTACAAGCATTGGTAGATACACACAGAACTTTTACTGCTGAGGAAATTAGCTCTTAGTGACTAAAAGGTTATCCTACCTTTTCAGAAGCAGACAGTCGTTTCTCATAGGCTTTCTGTGGAAAGAGAAATTGTGACAGTCAGGGGAAAGAGATCTGGAAACTGTGCTCTTTAAAAAAAAAAAAAAAGAGAATAAAAAGAAAAGAAAAAAGTTGCAGTTCCTGCCTGATGTAACTCCTCTGATTTCAGTGGGGCTGTCCCAGGGTAGATTCGTCCCTCTGTCTTTGCCAAAAAGCGAACAGGAGCCAGCCAAAGGCATCTGCTTTTGCATTTCCTCAGTGAATCCGTTCATTATACTCTCATGATAGGGACGCCGTAAACAAAGGCACTTCACGATGTTGCATTGTGCTATCCATAATTACACTGTATGTGCTTCATCCGTGTACATGCTTCAGGGCACATTGCAAAAGCTTTTCATGTATTCAGGACTCTTTCTGAGAAGGTGGGTTAAATGACGAGAGGGAAAAGCTAACAGTTAAAACAGAAAAGGCAAATCTAACAGTTACTTAGAAAGGAGCTCAGCGTAAGAGGGAGGAGAGGAGGCTTTATGGACACACGCTGCAAAGAAAAGACGCCAGTAAAATTCCTGCCAAGCATTATCCCAGTGAGTTTGTGTGCTTTAATGCTTTCGGTTACCCTTTCTCCTTCAGATTACAAGCCCTCTAAAACAATAACCATGTTTGTGCAGTGCTACCACATGAAAACCTCAGTCTGGATGGGGACTTTGAAGAACTTTTGTAAAACAAAAAGCTCTGGACCACAGACGGAGGTAGCAAGCAAGTGTGAACACAGGGGTTGGTGGAGAGACAGAGTTCTGCAGCAAATTCTACCTTGTATTACCTGTGTGCACACATAACGTTTTCTGCTGCAAAATCCCAAGCTTAGATTTGTTTGGTTTTCAATAGAAGCAATTCTTTGGAAGTGAAAAGAGACAACAGAACGTGACCTATCTCAAAACACACTGAAAATGGCACTCAACAACGTCAAATTGTTTTAAATGCTAGATTTCACTGTGGACTATGGAACAAAATAGTTTCCAAGTGCATACATCAAGGTATGTATGACTAGTTTAACAGAAGAACGGAAGACTTCTAAACTGTGCAATTCCACTTTTAAAAAAAAATTACTCCATATCCCAAGTTTTTTTATCCATATCCCAAGTTTTCGTCTGTTACTGTCAATTGCTCCTCTGCTAGAGACCGCATAAAGAAAAGTTCAGACAGTTATTTTCTGTTACATAAAGGTAAAAACTGCCAGGCCTGTGTTACTTGAAAAGTGTTTACAGATGAGTAACTACAGCTAAACAGTAGCTGCTTTCTCTAGAAAGGACTGCACACACACATGCTGCCATAGTCACTGCTCAAGTGACAACGGGCACGAGGTATGTTGGGGAGCAGCCAGTGACGACTGTGTCAAAGTGACAGGGGAAGTAACCTACTCATTTCTCACTAGAAAATCAGAGACAAAAACTCTGCCTCACCTGGGCCCCAGGGTTTAGCATCTTACTTACAGAGCATATCCCAGCAATTCTTTAACAGGAGCTGGCTCTGAAGGGAGTGGTTACATGGCAAGCCTTTACAACCTTGCCGTTAAGAGCTGCGGACTTACTCCTAATGTCATTCTTTAAAAGGTGCTTGGATTTCTCCCCCAGTCATCTTATTCATGAACTTGCCCTTTGCAGAGAGGAAAGCAAGCTGGCAAAGGACATGAACAGACATTACCATGTCAGAAAACTCCCAGCCAAGGCATAATCACTCCATGAAAATTCCGAAAGTTGGAGACTTGCTCAGCTGGAATTTTGAGGTTATGCAGTTCAGTGTAACAAAGAGGAAAGGATACTCAACATAGTGAAATGGTAATACACTACTACTTTGCAGCAAAATATAGTCACTTCATAACAGCTGTTGTAGAAGTCCTCCCAGCATTTATAACAATAAATTATTATATTAATAATTATTAATAACATCTTACCTAGCTATTCAACTCCACAGATGTCAGTCTTTCATGAAGAAAGGAGCGTCGTTTGCTCGTTTTGCATTACCTAAGGTTTGACCCTGCCATCATGGCAGGCAGCCATATTGTGACTACTGGCACAAAGCAACCCATGAGAGCTGCAGGAACCAACATGTGGCCTCTGCAAGACATTTCCCCAGACTTTGCACTATACAGAACAGAACAGAGAAACCTTTTAGACTTTTTGTGAAGGAATCTACTTCTAAAGGTCAAAAAGTCTTTAAGGATTAATTTTTTAAAAATTCCTTCGGACTAATTAAACCAGAAGAATGCTTAGGAAGAGTGCCAGTGTGCACCCTTTGCAATTAGTTTGGGGTTCTCCGGAGCCTTAGTGTAGGCGTGAGTTTGTTCTGAATGAAATTACCTGTGGAAAACTGGATGAGACCACACCTCGCCGCACCAGCTTTGAAGTTCAGCTGTATGGATGTGTCTGTAATGACCATCTAGCTCAACTGGAACCCCAGTCATCTATCCAAGACAAGTATACAATGCTCACCATTGCTGTGCACTACTACGAGGCCATGGCTAGATGTACCCTGCAAGTACTGAATCAGTGAAAAGTACAGGAGGCTCCATTCGCCGGGCTTTAAGCAAAGGCTTCACTCTGGGCGAGCCTAGGTCCGGGCCGCAACGAAGGCTGAAATACAAAGCTGCATGCAGCCAGAAGTGCTGTGTTTCAAGTGGCTTGGGATCAAACCCATCCTGATCTGCACCCAAACCATATACCATTCCAGCCTTGCTTGAAACTTGGCCAGCTGTTGCTGAAGGGTTCACAAACTTTCGTGAACTCGCCCTGAACTTTGCATTGGAAATGAAAAAGTAAAACAAAACTTTCAGACTACACACTTTCCCAGATTTCCTTCTCTATATGTCTAAGGACTTTCCCCGCTTCATCAGCTTCACAGAAACTATAACCTTTAAGATGAGGAAGAAGATCTCCAGCTACAGAGACACTGTAGGCTAAGCATAATTCTTTCACTCCCAGGAGTAAAATCCCTCCATCCCAAATCGCTTACTTAAGTAACAAGAACAACAAATTCTTAAAGGTTTTCCAAGGCAAAATGAAAAGTTGCTTTCTATTTTTATGGAAAGTCATAAAACAATATAGAAGAACTTTGAAAACTGATCATTGTCCCATCAGTGGTAGTAGTTCCAAGTTTCGATTCACAGGTTCAGTTATGTGCCTTTATTTATCACTCTGCTATACATATAGCCCTTTGCTATTCACCAGAAGTTACGGCAGCTTTGAATCTTCCCAGCGGCAAGGACTCCGCTGTTTCCCTGGATGAGCCCAGGTTCTTCTTGATGAGGTACTTCCCCTCAGTTTCAGCATCCATTTTTAACACACTCACTTAAAATCTCTGTCTTAGAATAAGCACTGCAGGTCTGGGGAGCTTTAAGATAAACTGCAAAGCAGTTTGCAAAGATGAGAAGCAGGGAGAGTGAACCATCTGTTACTATATGGAACTCCTGAAGCTCTGTTTAGATAAATAGGATTTACTTTAAAGCAAAATCAGTTTACCCCTGAACAATGAAGCTTACCAAAACTTGTCCTAGAATAGCCTTCAACACTACTCACGTTTCTCCATGCTCTTTTTTTAATCTGTTCTAATTGTCAGCTTCTTTTTTGATGTAACTCCCTATTTTTTACAAAGAACTAAAATTTTTGTAGTGGCAGTATTAAACCACTTTAAAAAAATAGCTTACACAAACCTCACTCTGATATTCTGAAAATAAAAAACAAACAAAAAAAATCCACCACTAATTTTTTGTAAACCATTTCACATCATCAAGAATTGCATATTTGAAAACAAAGAAGTTATCAGATTCCTGAAAAATACATTTTTGATCCTGCACACTTCTGTTTCTGTAAGGCATTGCATAGTCATTTCTTGAGTTTTGCTCTCAACCTGAAGAACTGCTGAGTAAGAACGGTTCCTGTCTCTACCCTTTTCTTTTTCACCTGACGATAATCCACTCCTGCTGTTGCTCAAGGGCAGAGCAAAGTGACAGCAGGATCAAACACAACATGCAAATAACCACGAGTCACTGAGGTTTCTCCTTTGATCTACTGAAACAATGATTCCTCTCTGATAATTTAACAGAATCTTCCCTGAATCTTTTCATATTTGGTGTGTATTTTACAACATGGGTCCTGACCATGTCTAGGTAGGTTTGGTTTTCTTGGAAAGACTTTCTGACAGTTAATGAGAATGTGGTACCGTCCCGTGCTCTCGTGGCAATGACGGCGTAAGGAAATTCCAGCTGACCGACATCCATGCCGGTGTTTGTGCTGCTCATGGGACTGTGCTCTGAAACATGGCACTTCCACAGAAGTGAAAATGAACTGGGGCAAGCGAGAGATAAATGAGGTTTTCAGACATGTCCACACCCTGACTTGATTCTTCGTGCATCCCACTCAGAGTTGTGTTGCTACAACTGTGTGTGTGGAGGGAAGAAACAGATTAATACACAAGCAGTTAGGGGCTGGAACTTCTCAAGGTACGAGTACCACCAAAAAAAGCACTTCAAAGCCAAAAACAGTTGTGAAAGCTTCTCAGCAATATTCTACCATTTTTTGTTACACAGCTCTAAAAGAAATCTGGAAACTCCAATGTTCCATTAATCTTAGATGCTTTTTAACTTACAAATTGTAGATGTCATTCAAATTCCAGTTCTTCACTCCTGCTACCAAGAAGGCCTCCTCCTCCATCTGCCATTTGTCTGTAATGCAGCTACAGGCCACTTTCCAAATTAGGGACTTGCTATACAAGGCACATAGACACACACAGTCTCCCACAGAGCTGTGTGCTTTCTGGTGGGAATAAGCAAAGATTCCCTGCAAGAAGAAGAACTGAAGCAGAGATGAAGCAGTTTGTCAAAGGCTCTGTTGAGAGCTTCAAGCAGAAACAGGAGTGAAGACCGATCTTCAGTGTCTTCACACAGGGTTGTACACGTTTCTCAGTCTGGAAAGGATGAAATCTGCTGTACTAGATGCGTGAAGCTGGCTCGAGCAGATACAGTAAGACAGTGTTGTTGGGATGCACATCGACCCACAGCGCAGGTTTCTGGAGGCCGGGGTTTGCACAAAGGTTGGCTCCTGTTCCCTGGGGATCCATGTTAGCGGTCCCCAACACAAACAAACATCACTCCCACACAGGATTTTGGAACATAAGACAGTGAAGTCAGAGGTGTCATCCTCTTAGGGCTGACAGACATTTGGAAGTAAACAGGATGGAAAAGAGCACATGTCCGCTAAAACAAAGCTGTTTGCAGAGCTCTAGTTTCAGTAAGATTGGAAACACTGCGAGATCACATTGAGATAATATTATTATTATTATTATTGTTGTTGCTACCATATGTTGTCATCCTCATCTCCCTAACAAAGAGGCACTCAAGCTAAGACACTTTCTAGAAGTGCACTGATGTACTCAAAGAAACAGTGGCAATTCAAGAGGCCACTGTCTTCTCCTCAGGAGAGTGGCAAACCCAGGTCTTCTGGACAATGGGAAACATTCCACCATTTATGACCACAAAAGTTCCCAGGACGTCTTGTGGGCAGATTTGCTCTGGGAGCCTTCACCTCCTTCCAGCAGCTTAAATTCAAATTTGATTTTGGTTTGGGGTTTTGTGTTTTTAGGAGGCTTTCCCCTGTTTCCAATGTGTTTTGCTGATGTCAGTGCCCCTGCACTCTCTCTCTGCTGGGCATCCTGGCTGGTTACTTACATGGGATGTGAAATTAAAGCCTGCACTTTTCCAATGAACACTGCTATACTCACACCATTTAGAGTTTTTATTTGGACTAAGCAAAGAACAAAAGTCAGTCCAGCAGCTATTGTAATCAGCATCTTTTACAAGTTGATCCAAGCTCCAGAACACTTGCAGGATGATTGACAGTTCCAAGGATGAAAGCTTCATTGTTTGAGAACTTCCCATTGCAAACTGATATTTCAGTTTTCCTCTGCAATTATAGCACTTTTTTTTTTTTTTTTTAAATCAGACCCTTATGCAGTCACTTGCCTCCAGGAGCTCGGACTTCAAGGGAAAAAACTCCAATGTGAAAACTTTAACTGCCAACATTATGAAAGCTATTTTCTCCTGAGCATTGACATTAATATTTCTTGCATATTCTAGTTTACCACCCACGCGCTTCTCACCACACCTAAGGGCCGGGTCTCTTTTTCAGCAGGGAGAGACTGGCTACCAAACTGTACCAGGGTTGTCCATTTAGCTAACAGGATTAGAGCAAATAATACCAAAAAAACCCCACTTATTAATATGGAAACAGCATTAATCCATTCTGCCTGCCCCACCCCATAACTTTCTGTCTGAGCACAAAAGCTGTGTCTGTTTTGGCAGCAGAGAAACATTTAAAAAATGTTTCCAAATACTAGGAGTCTCTCTCCCCCCCCCCCCCCCCCCCCATTCTTTTCAGTTTAGCTCTGCAGGAATACACAGACAAAAAGACTATTACATTCTCTCTCATGTAAATAATACAGGGCATTTGTGTTGCTTTCTGGGAATAACATCAAATATAAATACCAGGAACAGGTGGAGAAAATACAGAAGGACCTATGAATAAAGCTGTACCTTTTATGGTGTTAATTTCGTGTCTCCTATGCCACCATAGTGTGTTACTAATCAGTATGTACAAATTTTAGTAACCAGATTTGCAACACTTACTAGCCCAGTTTTCCAGATGATGTCCAAGGGATAGATTCATATCACCTGGCCAATATCAGTGGATGTAATACTGACCTTGCCTGAGTTAGTGGGTCTCGCTTATATTAATGCCGAGAGTCAGCTGGAACGGCTGAAGAAAACAGCAATGCTGACTTCAGTTTATGTTAACGCATCTGGACGTTAAAAACAGTGGTTCAGGGTGGCAGAGTCACATCCCACCGTACTGTCCCTGCGGCAGAAGCAGTCTGGTTAGGAGAATTTGGAGTGGGAAACCTGGACAGACAGATCTTGAAAATCTGCCCATGAACTTGTGTCTGTGCTCAGGGCTTGCACCTGAACGATGGTAAATAACTCTCGATTCCCCTATTGCCTGGAAGTTCTTTAAACCCCAAAACGACAATCTCATCTACTGCATAAGGACACAAAAGGTGAGCTACCAAGGTTTATCTTGCCATTTTCTTTTGCTGGAATCAAAATGACAGTCCACTTAGAATGACCATCATAAAGGTTATACTATTTTCTCTAATCCACAAATGAATTCACTGATTCCATCCAAAAGCAAAGCTGAAAGTTAAAGAACAAAACCTGCTTTTAACTAAGGAAGAAATGCAATATTTCTATTAAAATGCAAAGCAAAGGAATAGCTTGCTTTCTTTTTGTTGTTGTTTTAATTCTCCATATTATTCTACACCACTTCTACAGGAACTGGGGTAGTATGACTGGAGGTCCATGGCCCTACAATAACTAGTTTTTTCACACTGAGACACACTCTTCCTCAGTGCAAATGCATTTTTGCAAATAAATCAGAGTCCAGTGCAGGGAAAGAATACTTTTGTTGATACTTGGAAGTTCAAATTTTATTTTGCTCCTTGTTCCTGAATGGCAGAGTGATCTAGCTAACTTTTAATAATGCCCTGCCCCAGCATTTTTGTGGTTATTTATATGTCATGCTACCTGGCACCATCTTCTTCAAGGCTTGCTTTTATTACACAGCTGTAACACCACAAATTCTTCAATATTTGCCAATTTTCATCCAGTTTTGTAAATAATCACACTTGAAGCACCCTCCTCGAAGCATCAAGCAGGAGGTTTTATTTCTGTACAACACCAGCTCTGCTTTTCTTCCAACAGAAAATACCAGGAGGAGAAAAAAAATACAGCACCTTCTTAGATATCTATAATAATGAGAAACTTTCCAAGAAGAGCATCGAATATTCCAGTGTGCCCAAGAGGAAGTAATTTGTTCTCAGCCATCTATTTACAGGTTCTTAATCCACCCTGTGTACTCTACTAGTCATGCAGGATTTCAGTCAAATTTTTTTTTAACCTAATCATAAAGCCACAATTCAGCGACAAAGTTCTGCCCCGATTCACAAGCTCCAGTGCTGCAGCAGTCTGCAGGTTCATTGCAGGAACTGGGCTTAAATTAATAGCATGAAGAAAACAATACAGGTTTGATTGATAGCGGTTTTTGAGACCTGTGATAGCTGAGAAAGACACTTTCGCAGAAAAGCCACAACTGAACACAAATGTACATTCCCCTGCACAAACGAAGGTGCAGTCATTTTATGAGAATGAGATTGTAAAAAAGGGATGTGGCTGGCTTTTCTAGCGATAATTTCCCGGGCTTTATAAAGAATGTTTCAGAATTGATCTGCACATCAGTCGCTCACAGCCTGCACTCTCTGAACACACCAGTTGGAGCTCAGAGCTGGATCCAGGAGATGGCTTGTTGAATACTAAAGATACCGGAAAAAATTTCAATTCTTCGCTTTTTGGAGTGGGGAAAAGCGGAAGCCAAACTCCCTGGCACATGCTGAGTGATTTACACTGCCCATAAAGAACCGAGTCTCTGCCCAGAATGTGAAACCAATCTGAACCGAGCTCGCTGTCAGCTTCAGTACATTCCAATTTTCCCTCCACTGTTGTCCATTTCCACTGCTTTGTGTCTCTCCAGCACTTGGTCCTACCCAGCACTGTGAGTACTATTCCTGCATAAAACAGGCTGCTTTAATATTTGTGGCCCAAAGGAATCCAGAAAATTTGGGAACAAATACAAGAAAACTGAATCAGAAATATTTCCCCTGAACAAAATCAGTCCCACAGAACATCTTACTGATGTTTTAGGAGTTAAGAGTGCACCTAATCAGCCTGTGCACCCTAGCAGCTTGACCCTAAATAAAATACTGGCAGTTTTGACCAACTGAGTGAAAGGAGATTCAGTATTCTGGCTGACACATCTGAGACAGCTTAAAAAGTCAGAGTTCCAAAGGGAGGGGGGAGGGAATGTTTAAGGCTTCCTGAAAAATATCCCTCTTTAGTTGTCTCAAGTTGCATTTCTTAAAATCTTGGCTTCTACTTGGAGGACTGAAGGCTAACAGTAAGCTTCAGTGGAGTTCTATTAACAGCCAAATAAAAAACACTTTACTGAGAAAACATGTATTTCTGCAAGCAGCTGAACCAACATCGTCCTGTTTCCTACAGATCTGCAGTTCTCCTGTGTGCAAATGGAAATATTTTACCACATTTCTGGTGTTTAATAAGGGATAAATTTAAGCAGAAGCCCTTCCCTCAGGAGGGGCATTAGCTACGTCTCTGTCTCCACTCCCTGACTACCCATTTCTGCCTCCCTGATGTGAACTCTGTAACTTCTACGTCACTGAAATTTTGCTGAGATTGGCCAGAGTGTTCAAAAGTTATTAGGGAGGAGTTATAGACACAGCAAGATCATGTAAGCATATCTAGTAACTAAAAACACATCTTGTAATTTCCAACAAACACTTCTGTTAAGGTAGCTGGAAAATAACTGTGAAGGGAGCCAGTCAGCTCCCATTGCAGTATTTTCATTTTTTGATCCAGCTGCCACCGACCAGGTCAGGACAGGGATGGTCCACTGGTTAAGCCCCTGTCTCACACTCTGTATATCAAGGCTCAGCTCCCTTCTCTGTCAAAATCTTTCTGTGAGCATAGTAAGTTATGTTGGGAACAAATTAAAAAAAGAGATAGGAACCTCCAACTGGGTTTTTCAGAGCCAACTTTCTGGTGCTTAAATCTTGCAATAGTTAAGTGTTCTCGGCAGAGTACATGGAGGGTGTTAAAACAGAGTAACAGCATGCTTGGCAGGCAACAATCGTATCTAACCCCTACAAAAAAGTGACAGCCAGATGTATCTGAAACCCCTTTCCCCCTCACTAGAAACCTTTCTTCAGGGTTGTCCTTCGGAATCCAAAGAGAGATCCCTCTCCTGAAGAAATTACCCATGTCTTCAACTTCCAACCTGTTGTCTGTAGATCCAGGAATGAGAAATAAGGTATGGAATACATAAGCAACGTCTCCGAAAGGGGCCACACTCTCACTAAAGATCTTTTAGATAACAGGAAATAAGAGAAGGCTAAAAATTGCCTCTCTGCATCCTTTTTTTCCCTCAAATGGATGGCAAAAGCAGGCAGGTAGTGCCTCCACACTTCCTTGTGATGACAGCTTAATAGCTAGAAAATTCATTCACAGTATAGGAAAAACAGGCTCCTCTTTCCCCTTGAAAGGGATTCATCCCGTACACTTGAAACGCCTGCCTGCACCACTGCCACATACATACAGAAAGATAATCCAGCCCTACAATGTTTATAACCAGAAGTAAAAATCAAAATTTAAAAAACATAAAAATAATCAAACAAATTTGTTACACCCCCTTACAGGCAATAAGCTGAGCCAAGGACAGTAAGGTAATGAATACAGAGTAATAAATCAGCTGCACAGCTGAGAATTAAGCCCTTATGCCCTAAACCATAGGACAATGATTTAAGTACTTCTATCTTTCATTTGGGATTCATTCTGGTAGTTTTATGTAACATCTACAAGTTCATAGTGTTCAAGTCATTATGCAGCAACAGCACCTGGAAGCTCCTTAGAACAAAGTACCCCAAAGTATGCACACAGACAAGAAATTAGATCACAAATCTGCTTCACCATTATTTTGCCCTTCATACGGTTTTTAGACTGTTAAAAGAATACCAAGTGAGCTGACAGAAAATGCCTAAGGTATAATAAGTAACAGGGAAATCACATGCATTAACCAACTGTTTTTGACGTTCAGAGGTACTGGATGTTACTTGAGAGAATCAGTTCAACTAAATTTATGTTAAATCTGAATTACAGCCTGCTTTTATTTTGAGGGGCTCTGCTGTTTATTCTCTTTCACACAAGCTTAACTTATTAACTACCGCCTGTTTTGAAAAGTTAGTGTGACCTGAAATCAGTATGGAACATGACGTCCATCTCCCTTCGGGGCTACTTTTTGTTTCAAAGTGTTTCAGAACTCTTTATTTTAACAACTTCATTTAGGCTAGAAAGACATCAGCTTATTTAAATCAGTATAAATCATCCTTATACATAAAAAAGGGATTGCCCACAGGAGACTTCACTAATTTAATCGTTCCTAAAACTTCTCTCAAGTTTATAAAGCTGTTTGCTTCTTTGTGAGCAAGTACCTTTGGACATGATACAGGTAAGCAGCCACAAACTGAAAACTGAAGAGATTATTTGTGACAGGAAGGACTCACAGAACGAGGAGAGCCCCTGTTCAGCAGGTGAGAAACCAGACATGCATCTGTGTATAATCTCGTGCAGTTTGACACCAGAAATCTAGTTACAAAATAATCAAAGTCCACCTGTGTGCAATAGCAACACACGTAATAAAAATGTCGGGGAAGCACTGCCCAAGCCTGCGATCTGGCAGCAGACCTGCCCTCACGGGCTGTGCAGCTCAACCTTAGAGATCCAAGGGGTTTCATTACGAGTAAGGGCTGCCGGGTGTGAAACCTGTTGGCCCAAGTGGAGAATCTCGCCATTTCATGAGACAGCTTGAAAACAACCACCTTTGTCAACAGGTGGAAGATGAGAAAAGCTCTTCTCTCATCCCCACAAGTTGCAGTTCTCATCCCCACAAGTTGCGGTGACCCCTAAAAGCTGCAGCCCACCTTGGGGACACACGAGCAAGAAGCTTCCCCGACGACAGCTTGCAGAGGACCGGGTGGGTGACATGGCTCTCTCCACACCACTTACAGAAAAGCCACATACCTCTGTTTCCCCTTTTGGGGTAACACTGATGACAAGCTATAGGGAGCTCCTGATGATTTCCAAGTCATAAGCACCTGGAGCCCTATCTGCAGCCAAGAACTGGAATAATTTCGACGTACAGGGGATGCACACAGGCTATTACAAAGGGTGCCTCTGTAACACAGCAGCACCCTTTCAACGCTGCTTGCCTTGCCTCCCCTCCCCTCCCACTAAGGCAGGCTTGATAGGTTCTGCCAAGCTGCAGAACCTGAGAAAAAGCAACACTGTGCTGCTTTTGTTCTTGTGAGGGGGAAGGAGAGAAAAAATAGCACTTTTTGAATGAATTAAGACTTGGGAGAGACTGAAGTCATGGAAGAGCGTCAGGAAATAAGAAAATAGGGTCTCAAATCTGAACAGTCTTTAAGAAATCTCAGCAAGAAAGAAGATTAATAAATTATTAGATGTTGTTGTAATAAAGAGGTTTAGTTGTCCTCTCAGCTTAGTCAGGCATTGTAAGATTCTCAGAGAGCTTTCTGAAGTAATTTGTGATTTTAACAGAAGCTACATTACTTCTCTTCTCTCTACATCCACGCAGTATGAATTGTTCCTTCCCGACTCAAAGGGCTTATGTG
Organism: Opisthocomus hoazin; assembly: GCF_030867145.1. Lineage (NCBI taxonomy): Eukaryota > Metazoa > Chordata > Aves > Opisthocomiformes > Opisthocomidae > Opisthocomus > Opisthocomus hoazin. Next base: position 2,422,159 of record NC_134417.1, on the reverse strand, counting down.
CACTGTGCAAATACAATGCTATATGCTAGCAGATACAACCACAGGCAGAAGCACCTCTCCTAGCTTATGAATTTTAATAACTCTTCCTGTCATTCAAGAAGTAATATCCACACAGAAATGGAGTAAACATAGCATACTCCAGATGTGCATCTAAACGAAGTATTGAATGATACCATGTGATTTATGGTTTAGTCCACATGGAGAACTTTGTGTATGTATGGGCTTACCTAGAGAAGGAGCTGAGCAAGCATCAGGCCTCCTCCGTCACACACTGTCAGTCCCTGCTTCCCTGCACTGTAGTGACATTTCATGTTATTTCTTGCATCAAGCTGTAGCTTCTTTGTAACAGTCCAAACCCAAACAGTTCATTTGCCACTTGTCAAGTTTAAAAACAACCATTTATCCTAAAGGATAATATGTGTGCACAAGGCCACTGTATGCATGCCACTCAGTGTTCCCTGCACACATCACAATTAACGCACAAAAAATCTACACATTGGCTTGAGTCCAAGGTATTGAAGCTGTTGCACAGACCCAGACCGACTAGTAGATGCACAACCACTAGCTCTGGCTCATTCTGTAACACAGGTACAGCTCTTAAAACTTACAAATTCACTGGGTGCAAACAGGTCAAACCACAACAAACCCAATCAAACCAATTAGAAACCAGACAAGGTGCAACCTTCCCATCCTGGACCAGCACTCTGCAAAGCCCTCAGGAAGCTGTGCCTGCCTCACAGGATGGCTCTGACCTGCTGCCCTCGCATCTGCCCTAGGGCTATTTACTCCCCACACAGCCCTACGGATTCCTACCCCTTTCAACTTCACAACAGATCCCTGCAGCAAGCAAGCAGAAAGATTACAAGGAAAAGTCATATGAAATAAGTGTCTCTATCTGCCCTCTAATGCAAGGAATTAGCACCACAGGACAAACCCTACCCATAGACAAAAGCAAGAGCACCACAGATATGGAATATATATGGAAACAAAGCTATCTAGCAATCTAACAGACAAAACTGTTAGCACTGTTCAGGTTACATTTTTCTGTTACAGTTTTGCACAGCTATGCTAGTAAAAACCCGAGGTAGCTACTGCCACAGAACTGTAGAGGTGCCCGTGGGAGAGGGCTCGTAGCTGTGGAGGCACCACCGGGCCCCCACCTGCGGTCTCCACCCCACCATCACCACATTATTTCCTACCTGCCACTCACTCCAGGAGAAAAAACAGCCAGCAAATGTTGCTTTGACATTTGTTTCGATCTATCTGGTGATCTGCCCATCAACTAAATGCCTCCAAGAGGAAGACTTGAATGTAATAATACAGAGGCAAAGGAAGACATATTACACATTCTAAATTTACTACTTTAGCATTGTTATGCATAAAAACACCAGGATTTTAAGCTCAGCTGTCTCAGTGCTGCTCTGTTTAAATCTAAAACCTTAAACCTATCACTTCTGTAGGACTGAAGGTTTTCTTACTTGGATCTGAGTATCAAAGCAGCTTTCTGCAAGGTGAAATGGAATGAACTACAGCGTTTATACCTGGTCCAATGCCTCGTTTCTTCGCTATTCAGTAACACACTAGGCAAAAATATTTTAATTAGACGTGCCCAGGTCACATTTAAAACAAGTCCCCCCACAGCCTCAAGGCTGATTCCCTATTACAGTTGACAAAATGTTCCAAACTCCTAACTATTTACTTTGAAAATGTGAACATTATAAAGACTAAAATACATTCTGTTGCTCATCCAACACAAGAGATGACTATAACCAACGAAGAGCACTGCAAGAAATTTCACCTAGAAATTAACCTAAAATAATCTCAAATCCCTTGCAACGACGTAACAGTATATAGAGATAAACTGGCCAGCAATTCCTAGTGCATTGCTTTGTGCAGTACTCCATTAATAGCCCCTCCAAGTTTTCCCTTGTTGGATTGCCTGTTTCTGGGTACAGTGTCAATATTTAGTAACAAACCACGAAGGTAACCGTATGGTATGCATTAATGAATTATCAAATGCTCCAGCAAATCTGGATCAATTTGTCTTTCAAGCACATAGGAAGTTAACTAAAAATCTCACATATTTGTACTAAAATTCCTTACCTTGCAGAGCTTCAGCAACAGCCAGCACGTCAGGTACGCTGTCAGAGTGAATTTCGCTTTCATGTATCTCTCAGGCAAACAGGTAAGGTACATTTGTACCAAATCCAGCTCTTCATGGACAACACTACTTGCCGCATTATTAATATCGTTTTCCCCACCCTCTTGTCTTCCGTTTTTCTCTTCTGCTGATGCACCCAAACATCTATTGAACTCCATCTCAAAAATGTTTTTTTCCCCCCTTCTCCACAAAGCCCTGATCTTTCCGGAGACAACTCAGGAAAGTTTTTATTTCCTATCAGTAACGAAAATCCCCGATCCTCCACAAGTATGTAGCCTTGTCTTTCAGCCAACCCAAAAAGTTAAGACTACGGTAGAACAAACTTTCTTTAAACTACACTGGCTCTTTGCCTTTCTCTTGTTGAACAACCTCTTGCAAATGTGTATACAGCTACAAGATAAATATAGCACCAGCTAGCCCTGTCATACAGCACAAGAATACTCTTGCTGTTGCCAAGAGAGAACAGAAAGATTCCATTTATTTAAAGAGCAAGTCGTCGGCATCAGTGCTCCCTTGTTCATTCGGGGGCGGGGGGGGGAAAGATGAAAAAATCTGTTATCTTTGAAAACTTTTTGGGGGCTTTTTGTGCCAACTATGCTTCCTCAGAACAAATCCCAATTCTGCAAAAAAAAAAAATATGTTCTTATGGAGGAGGGTTATATTAATTCCAGAGACTTCTAGCCACAGTAATTCATTGTCTGTGATATCGCAGATGCCAAGCTTGCAAAGGCTACAAATTTCAAAAGAATAAATGAGGTCTTGCAGATGGACGAGAGCCAAGACATTCTGAAATAACAAATAGCCCTTCCATAGCCCAAAATATGAAGAAAATATGCAAAAGATTAACTAAGTAATTTTTAGCTAAACATTAAGCAGCTCATCTGTGCCTTGTGACAGCTCAAATTTGTACATTACAAACAAATTTTAAAACCTTTAGCCTACTTTCAGTGACAGTTAGAAAAGACCTAAAGGTTTAGGTTTAATTGTATCAATTAAGAAGATTCAAAAGCATCAATAACTAAAAGACATCATTTTAATCAATAGATTAACTTTGCTGGTAACTTCATGCAGAAAGTTATGCTTCCTTCAAACTATTTTCCCTCCCGCCCCAGGGAAGATATTGAAGTAAAGCAAGAGATCACTGTGGTTTGCTGAAAAACTAATCAAGAGCTCTGATATCTTGAAACATTGCCCTTTTTAACATACAGAGGATCTATTACCCAGAGATTCCATCACCTTGAACCACTCTTAAGCATCAGACACAGCAGTTGCCCACTAAATGCTTAACATCCAATTTTATGATCTTCAACCATATTAAATACTGCCTTGACCTAATCTCAATGATTTTCGTAGGACTACCTGTGAGTTATACATTGTATTGTTAGAATGGGTGTTTCAGAATATAAAAGTTAAAAACAGAGCTGCTACACACCCGTATACAGTCTGCCCATAAGAAACGGCTAACGAAACACAGCAAACCTAACACATTTCTATTGTCTGATATATTTTGCAAGGTGTCTGGCTCACCTGGTTCCTCTGATGGGTACAGCTGCCACTATTTCCCTCTCTTTTCATGATCACACAAATTTGAGAGAGAGAAAATACCATGAATTACAGAGCCAAACCTTCCTGTGATAGCTTGCTGTAATAATGCAGAACATCATTTCTATCCCTGCAGGCAATCCTGAGTACAGATGTTGAAGGCAAGCTGGCTCTAGCAATTGCAGAGGAGCTGGATAGCATCCCAGTGTTCGCTCCTCCTAGCCACATCCCTCTGCTGCCAACAACACGTGCCTGCAATTCCCACATCATGCTTACTCTGATACAACACAACTCTGAGTAACTCCCAGCAGCAGTCCCTACCTTTTCCTGCTTGCAGCTGACTAGGGTACTGCTCATGGAGCTTCAAATGTCTGCAGGCAGCTCCTACAGCCTTTGTGTGGTAGGCTGCTCCACACAGGGCCAAGCGAGCACTCCTTGATCACTGGAGCAAACCAGTTCATGTGGAGGAGAGTTTCACAACTCTTGCTTGATCTCTTGTCCCTAGAGGTGAGTAGCTTACCATCGTTGTTTGAAAGCAATCACCACTGAAAGCCTGTATCACCACTGCTGCCAATTGTAAACACATTTAAAGAACATTCGTCACAGAAAATGGCAGAGAAGGAGAAGTCAAACCAAAGAAATGTCAAGAAGCAAATAATGGAGCAAGCTTATAAACTTCTAAAACACGGTCAGCTGAGCTTAAAATTGCAAGAGTGGATGCAGATAAAAAACGCATATATTACTAAGGCACTTTCCTTTAGTCTGTCCATGAAGGACATGACATTGTCACACACTGGCAAAGTTATAGTATTTTCTTATTTTCATTGCTTTCAACTCTTTGACCACTAAGGAGTTTATACAGGACATATTTTTACCCCTAATATTTCTTCTCTAACCCTCACCATTTATGATGAGAATAACGACATATGAACCAACAAAGACAAGACTGCCCAAGCTGTTCTCTGGCCCTGGTAAGTGCAAATGAAATGGTAGTTAAAACAAGATCCACTCACACCCTTCAGGTAGCCAACATTCCCAGCACTTCTATCCTAAGCAGAAGCCATGATAGCAGGTCTCAACAATTTCAGGAATATAAGTCATATAGAATTGGACCAAGCCTTAAAGCTCCTTGATCTGCAGTTCTTACACTTTGCTGTAGTTAATGTGGCCATTTTCAGCCTGCCCAGATAAGTGCTAAGTGGACGTCTTGGGATTTACATCAAAAGAATCTAGCCCTGCACTGTCACACTGTACACACTTAATCTTCAGCTTTAAAATCTTCATGCAGGTAAAGGTGTATTTCTGTGTTCACTCATATCTGATTAGATACCGTCTCTCACCTGTCCACGGAGAGAGCTTTTATGACTAAGTTGTAGGATTGCTTATTTTGTAATTTGAAAAGCAAGCTTAGAGCACTAGGGTTCTCTTGAAAACACACACTACAAACTGAAAACTACCTAAAGTCTTTAGATAGTTGAAAGTCCTGAATTTCTTCCAAATTTTCATCATACTTTTAGAAGTATAAAAATCCCTTTACTCCTCGTAATAATTTCCTGTTGCCTCATTCAGTGATAATATCCCTTCTCTAGTCCCATTTTCCATCCCTGAGTGGGCCAGCTCTCATATCCGCAACACCTTTTCAGGAATTTCCAACATGAAACAAAATCAGAATGACTTGTAGAAACTGAATTAAAAAGCAGTCCGCATGCACTGGCCAGATAGAGGTTTTGCTTGTCTTCATAAAGTCTGGTATCTGAAATGGCTTCAAAGTCTTCAGATAAAACAAATTTCTCAAATAGTAACTTCTTATTATAACTTAATGAGTAATCAATGCAGTTATGAAGAATTAATTTTAGTGCCCCACTGTGATAGGTAATTTTCCCCTCACAGCCTGTAGGCACAAGTCCAATGTGTTGGACATGATTACCGTGCAGCTCCCCCAATCTCTTCAGCACAAAGTGTACTGTAGAAAAATGGGCCCAGGCTCTTCGTTTTTCTGTTTAAAATTAAAAATTACTCATAGCAAAAGCATGTTACTCTCCAGACGAGTGCGTGTAAGCTCCTAGCAGGTCATACCCAGTTCCCTGCACCGTTCTACCCAGCTTGAAGAACAGCTGCTTACAAGAGCTCTAGATAGGACAACGCTTCCTCCTCCTAAAAGTTAAAAACAACCAGCACTCCCTCCCAAAAAAAACAACAAAAACCACCCAAACCACTCCATAGTTTTGATTTCTATTATCCTCACCTTCACCTCATTTTCTCATCTGTTTCTAAGTGTATTATAAGGCGGCTTTCTGCAAACTGGGCTCAGAAATTAACTTTGATTATCTTCATGCCAGTGTTTTTGCTGCCATTCTTGGGCATTCAATTAACACATTCAACATTACTGTAGCATTCAGTAGCTACAGTCTGAGGTATTTAAGAGATGAAACATGTCTGATGCGAAAATTGTCACAATTCCATGTTAAAAAGTAACTAGAGGCTGTACAGAGGAAGCTGAGAAATTTCCGAGGAATGGGATTTTTGAAGTGCAAGCTGCTAAGAGCTATTGAATTGAAATGCAAGGTAACAAACACAATTTGCAGACTCATGGTAACACCACATAATGCAGTTGAGAAGCTGCTCCAGTTATGAAGGACAAACTGGTAACAGTACTGGAATGCCTTCTTAAGTTAGGTGATGAAATAAACCGACAACACACGAACACTCAGCACAAACACAACCCTTCCCACCTTCAAACGCTCCAGCAATTTCACCTAATTAATTCTTACAGCCCTGGGAATGCAGCTAACCTTGACTTTACCCAGAAGACTGCTCAACCCCGATGTTCCCCCAGAGGGCTCAGATAGCTTACACGGATATCTTGTGATTGTGTGTCATATTAAAGCTCCAGTTCAGAAAGGTTTATAGTAAATACCTGGTTGCATACAGAGTACAATTTGAGTTTATATGTATATACTCTCTATATATTTACACTACTTACCACATCTATGTAGCTGATATAAGCAGGTTTCAGATGAGTAACTGATGGTCACAGGCTCTACTAATGCGCAGTCGAAAGGCCCACTGAAATGGCAATAAAGAGCATTTTAAACTCCTATAAACTGTCTAGAATCTATATAAATAAAATCTTCAAATGGGGCATAGCCCATTTAAGTCCTACCATGACTGGTTACTCCTTTTATCAAACTTGTTTCTAGCAACAATAGCAGCAATCAGACACTTCTAAGCTGGCGCTAATATTAATGGTACCTAGAATGTCTGCAAAAAACTACCTCCATCTAAATCACCCCACCTCTCACTGCAGGTTCTTCTATCATTAGCACAATGGGGATTTTTCTACTTGTTCGCATTTTTTCATAACTGGAAGAACCTTTTTCTTTCATTGTTATGGTACAGGTACAGGGGAAAGACTGGAATAAATCCTTACAGGATGAGACAGCTCAGGACCTGAAACGGAACGTGAACCTGCCTCTTCCTGATGGAGACTTCACTCCTTTACTGACTGCCAGAGCATTGCCCCTTCCTGCTCACAGCGACCGGCCCTGAGCACCCCGTGACCACAAGTCGAGCCGCAGAACGGTCAGAGTAACACATCCCCTCCCACTGCCAGAATGGAGTTTCTTGCATGAGTATTTCAGAGCATTTTACGTTTGCTCCCAAGATGTCCTCCAGGACTGTGATGGTTAAAAATCTGATTAAAATGAGGACTCTGGCTCCTCGTAAGTTGCTTGATTATGGACAGGGAGGCATTAAGACAGATAACATTGTTTGTAAATACAAGTTCTAGCATGAGCGAAGAGCACTGGTCCTCCACACTCCCTCTGGTATTTCTGCAGCTAGGAAGTACTATCTCGTGACTTGTCTGAGGTTCCAGGACCTGCCACCCTCCAGTCTTGCCCTAGTCCCCTCTCCCTTTCCTTTAAGGAAACTTGACATGCCTTAATGGAATAGGATGGAGCTAACCTACTGGAAAGCTGCTGTCTTCCCTGCCCTCCTCATTGCCTTTTGCTAAAAGACCAGAGTTTTGCTTTGCTGCATTTGTCTTCTTCAAAACTCTGGCTCTTCTAGCCCTACAGACAGCATCTTAGCCACCAGAAATCCTAGAAGGAGCTACAGGGCCCTGAGCAGAATTCCTCAACTGTCTGAGCAACCTCCCAAAATAGCCAGGACACGTGATACTTCTGATTGTTTTGAACCTGCTGGCAATCCTGCACTAGTGCTTAGAGATTTATTCAGCATCTAAGAAGACAGAAGAGCTTCCCTAATCTGCACAACGATCCAGGGATGCACTGGAAGCAACGGAGTTTCTTGCGGTATTTGATGGACTATTTCCATCTGGCTGGACTATTTCCCAGCACACTGCTCTGAGCTTTGTAACGCTTCCTCCTTATTCGCAAAGGCGCTGCAGTATTTAGAGCCACTTCTCGCACGAGTTTTAGCCATCGCTGGAGAGCCATCCATTAAAACCTCCACCGGGATATAAACAGCAGGCAGATGTCCGCACTGGAACCGAAGGTGTGACTACACCACATGGAAACGCGCCCAAGCTACTGCTAATTCACCAGCTTGCACGCCAGCAGCAGGAGAGCTACGGACTTCAGCTTAGGCTGTACAAAAACCACCGAGCAGCTTTGAAATTCATCTGGTGGCCGGCGTGCATGCAGATACGTCACCGCTGTCGGTGAGAGAAAGCCAGGACAGGAAGGTCTCTGCACACTACGTTCTGGGGAACACGCAGCCTGGGTGCACGATGCTTTGCCTCACATTACGGGAAGAAACTGAATCACGTGAAAAAATACGAGGCTTTCTCACGTGAAGGGCTATATGCGAAAGGATTCAGCACTTCGGTTTAGCTAAATGTGTAAGGCTGAAAATGTCGTGTTTCTGTGACCCACACAGACCACATGAGCCTCACAAAAAGAACCCAAACCAGGATATCTGTTGAGAGAAAGCAACATGTTTTTTAGCATGCTCTCTGCCACATGCTGCTTGGGCCTGGGTCAGCAGCGCTCCAAGAACAGGGATACTCACTGTGTTCTCCTACATCTGGTTCTCGTCCCAGCAAGTGTGGAGAGGTGTGAAAATGAAAACCAGCTGTGCTGGAAGTTCACCGGGCTCCTCTGATGGCCAAGGAAGCTCAGCCCGGGTCTCAGCCGGCAGCTTGCGGTTTGGCATGGGAGAGGCCGTTCCCGTTCCCCGATGCAAACACCTGACGCGAGCATCGCTCTTCTCCGGGAGATCGCTGGCCGCCTGCTCGGGGCTTCATCCCTGCTCCTCGCTCGCTCGACGTGCCCTGGGACTTGGTGAGGAGGACTGGCAGCAAACGCACGATTTGTTTGCTGTTTCAGATCACCTCGGTATCTTCGCTGCACGCCCCAGGAGAGGGGAGGAAAGCGAGAAGGTTTCCACACGGAGGTTTTCCCCCTTTTTACCTCAGGGTCTCCCCGCCCGCTCCGCACCGCGCAGCTCCCCGCGCTCCAACCCCAGGCACAGCGGAGCGGGGACCTCAAGTTTGCTGGCCCGTCCCCAGGGCTCTCAGAAGCAGCCCTTTCCCCCCTCCCCGCCCAGAGAGAGCCTTACCCCGGCCCGGCGCCGGGCTCCTTCCCCAGCCACCGCCCTCGCCCCCCGACGGCTCCCTGCGCGCCCTCTTGGCGGGCCGGGCGGGAAGGGCAGCTCGGCGCCCCCGGGCCCCTCCCGGCCCCCGCCTCACCCGGCCGCCATGCCGCGGGGGGGCTGGGTGCCTTCCCGCCCCGAGGCCGGCGCCCGCCCCGAGGAGGGCGCTGAGGGGACGCGGAGGGGGAGCTCGCCGCCGGAGCCCGCCTCGGGGCACTGCGCGGGGGTGAGGGCGGGCGGCCGCCGCCTGAGGAGCCGCCGGGGGCGGGAGCGGGAGCAGCGACCCGCCGGGGACCGAGGTGAGGGGCGGGCGCTTACCGGGCCCGCGGCGGTGGGAGCCACGCAGCGGCGAGGAGCCGGGTGATGAGGTGCGAGGCTGAGCGGGGCGGACCCCGGGAGCCGGCGTTGCCTGAGAGGAGCGTCCCGGCGGCAGGGCGGCGAGCTGCGAGGCGTTGTTCTCCACAGCTTCGCACAGCCCCTGGCGCCGCCATGTTTGAGCCACGCACGGGCGAGGCGTGCGCTTGTGAGCACCTGCTAGTAACTGTGCAGCGATGAGAGTTGAGGCAGAAGAAGCTGCTCATCGGCAAGCAGTCGAGGCTGTTACAGAATCCCAGCGTGGCAGGGGTTGGAAGGGCCCTCTGTGGGTCACCCAGCCCAACCCCCTGCCCAAGCAGGGTCACCCAGAGCAGGCTGCACAGCACCGCGTCCAGGCGGGGCTGGAATATCTCCAGAGAAGGAGACTCCACAGCCTCCCTGGGCAGCCTGGGCCAGGGCTCCGTCACCCTCACAGGGAAGAAGTTCTTCCTCATGTTCAGACGGAACTTCCTCTGCTTCAGTTTGTGCCCATTGCCCCTTGTCCTGTCACTGGGCACCACTGAACAGAGTCTGGCCCCATCCTCCTGACACCCACCCTTAACATATTATAAGCATTTCTAAGGTCCTCTCTCAGACTTCTCCTCTCCTGGCTGAACAAGCCCAGCTCCCTCAGCCTCTCCTCGTAGGAGAGATGCTCCAGTCCCCTCATCATCCTCGTAGCCCTCCGCTGGACTCTCTCCAGTAGCTCCTCATCTTTCTTGAACTGGGGAGCCCAGATCTGGACACAGCACTGCAGATGGGGCCTCACCAGGGCAGTGTAGAGGGGCAGGAGAACCTCCCTCGACCTGCTGGCCACACTCCTCTTGATGCACTCCAGGATCCCATTGGCCTTCTTGGCAGCCAGGGCACACTGCTGGCTCATGGTCACCCTGTCGTCCACCAGGACACCCAGGTCCCTCTCCACAGAGCTGCTCTCCAGCAGCTCAGCCCCAGCCTGTACTGGTGCCTGGGGTTGTTCCTCCCCAGGGACAGGACCCTGCACTTGCCCTTGTTGAATTTCATCGGGTTCCTCTCTGCCCAGCTCTCTTGCGTGTGTCAGGGGTCAAAGGTGTTGCTGTGGATAACCGGTGGGCACTCCATGGGCCGAACGAATGGTGAGGGCCATGGCAGAGCGGGTGCCTGCAGCCATCCAGTGAGCTCCCGCTCAGCCCCCCGGCCTGCTCCGCCTGCGGCCAGCTGCCGCTGACACCCGCCGTCGCGCAGAAGGGACGGAAGAGCGTGGTGAGTCGTTGTCTGGCACATCCCTGGGGCATCACCTTGCATGCGTTTCCTGGGCTGCTGCGTGTTTCTGCAGCTGCAGCAGTACGGCTCGCTTTGTTCTGTACAGTATTAAGGAAGGTGTTCGGCCCTCTTGTTTGTGTTACCATGCCTGGCATTACCTTCCTCGTTTTTCAAGATGGGGACGGTTCTCAGCTCCTGCTACAGGCCCACCGGTAGCAATGCGTGGGTTAGTGCTTTCTTCCATTTGAGTGAAGGTTGTACCAGCCTTCAGCGTTGCATTGTGAAGAGATTGGCCTTCTTCCTTCCCTTTCTGCAGTTTTCTTCTTGAGAGCATTAATGCATGGATACAATTATATTAACATTAAGCAAATTGTCGCCTTAAAAAGCCCTCGTAATTGAGTGACAGCTGCTTATGGCTGAACCATTTAAATACTCAATATAAAGTTACTATTCAGGGACCTGCTTAGCATCCTGAGTACTCACCGACTTTCAGGTGGAGATGCTGTGGTGATCAGCACCATACAGAGTCAGTTTGGAGTTAGAAAATATACTATAATATGCTATAATGCGGTAGAAGTTCAGGTGGTACTTGCACTGTATGTGCACACTTGCACTTGCAAATGAATTGGGAACTATGGTAGAGTATGGATGAACAGTTTTATAGTAGTGTAACGGTTTTCTTTTAAACAGTCCCTTTGTGGTAACAACTGAAGGAACTTTTCTGCTAGCTCTTACTGCGTTGTGTTAAAATATTTATAAAGCTATGAGACCTGCATAAATATATTTAAACCATGGCTACAGAAAACTAAATCAAGAAGTGTGTTTTTTCAACTTAAAAAATGATGCATCTTTATCTTGCTGAAGTTTTGAAGTATTCGTAGGTATCCTTTTGCTTAAATGGTTTCCCACAGCTAGAAAGGCAAGGCAAATATAATGGGCATGTATACTTGGTTAGTGTTAAGCTTCAGACTTGAGTCTGTGCTCTTTTATGCCAGATTTAACTCTTAATTTATTTTCTTTGTTTCCTCAAACAGTTAAGACTTATGAAGATGGGAATCTTTAAGATTTACGTGGAAATTAGTACTTTCTTCAGGGAGTCAACCAGCTAATCTATAAAGCATGTTGTAAAAGGTAGGGATGAGCTTTTATTAAATAATTAGATCAGGACTAATTCCGCAGAGAGGCCTGAACTTTCCTGCTTCTTAAACATGGCACCTCTCAAAGCACGAAGTGCCTATGTTTAGAAACTAATCCACTTTCCAAATGACATACATTTGATAATCTACTAACTTCCTCAGTATAAGATTACAGTAGGTAGTATTTTGATCTCAGTATTCTGATTCTCTCAGTGCTGATTGACTGATAAACCAGGTTCTTCTACAGAGAGGAGAAGAATTAGAGAAACAGTGAATTTTTCCTCTCTAAGCCTCTGATATAGGCTGAGGATTTAAAAAAATTTTTTTGGTTCTTCTACAGAGAGGAGAAGAATTAGAGAAACAGTGAATTTTTCCTCTCTAAGCCTCTGATATAGGCTGAGGATTTAAAATTTTTTTTTTTCGTAGGCAAGAGGGGTTTTTATTCTGAATAATTTGCAGTGCTGGAAAATAGTGATTCATTAATGTCATGTAAATCAGTAAAGTGATGTTGATAAGAGACCAACATAACGTAGAATCCAAGTGACTTTAATATGTAATGTAGAATATGATAACTAAAATATAATACATAAAGCATATGTACATCAGATATGACATATATGAAAAATAGTTAACAAAATATGTTAAACAGCATATAAATGCGTGTATCTTAGTTACATAATAAATCATATATGTACTGAAAATTTAATTAATCTGCTACTTGGATTTGTAAATGGTACCTGCTTCAGATTTCTGCCCTATTCTTAACAGGTTTGCACAAACCCTCTTTTTAGGTGCGTATACACACTCATTATGCATGTATAAGTACCATGCGTGTACATCACCCATCCAAGAGTAGCACTGGTCTTTATCCTTTTCATTAAGTAGAAGCCAGAGTAAGTAACATTGTTCTCTCCTAAATATCTGTCAGTTTACCTGCAGCTTTATTGTGCATCCTGTGCATTTGCTGCAAAGCGTAAGCCTTTACAATACCTTGCCACCAAATGCTCCACCTTGCTTAGAACAATGAAATATTGTGAGGCAAAATATTACCCTAGGACTTGTTGCTAAGTTCACATCATTTACATTTGACTGTAACACCTGAACGCCATTTTAATAGTTTGCTTTTGGAAGGAACAATTACATGACAGTTCACGTGGGTCTGATATTTCTTCCTACGTATTTTTCCAGACATTTTTACTGGTGTGAGATTATTTACGCTCCAATTCTGTAAAGCGGTGAGCGCTCTCTCCATTCAAAGCAGTAAGTGAGGTTTTATTAAGGGTACTCAGGTACCTGGTCTATGTGCTGTGGGTTCCCAAAACACAGAATCACAGAATCCCAGCATGGTAGGGGTTGGAAGGGACCTCTGTGGGTCATCCAGTCCAACCCCCTGCCGAAGCAGCGTCACCTACAGCAGGCTTCTCCAGTGAACTCTGCATTAAAGGAAGGGAAGTCAAGGATTGATGTCTTTAGCAGAATATAGCTTTTTATAAATAATTTTTCCAGAACATTCTTCTACATTTTAGTGAACCGTGAGAAGGGAAAAAAATATTTTTTCTTCTTTGGAGGTTGTCTTTAGCACAAAGGTATTGCTTGTCTTCAAATTATTATTCTGATCTTATGTGTGGACACAACTGGTCACTGCTTCCATTCTTGTAAAAACAGGACAGGAAACAGACGAGCAGTTTCATAGAGCTGGTCTGAAATTTTGTAGCCACAGAAGTCCATGCAAAGTTTTTCATCATTTATCTTGATTTTCTGTATTACCCATTTAAAAATTTAAAAGCCATCTAACGTCAAAAGGGAATGACAGTACGTTAGGCTGAAGGCAGGCTGAAGGAACTTGTTCTCACAGCTACACAGTGTGATAAATGAATGCTCACATGTATGGGTTCATTTCACCCGCACATCTTCATTTCCTGAGGAGATGTTGCTCGTGTAATTAACGAGTGTAATCTAAAGATTTTCCTCCAAACTAGTTTACAGCCAGTCTTGGTAAACACCTTATTCAATAGGCTCTTGAGGAGGTAATTTTTCTTTTAGTTCTTTAAACGGAGAATGATTAAGCCCTACAGATTTTTATGCTTTCCCCAACATTGCACTAGCAGTCACAAAACTCCACGGGGAGAACTAGAATAGACTACCCACAGGCAATTTTTCCGTGGTGTGTAATGCAGATCCACAGTTGCTCTTTTGGCAGCGTGGATTGAACCCAGGACCTTTGAATCTCAAAGTGCAATACAGTTATTGCTAGAACTAGATGTGTCGATAAGCTCAACGGCTGCAGGTGGCTCATGAATCTACGTGCCTCCCCGCTGCCCACAACAGAAGAGTGTGCGTGTGGAGCTGTGGGCTATGTGTGTCAATGCTGGGCCTGCAGAAGAGGAGTGAAAGCCCGTCTTCCTTTGTCTGCACTCATTCCTCATGATTTGTATCACAAGGAAACCACTGTCCGGGCACTGACAGTGCCACAGAGCCCGGCTTTAAAGTCACGGAGCAGAGCAGAAGTACTACAGAGGGAAGCTGTTTGCTTGTCTCTGCCTGAAGCGCAGAGACCACAGGAGAGGAGATCTGCGTCATTTTGATATAAGTGGCAGCAGGGACTGGGTGGCTCTGACAGAGGAGTAGGACTTGCAGGGAGACAAGCAGCAGAAGAGAAAGAAGACACCAGTCTGGGAAATAGATAATGTTAGACAAATCATTTGTTGTTCTGTGCCTGTAAGGCAGGGGAAATAATAGTCTCCTTTGAAATACTGTCTGCTTTGCTATGTAGCAGCAAAGTGACTTTTCTCCTGCTATTGCCTTTGTTTTCCTCCATGATGTTGGTTGCTCAAACTGAAATCCAGATGTGCAGTATGCGACAGGGTTGAGAGATTCTGCCTTTCTGCTCCTTTGAGGCTCCATATGCCTTGTTACAAGGGAGTGTTGGTGAGCGAAGGTAGCAAAGGAGGCTAGCGTAGTAATTGCAGAAGGAAAGGGATCACTCGTGTGAGGAACAGCTCATTTTTGTGCAGATTCTGTCTGTTGCTGGAATGTTGAGCCCTGTGGTTATTATTATTTGATTAGCCCAAAATCTAACGTGTCATTTAGTATTTCAGGAAGGAATGCCTGTATGATGAACTACTTGGCATTTCAGGCTTTTACAGGTTAAATGGCAAGTTCTTGGCAGCCTTCAGAAATATAGTTTTATGCTATAGGAGAAGGCCTTGGGCACCTATATTTTATGTTTTAAGGAGATACTTGTAGTAAATTGACTGCATTCTGAAAGTTGACTTGTATTGGTAGTTTTGGGGTGTTGGAGAGAGAACGTCTCTCTTCTTGGTAATTGTAGAAATACAGAATTCTTAGTAATACCAAGAAAGTGCATGCCCTATCTAGGGGACGTGATTTCATCTTATAGCATCATAGTCTTGATGCATTATGCTTTTTTTGAATCCGGATTCTGCAAAATGCAGACATCATTTAAATACCATGGTTGCCTGCCATTATAAATGACTTCATGTAGAAATTATCTTTAGACATCAAAATTCAGGCATCTAATCTATTTGTCTAAGAGCTTTATATTGTAAATAGAGAGAGTGGAATGTTTCCAGACAATCTTTCATCAACCTCTGTAGTTATTTGTCATCTTCTGTTCACTACAGACAAAGTACGGACAGTTACCTTGATGAATAAAGCTGAACGAGATTAATTCCGCGCCAATTCTGTGAATTTTAGGAATAAGGTTACCTTCTTCTGTACCCAGATGTGAGCTCCCTGTTGAGTCAGGAAGGAATGATTTTTCCCTTGCTCCAGTCCCCAGCCTCATAGGTCCTCCTTCCACTTTTCACCGAGACAGCGAATCTCAGGGCAAGATACTGTCTCTAAATACTCTCTGAGGCAGGATACCAGAGGAGGAGGTTGTTCAGATGTCTTCAAACATACCGTGGCCAGATGGGACCATTTGATCATCTGGTTCTATCTACAAAGTGCAGTTGGTTTTTTTCCGATTTATTCTCAGAGTATAAAACAGGCAAGACCAGATTTGGACTGGGGTACGAAAATAATGACTGTTTTGTTAAACTGACTCCAAGGATGTCACAAAAAGATGAAAACTGGGTTAACAATGTATCCTACCTAGGACTTTGACACTGGTTTTTAGATTGGAAAAAGAAGAGTTTGTATGAGATTAAGTACAGTCATTATTAGGGGTATAAACAGCATTTTTTCTCTCCTTTAAAACAGAATCAAAGAAGTTGTCTTTCTGTTGGCAATTTTCAAGTATACCTCTTTATCCTGTTCACCATTTCTGCTACGTGATAAATACATGTCTTTGGACAATATAGGGGATAATATATTATGCTCCCTGATATTTTTATTTGTATGTTTACAAAATTCATTTCCCCAGGCAGTAAATCTTGCCATACTAATGTAATCTGCTCTCAAGAACCTTGTTGCTGTAAGACAGTTAAACAGTTGCCATAAAATATATAAAGCATTTCTGTAAAATTCAAGAAAAATTGGTACAACAGAAAACAATTTTACCCCTTCAAAACAACTGCCCACGTGAATGCTCATTCTGCACATACCTGTGTTTTGAAAATAAAGTGTTATTTTCAGTTGTTGTATGGCACAATGTGACAGAAATAAGCTAATCTTTTTTCCTTAAATCTTCTTGTCATGGCAGGACTTTTTTCAAAATCCTACTGAAATAGGGTGTTTTTTATTATTTTAAAACAGAATATTAGTTGCCACCCATCTGCAAACATGGCTTCAGGGGTGTGTGGTTGTCAGGAACTCGTAACTAAATTAGTCAGTTAGACAGACTAGCATGATCTTCTGCTGCAACACCTCTTAGTGTGATCTGTAGAGAGAAATCCTCGTTGATTCTGACATCGGTGCAACGTCATGGAGCTATGTCATGCTATATTACACATGGAGGGGCAGCATCCATATCTACAAGTGGGTTCTTCAGCGTTCCACCTGCAATATAAGCATAAACTTCTTAAGTGTTCACGTATTTATTTCAGGTTTTTATTTAACAATATATTGTTGAAAGAGTGAGCGGAGGAAAATAACTAAAACCAGAAATAGAAACTGGCTGCCACCAGAGTGCAGCCAAGGCCAGATTAGCAATGACATAAGAATTTCCTGTTTTGTTGATTCAAAGTAAATACTGTTTCAGACCCAGAATATTTCAGTGCTTAACATCAAAGTTCATCTCTTCCTGGAACACCAGTAAATCTGTTACTTAATGGGCATCAAGTATCTGCTGCCGTGACACACACTGAGCATACTCTTACAGAGCAGAGGGTGCAAATGCTGTGAACGGTGTCATTGCCTTGAGCTGTGGCACAAGAAATTAAAAGAGCTGTTCCCCCCCCCCCCCAGCCAGATGCCAGGTCTTGCTCTCATTTTGTCCCATTTTTGAAGTTCGAGTCACAAGCCCCAGTCTAGTTGCTCTGTGCACTTCAAAGCTCCGTGCTGTGGCTCTGTGTGGAATAGGAAACATGACTTCCATGCTGGTGAGGACAAACTAGCCTGGAGTAACTTATCAACTTTGTACCACATGCCATCTGCATCTACCTGCAAGTGTCTTTTTAGCAGGATTTTGGTCATTAAGCTTCTGAATTTTCATGAGAGAAGTAAAGCACTGCTCAGAGCCCTCACCGCTCCTAAAATTGGGGTGATGTTTTTTTATGATTCTTCCCAGTGCTGCAGCTCAGTACTTTCCCAGCCTTTTTGCAGAGGAACCTCACTTTGAGGAACAGAAGGTGGAGATCTGCGATCAGGTCTGTTTGGCTTTCATATTGTCCCACTAACTGCAGCTTTCCCATTGCCCCCCCTGCCCAGCCCAGGCCTCTCAGCCATTCCTTTCTTTGATGCTCTCCTGTTTCCTTCCCATGACATCTCTGTCTCTGCTGCTGGCTCAGACAGCAGTGGTGCTAAAACTGAGCAAATAATACATCTGGACAGATCAATCTGTTTCTCTCTGGTGTCACTCATGTGTCCTCTTCCAGGCCTGACAGAGTCCTTCTCCAGAGCTCATCTAAGTGACTTGTTTCATGGGGTGGAAGGCACTAATTTAAAGAAGTCCAGGATTAGGTGTAGAATGAGGCAAATGAGGAGGCCGCAGCAAGGTCTCCCCAGAGTCTTCTCCAGGCTGAACAGCCCCATCTCTCTCAGCCTTTCCTCACAGCAGAGGGGTTCCAGCCCTCAGATCATTGCTGGGGCCTCCTCTGGCTCTGCTCCAGGTCCGTGTCTGTCCTGTGCTGTGACCTCTGTAGCAGCAGGAGCTCACTCCTAACATGTTCTCAGTGCAAGCTCTTAAATAAAAAACAGTTAATTGTCCTCATGCTGTCTTTATTTACATTTCAGTTTATATGAAAGGAAGACACCTCTGTACTCCTTCAATACTTAGGTGGTTATTTGTACGCAGAAACTCATGCTTAGGGTCTCCTGTACACAACCAGTCTGTCAGCTTCCCTAGGCAGTAGCACCAGTGGCTCCCCAGTTTGTACCCGCATTCAGAGTGGCTGGGAATATCTGCATTCCTGCCTGCTCCCCTGACCCAGCCATGCTTCCCAAGCAGGGAGGAGGCCTAATCCTTCAAGAATCCCAAACACAAGTACTGCAGTGGTATTTGGCAGGCCAGCACAGGAATTTGTGATATACATAAGCTTACTGTGGTTTATTTTCCTTGATCTGGAGGCTGTTTTTCCATGGGTTAAAAGGCACTGATGAACCAGTTTGTCCCCTCTAGCACTGTGCAGGACAGTCTGGAAGCTGGCGGAGCGTGTCCAGTTCTGGGGGCAGCGATGCAGGATTCCTCGCAGGAGGCTGAGCAGCAGGACCGCCGATGGAGCTCTGACACCAAGAGGCTGATCCATGGCTTCCAGACCCTCGGTACGTTACCTCCATTCATCTCTGCTACGGCAGCTTCAGGGAGCAGAGTCCTTGCTGCAAGATTTTTACACAATAGATATGTTTCCCTGGTTGGGCTTTGTGTGCCAGGACTGATGAGGCCAAGTCGACTGCAGTGAGGAATTTGTCAGGTAGATTCCCAAGTTGTGTCATTCCAAAGATTTTTTGCTAACAGGCACAGTTTCTTTGCATTGCCCCGAGTCATTCAGGATGCTTGCCAAAAATGAGTTTTGGCACCTGAAAATCCCCACATAAATTGAACGTTGGCAGTCCCTGAAAAAGCAAAGAGGCTTAGCATGTGCCTGGAAAAAAGATGCAAAAAGCTGCGAAGTGCAAAGGCCTTCTTGAGCTGTTTGGATTGGGGTGGCTTCCTTCTGTTGAATGCGCTCTGCTCAGCTCCCAGTGTGTGCCCTGTCTTCGAGAGGTGTTTCTGTCAGCTCGTGAAGTAATGTGGTTTGCGGATCTCTAGAACCCCATCTGCTGTGAAAAATCACACCAAAGCCCTGTCACCCTGGTGAAATAAATGTCCTGTCTGTTTTGCAGTGAGGTAAGTAAAAGACTCAGGCTGTGATTTGCTTATTCAAAATGCTACGTGTCAGCATCAGAGTTGGTAACAGGACAGGGAAGTTCTTAATGTGCATCCCCTGCCCTGGGCCTTGGGACGTGCTTCTTGACAGCCCCGAGGACGAGGACAGGAGACAATGCAGTGGTAGTAACTGTGAGAAATGTGCAGTTGTGAGAAATGAGATCTTACCTGACGATCTGAATTGCTATGAACTCAAAACCCTTCCTGTAATCACTGAAAAATTCAAACACATCTGTGAGCACCTTCGTCTCCACCAGAGTACAGCCAGGATTTTGCTAGCACAGCGTTCCAGGATTCCTGTGTCCTGCTTCCAGCTGTGCCACCCGCCCCAGGCTGCCATGGGCATTAGTGTGGTCCCAGAAAGTTTAATTCAGAAGGACTTCAGCGATGATTCTGCGTTCTCAGTCGCGCAGTGAGCTCGCTTGGTGCCGCGATGTGCTGCCAGCCAGCCAGCACACGGTGGCACAGCGGAGCCAGAGCACCGGGCGGCTGAACCGGGACGGGGGCTGCGGCCCGGCAATTAACAAATTAAAACCGTGGGATAGCCTCAGTCAGTCCTGACTCTCAGTTCTTTCCTCTTGCAAGCACAACTGAAGATTTTTCTTGTTTCTGGTATGACTTTTATCAGCTGAATTTCTAAGCTTCGTTGTACATGCTTTGAATTTTTCGGTTATTTTTCTTTTTGCATCATACAGTTTTCTAGAGGTTCCCTAAGAAACATATTCTAATCTTTTGTTCAAAGCAGCAGAACACTGGACCTTTAAGGCCAGAAGGGATGTTTTTCAAGATCAGTTGCTCATGTGCTTAAGGAAATCTGTTTAATAATATTTGATGTAGCCTTTGCTAGAGACAGGAGTGTCTTGGGAGCTATTAATGTAAGGGGCAAGTCAGCATGTAGTGCCACCGATGCCTTAAGGGCCTGGGATGAAGGATCTTGTAGTAGGGAGTTATGAGGTTTCTCCTTCTGTTATCTTTGAGACCCCCCAGGAGTCCTGCGTCCAGCTCTGGAGCCCCCAGCACAGGACAGAGCTGGAGCTGCTGGAGCGGGGCCAGAGGAGGCCCCAGCAATGATCCGAGGGCTGGAACCCCTCTGCTGGGAGGAAAGGCTGGGAGAGCTGGGGCTGCTCAGCCTGGGGAAGAGAAGGCTGCGGGGAGACCTCACTGAGGGGGCCTGCAAGAAAGCTGGAGTGGGGCTTTTTACAAGGCCGTGGAGTGACAGCACAACAGGCAATGGCTTTAAACTGAGAGGAGATTTAGATTAGATATAAGGAAGAAATTCATCCATTCTGAGGATGGTGAGGCCCTGGCCCAGGTTGCCCAGAGAAACTGTGGCTGACCCCTCCTTGGCAGTGTTCAAGGCCAGGTCGACAGGGCTCTGAGCACCCTGGGCTGGTGGAAGGGGTCCCTGCCCACAATAGGGGGGTTGGGACAAGATGATCTGTAAGGTCCCTTCCAACCCAAACCATTCTATGATTCATTCTATGATTCTCTGATCATAGATATGCAAAGATATGCAAAGATATGTCTGTGTTCTCAGCCTCAGAATTGAGAGTGATTAGAGGAGTGAAGTTAACCAAGTATCTAGAGGAAAATTGGGCTAATGCGGACTCCCCAAGCTAGGAGAAAAGCCTACTGATTGCAGTTGGAGGTGAACAGGACAGGGAGATTCCAAATAAAGGAAGTCAGGACTGGAAGCCTAACAACAGCATCAGTTAAGAGATCAGTGTAGACCCCAATGCTCCCCCCCCCCAAAAGAAAAGCAAGCTGATGAACTTAATTTAAGTAGGCACTGAGAAAGGGAAATTGAGGCAGGCTCTTTGCATGAGTAGTTTCCACCATGAGGGAATGCCCTGCAGCATTCTTTGTCTAGGCTGGCCATTGAATTGCTATAACCTTCATGCCAAGGTTATTTCATAGCTCTGCTTTAGCATTATCACACAGAGCTAATTGCTCCAGCTAGTTGTGTAGATTAGAAGCTATCTGGGAATTTTCTGGTGGAATGATTTTCAGATGGGGAATACACTATGTTTCAAAAGTGAAAATTCAGTTTTACTGGTACAAAAAAATCCTCCCAGGAAAATAGAAAAAAATGCCTTGAAGATTTGCCAGCTAGTAGAGGAGAATTGATCATAAGCAGCAGGCACAAAACAGATAATCTGTCTCAGTGGTCTGCCCTGGAGATATTCAGAAACACCCTGTCCATGAAATGTATAGGTTTAAAACACTATAATCATGAATTGGTCCAATTTTTTTAAAAAACAAAATATTGTGCAGGAAGGGCTTTCATTCCCAATCACCTCAGTTTCTCAGGACGTGTTATTTCTGAAAAGTGCCTTGAGCACACTAAAAAGAATAAATACTATGATTTCTGTTCAGAAGCACATTTTGCAGGAAACTCCCAATACTTCTGGCCATACTGGGTTGGATGTCAGTCCTGCTGAAGACTGACCACCCACACAGAAAGAGCGCAGCCGTGCTGGTGCCCTGTGAGTTAGGAGGAACTCCGCGCCAGGGCCAAAGGATCTTGATGTTGTGAATCAGTCATTTGTGTAAGATTATAACTCTGACCGCTGTGCATTTTTGCTTGCTTATAGACCTCAGGTTCTCAGCCCGAGTCAG